>NW_024100826.1:1800000-2100000 GCF_016161935.1 Mauremys reevesii
AGACCGGCAGCGGCGGTCGAGGTAGAGGGTCGGGGAACGGACATGGGTGTTTCCGGAGGAGGGGTGGTGGGAGCATCGCGAGGGGTCTCCCCCACCGTGTCCCCTGCCATAACGAGAGCGGGGAGGGTGACAAACAGCGAGGAGAGGGGAAGGAGAGGAGGCAACCACCCCTCCCCGCTAGGCTGCAGGCAGGGGAGGAGAGTGCCAGAAAGGGAAGGCTAAAGGACCGAGGGGAGCAAGCAAGGACCCAGGGGCGGGAGGGTGGCAGTCCACCGACCCAGAGGGGAATTCCGGCTCCTCTAGTTGCACTAGGGGATCAGGGGGGCTAACAGCACAGGGGGGGTGCAGTGAACAAGGGCAAACTCAAATGGGGGAAGGGCACAAGCGCATGGGAGGGGGCATGGGCACATGAGGGGAGGGGCCAATCAGGGCTGGGGGAACACAGGGCGGGGGGGGGAAAGTCGAGCTAGGAACAGGGCAGAGGGACCACGGGGCTAGCTGCAGGGCTGGGGCAAGACAGTCAGGGCCACAGAGGAAATGGGTGGGGCAGACAAATGCGGCAAAGGAAAGGGGGCCAGGCCAAGGGGGTGGGGGTGGGGGGTGCGCCCACGGGCACTTGTGCAAAAAAGTCAATGGTGGCTGCTGCTGTTGCAGGCCCAAATGGTGGAAGTGGGCGTGGCAAGCCAGGTGAGCAGCTCAGTCCCAGAGGCAGGAGATTGAGGTAGACGGAAAACAGCCAGCGGGGGTGGTGGAGGGGGCAACGATGGTGGTGGGGGCGAAGGGGGACACGGATGGACCTGGGGCAGGCTCCACGCCACACCCCCGGCGCCCCAACAGACACAGTCCAAACCCCCACCACAAGAGCACAGTCTGAAAAATACTCAGTCCTTTAGTGCCCCCTCCATGGTGGTCTGCAGAGTCTCCATGAGGTCCTCCAGCAGCAGGCAGCTCACTCCTCCTCCTCTCCCTCCTCGGGGCTCCAGCAGCTCCCCAGCAGCAAACACAGCAGCTCCAGCAGCTCCAGGCGGTGGTCTGGTGGCCAGGCAGGAGGGACCCCGCTTAGAAGATGGTGGTGGTGGAGCCCTCAGCAACAAGGGCTGGAGCTGGGGTCCCTCACTCCCCTCCTCCGGGGAGCAGGCCAGCAGCCCCACCCCCAGGGGCTGTAGGTGGAGCAACAGCAGCAACTGGGTGGGGGGGGGGGGAAATCTACTAGCCAGCCAGCAAGCAGATAGCAGAGAAAGGGGGTGGGTGGTGGTGTCCAGCCCAGCCAGGGAAGCAGCCGGAGCAGGAGCAGTAGCAGCAGCAGCAGCAGCGAGGGCCCAGCAGGAACAGCAACAGCAGCAGCAGCCCTCTCCCTCCTACCCTCTACAGCAGAATAGCAGAAGGCAGATATACTGGCCACTGGATTAACAGTTTTCTGTTCCCTGACTGACCAGAGCAGGGGCTGCTCCAGGCTAATGAGAACACCTGACTCTAATTAACCTGCAAAGAGTCAGGTGAGGCCATTAAGTTAATGTGACCACCTGACTCTAATTTAAGGCCCTGCTGATACTATAAAAAGGGCTCACTCCAGTCAGGCAGGAGAGAGCCAGGGAGCCAGAGGAGAGGAAGTGCGGCTGAAGGGCTGGTTAATGGAGACACCCTCAAACCATCGTTAAGGGAAACCTAAGGTAAGGGTGAAGAAGGGAGAAGCAGGAGAGCTTGGGGAAGTGGCCCAGGGAAATGTAGCAACTCTGGCAGTGAAAGGTTGGCTGCCAACAGCTGCTACCGTTAGGGTCCCTGGGCCGGAACCCGGAGTAGAGGGCGGGCCCGGGTTGCCCCCCAACCCACCACTACAGGAACATCTCCTGGGAGGGGAAGTCAGGCCCCTGTCAGGACAGGAGGCTAAACTGTTCTGAAATAAGCTCCCAGGGACAACACAGACTGTGGGAGTTCTCTCACCAACCTCCTTGCAGGCCTATGATGAAAAGGGCTCAGTAGACTGTAACCCTGGCCCTAGAGAGAGAAGGGCTACGTGGAGGGTCACAGTGAGCCACTGAGGCTAGCATAAACTGCCTAGAAGCGCAGGACCCACGGGAGCAAGGTCAAAGCTCTGCCATGTTACAGAGAGGTGCTGGCGAGATGGGAGATGTTTCTAGTTCCATGGGGCCCAATGGAGCGCCCACCCTGTTGGTCCTCAGCCCTGCCCCATGGAGGTTGCTGGAGAAGGGGACTTAGGTAGGAGGTGGTGGCTGGTGCTGGGTCAGGGGGCTCAGGCAGGAGCTGTCACTGGCTCTGGGGTGTGGATAATGATGGCACAGGCTGGGCTGGTGCTGGAAGCCCTGGCTCTCCTGCAGCCTCTGTATGGGGAAGTTGTCCAGGGCCACGTGGCCAAAGATGGCTACTGTGGTGCTGAGAACCCGCGTGTAGCCGCACCTATGGTGCTGGGGCAGGGTGTAGCCATGAGCCGTGGCACCAAAGGGGTCCATGAGGCTCCAGCTAACAGGGTGGCTGGTGGCATCCACAGGGCCGCCCAGAGGATTCAGGGGGCCTGGGGCAAAGCAATTTCAGGGGCCCTGTAAGGGTCCGGTGTGGGGGCTCGGCCGCCTCAGGTGTGGCCGGGAGCCAGACCACGTCACTACACGGCCTAAATCCGCAAGTCAGTCTCCGAAGGTCCACGGGCTCAGACCCTCAGGCAGGGGCTGAGCAACAATAAACAGTCAGTAATTTAAGCCCAAGCCCTCAGTCCGTGCGGGGCAGCAAACAGCAGTTCGAGCTCAGGCCCTCAGGCAGGGGCTGAGCAAACAGAGTCAGTGGTTTAAGCCCCAAGCCCTCAGTCAGGGCGGGGCAGCAAACAGCAGTTCTAGCTCAGGCCCTCAGGCAGGGGCTGAGCAAACAGCAATAGTTCAGGGCTCAAGTCCTTGGCGGGAGCTGAGCACACAGCAATAGTTCAGGGCTCACTGTCTGAGCGCTGGGGTGAGGGGGAGACTGCCACCTGTGAGTGGGGTGGCAGGGGGGACACAGGCCCACCCACTCCACTGTGTCCCAGCCCGGGGCCCTAACAGCAGCAGTTAGTCTGCTGCTGGGTCGGTGGGGTCCGGACCGCAACACACCGACATCGGCTCAACGTCTGCTGTAGCCAGACTGGGGTCAGCTACCCCCGGGCTACTTTCCATTTCCCCCTCCATGGGTACCTGCTCAGTACCGGTGTCCGGCGCTGGGTCCCACACCATGGGCTCCTCGTCGTGCTGAGTGTCGGCTAGCTCGGGCTGCTCCTCAGGACGCGGGTCCCGGTTACGCTCAGGTAGCTCCTCAGGGTACCGGGCCTGGGGAAGGCTCGGCCAGTCCTCCTCGGGGTACCGTGCTCGGGGAAGGCTCGGCCAATCCACTTCAGGATACCGGGCTCGGGGAAGGCTCGGCCAGCCTTCTTCAGGGTGGCAGGCTCGGTCCAGCAGGAGCTCAGTTAGGAGCGTCTGTCCTCTCCGGCCGCCGGGGTGCAACTGAGCGCTGGGCCGGGGTTTTTATACTTCCTGTCCCGCCCCTTGACTTCCGGGGGCGGGGACAGGCGGCAATGGCTCCGCCCACTGTGGCGGCGGTTCTGGCTCCTCCCTCTCAGGTGCGGCCGGGAGCCAGACCGCCTCACTACAGGCCCCTTCCATAAAAAAAGTTGCAATATTATAGAATACTATATTCTTGTGGGGGCCTGTGTGGGGCCCAAGGCAATTACCCCACTTCACCCCTGCCCTCCCCGGGCAGCCTTGGGGAAAAATAAACATTTAAAAACTTCCGCATCTCTGCAAAAACCCAGTTTTAAGAACTTCTTTTCAAGTCACCTTTACAAGGTATCACTGGTTCTCAGCATCACCTAGTGCTAAAAGGCACTAAAGCTCATTAAAAGGGTTGGACAAATATTTTCTGTCAAAACGTTTTTTGGTTCGAAAACTAGGGGTTTTTAAAAAGCAGAAAAAAATCACGGACAACGTCTGCTTTCCTTCAAAATTTGTTGTGTTTTTTTAATTGAAAAGCTGAAATTCGTCTGCCAAAACCTGAACATGGTTTGGGGTTTCAGAAGTGTGTGGCCAAATATTTGCTGCTTGCTGTGTTTGTTTAAAGAAACAAGAAAAAAAATTCTGCTTAAAAAAAATCCAAAACTTTTGAACCACCTCAGCTTGTGACCAAACGCCTGAGCCCAGCCAGTCAGAGATTTTTCCAAGTTTCTGATACTCTGCTGGCTTCCTTATCTTGTATCTGTCTCCATAACATTGGGTTCATTTAGCTTAGAACATAAGAATGGCCATACTGGGTCAGACCAAAGATCCATCCAGCCCAGTATCCTGTCTACCAACAGTGGCCAATGCCAAGTGCCCCAGAGGGAGTGAACCTAACAGGTAATGATCAAGTGATCTCTCTCCTGCCATCCATCTCCACCCTCTGACAAACAGAGGCTTGGGACAGCATTTCTTACCCATCTTGGCTAATAACCATTAATGGACTTAACCTCCATGAATGTATCTGTTTCCTAGAGACTGGCTCCATGGGGTCCCTCACAAACTGGAGATGGTTACTGTGGGTTTGTCTTTAGTATAGCTTATGTACATACTCCACGAACTGAGCATTTGAGCTTGTTCCAGAATTGAGGATGAGCCTATGTTGTGAAAACTGACATGCTCAAAATAGCACATGCATGTGAATGGACACAGGGTGCTAAAATTAAATTAACCCAGGGGTTCTCAAACTGGGGGTCAGGACCACTCAGGGGGTCATGAGGTTATTACTGGGGGTTGTGAGCTGTCAGCCTCCACCTCAAACCCTGCAATGCCTGTAGGGTCAAACACATTGTCCGGGGTGGTTCAGGGTATAGCTCGTCAATTTACACCCCACCCCCACCCCTCTGCAGATAGATTCTCAAACTCTGGGGCTGCACTGACCCGGGCCAGAGACTTTTGGATTGTGGGACTTTTGGGACTGTGGGTGATCTTTGGGTTGCTGGACTCTAGGGACATTTCGGGTATTGGACTTTGGAGTCTTGGGGTGATTTGGGGGTTGCTGGACTCAAGAGCCCAGGGAAAAGGACATGGACCAATTTCCCGGGGTGGGTCTTTGCTCACGGTTTGGTCTATGAACTCTAGTTGAGGTGTTTTCCCAATTTAATGCTTGTTGTTTATCTCATGTAATTAAACCTTTTCTGCTACACCAAGACTTTGTGCTTGTGAGAGGGGAAGTATTGCCTCTTTGAGGCGCCCAGGGGTGTGTGTAAGATTTTCCCAGGTCACTGGGTGGGGGCTCGAGCTGGTTTTGCATTACGTTGTAGGGAAGGGACCCCTATGTATTGAACCCGGCCTGGCAGAAGGGTTACACCGATACGATGGCAAAGCTGTCTAATATCTCTTCTCATTAGAACCAAGTGTCTCATTCCCCTTCCTGATAAGAAACCCCTCCATCCCTAAAGTGCCACCAGGGTATCTGCCCCTGCCTGGGTGGGAAGCCGAGGCCTGAAAGGGCTGTAGGCAAGGAAGGTTCCTCTCCATCCTGGGCAAGGTGAGATGTAGTGCAGGGACCAGAGGAGCACAGCAAAGAATCCTATGGCACCTTATAGACTAACAGATGTTTTGCAGCATGAGCTTTCGTGGGTGAATACCCACTTCTTCGGATGCAAGCAGCTGCCCAAGCCCTGCCAGAGCTGGCTGACTGAAGGAGTGCCTGGTCCCCAGGGGCCACGGATAGGGCCTCATTGATGGCACAGAAGCCATTTGCCTCAGGGTTTCCTGGCACAGGCTGGGGGCCCTGTGCAGGAGCTGAAGAGCCATGGGGTTGAGCCATGGGGAGGAGGATCCCTCTTCAGCTCCAATCCCTTCAGCACCACAACAGCCAAGTGGACGCAAGCACGAGGCTGCCCCATCTTTGGCCACGTGTCCCTAGACAACTTCCCTATACAGAGGCTGCAGGAGAGCCAGGGCTTCCAGCGCCAGCCCAGCCTGTGCCATCATTATCCACACCCCAGAGACAGGGACAACTCCTGCCTGAGCCCCCTGACCCAGCACCAGCCACCACCTACCCCTCCCCAGCAACCTCCATGGGGCAGGGCTGAGGCCCAACAGGGTGGCCAGGAAAATCCAGGGATCTGCATTGGGCCCCATGGAACTAGAAACATCTTCCATCTCTCCAGCACCTCTCTGTAACATAGCACATACCAGCTTCTTGGCGGGAGGGGACGGGGGTGGGGGGAACCAAATTCATGCTCCATTTGAGTCAATATCGGGGGATTCTTAAAATTGTAAACTTCATGGTTCCAGATATTTGAATCTGAAATTTCACAGTGTTGAAATCGTGGGGGTTCCCGACCTAAAATGCAGCTGTGGGGCCAGGTTGCAAGGCCATTCTAGAGGGGGTTGCAGCATTGCCACCCTTAGTTCTGAGCACTGCTGGCAGCGGCGCTGCCTTTAGAGCTGGGAGGCTGGAGAGCAGCGGCGGCTGGCCAGGAGCCGAGCTCTGAAGGCAGCATTGCCACCACCAGCAGTACAGAAGTGAGGGTGGCATAGTATGAAAGTGGCCATCATTTTTTTGGGAGAGAAAGGGATGGTCTTAGAGGTGGGCAACAGTCCATGGTGTCTTGTCAGGGAGGTGCTATGCTCCCTGTGGCAGGGCAGGAGTAAAAATCCCTTTAAAGCTAAGGTGACCAGATGTCCTGATTTTATAGGGACAGTCCTGATTTTTGGGGTTTTCTTATATAGGCTCCTATTACCCCTCCATCCCTTGTTCTGATTTTTCACATTTGCTGTATTGTCACCCTATTTAAAGCCCTGCCAAAATGCTAGCTGCAGTATGCTCTCTGGTCAGGAGGCCAGGGTACAGACACAGGTATTCAGCAGGGAGCCCAGCTGCAAGCTCTAATCAGGGCTGGCTCAGAGGAACATGCTGAGCTGACAGCTGAGCTGACCCATGGGAGGGCTATGTAAACCCTGAACAAACCTCAGAGGAGACTAAACTGGGAGGAGACAGGAGGGTAGTATTGCTGTTGTCTTACCAAAGAGAGAAACCTCTGGGGAGGGTCTGGGAGGAGCACTAGCTGTTGGGAGACTGGGGAACTGCATAAATGTTGTAAATAAAGACACTTGGGTGATCCAGCAAAAGAAGGCTCTTTATTATACCAGCCTAAACACAGGGTGTAGGAACAAAAGTGGGAGAGTCAGCAAAGAACCCTGTGACACTCCCCCTACAGTCAGCCATCCCAAAGTTCCTTAAACCTCTGAGTGCTGGGACCGGAGCCACTGAGGGGCAGGGCTAGGGGGCTCCCTGGACGGGGGCTCCTACCACATACTGAGCTCCAGCTGCTAATCCCAGTCAGGCTGGGGAAGGCTGGGTCTTCCTCTTCCACTGCATGGGCCAGGTCAGACCTATCTCTGGGAAGCTCTGTGGCTGATGGCTGGGTGCCCAGCTCTGAAGGGAGCACCACTGCCAGCAGCAGCACTCAAGTGAGCATGGCCACCCTTACATTTGTGCTACCACCACCAGCAGCACAGAAGTAAGACTGGCAATACCATAACATGCCACCCTTACTGCTGCCAGCAGTGGCAATGCCTTCTGAGCTGGAAGGCCCAAGAGCAGTGGCTGCTGGCTGGAAGCCTAGCTGTGTAGGCAGTGCTGCCACCACCAGCAGCACAGAAGTAAGGGTGGCATAGTATGGGGAGGGTTGTCACTTTTGGGGGGATGGTACAGGTCCAGCCTTATGTGGCGCACACACAGCCAGCCTAAGGCCCCTTTAACCACCGAGCACTAGGTCTGGAGCAGGTAAGGGGCACGTCTAGGAGACCCCGGCCAAGGGCTCCTCCTGTGCACTGGGCTCTACACTCCAACCTCCAGAACCTCTCCTGGCTGCAGGAAGCTGCTGGTGGTGGCAGTGCGAAGTGAGGGGTGGAAATACCATACCATGAACCCTCACTTCCGGGCTGCTGCTGGCAGCCGCGCTGCCTTAAGAGATGGGCTCCTGGCCAGCAGCCACCACTCTCCAGCCGCCCAGCTCATAAAGCAGCACTGCCGCCAGCAGCTGCATAAAACCAAGTGTGGAAATTCTACAACTCCCCTACAATAGCCAGATTTCCTGGAGTAGAGCAGATTTCAGTCTCTAATGCGTTTTTCACAGCCTCCCAGGGTGGAACTTACTCTAAGGCCTGGTCTACACTAGGCGTTTAAATCGGTTTTACAAGTGTAAAACCGATTTAACGCCACAACCGTCCACACTAGGAGGCACCTTATATCGATTTTAATGGCTCTTTAAATCGGTTTCTGTACTCCTGCCCGACGAGAGGAGTAGCGCTAATATCGGTATTAACATATCGGAATAGGGTTAGTGTGGCCGCAATCGACGGTATTGGCCTCCGGGAGCTATCCCACAGTGCACCATTGACCGCTCTGGACAGCATTCTCAACTCGGATGCACTGGCCAGGTAGACAGGAAAAGCCCCGCGAACTTTTGAAATTCATTTCCTGCTTCGACAGCGTGGAGAGCTCATCATCACAGGTGACCACGCACAGCTCATCAGCACAGTTAACAATGCAGTCTCCTGAGAATCGAAAAAGAGCCCCAGCATGGACCGCTCGGGAGGTACTGGATCTGATCGCTATATGGGGAGAGGATTCAGTGCTAACAGAACTGCGTTCCAAAAGACTAAATGAAAAAGTATTTGAAAGAATTTCTAAGGCTATGACTGCTAAAGGCCACAGCAGGGACTCCGTGCAGTGCAGAGTGAAAGTTAAGGAGCTCAGACAAGCCTACCAGAAAACCAAAGAAGCAAATGGAAGGTCCGGGGCAGGTCGAAAAACATGCCGCTTCTATGATGAGCTGCATGCAATTTTAGGGGGCTGCACCACAAGTACCCCACCCCTGACTGTGGATTCCGAGGTGGGGGTTGTAATCTCTGCCATGTCTGAGGATTATGCAGACGGGGAAGATGAAGAGGAAGAAGAAGAGGAAGACCTCGCAGAGAGCACACAGCACTCCGTGACCCCCAGCAGCCAGGAGCTTTTATCACCCTGACGGAATTACCCTGCTCCCAGCCCTCACAAGCAACTATTGCAGAGAATGACGCCCTGGAAGGGAGCTCTGGTGAGTGTACCTTTGCAAATAGCAAACAGTGTTTTTTAAGCAAGCCTTTTTTAATGATTGATTTGCCCTGAGGACTTGGGATGCATTCGCAGACAGTATAGTTACTTAGAAAAGTTTGTTAACATGTCCGGGATTGAGAGGAAATCCTCCAGGGACATCTCGATGAAGCGCTCCTGTAGGTACTCCAGAAGCCTTTGCAGAAGGTTTCTGGGCAAGGCATCCTTGTTCTGCCCACCGTGGTAGGACACTTTACCATGCCATGCATGTAGCAAGTAATCAGGTATCATTGCGTGGCAAAGCATCGCAGCGTATGGTCCCGGGACTGCTGGCATTCAAGAAGCATCCGCTCTTTATCTTGTTCTGTTATCCTCAGCAAAGTGATATCGTTCAGGATAACCTTGTTAAAAATCAGTAATTTAAGTAATGTGTGTGGCCATTTTTCTACTGGTTTCGTGGAATGCAGCAGCTTAAAAACACTTTCCTGCACGTAGCGAAGCGGGGGAGGAGGGTGAAATGCCGATGATCTTTTCTGTTTGGTCACCGGCGAGGCGATCTTCCCAAGCTACCGGACAAGCAGTGGGTGGGGAGGGAAGGTTGTTGATTAGCAGGAGCTAGCGTGGTATTAGCCATGCGTTGGGGGAAGGGTAAATCACTGAGACAGTGGCTTACCATGGCCGCATGCAAGCTGAATCCTGATGCCTGGACCTGTGTCTGTGAGATCTGTAACCCCAGAGATGCAAGCAGTCACTATTAAGATGAAAAATGCGACCTTGTAGGGAAATCACATGTGCTATGTAAGGTGAATAGTGCTTTTCACTGTGAAAGAGTATAACCATTGTTCTGTAAAATGTATCTTTCTAAATATTTATCTCCCTCATGCAGCTGCAATTTTTCAAGCGTCCCTCCTCCATCCCAAAGGCTAGCACAGATAAGGCGGAGGAAAAGAAGACGCGAGATGAGATGTTCTCAGATATTATGGAAGTTACACGCAATGAAAGAGCTCATCTGAATGAGTGGAAGGACGTGGTTTCAAATTACAGGAAAGAGGCCAGTGAACGTGAGGACAGGAGGGATGAACGTGAGGACAGGATGGACAACCGAGATGAGAGGTGGCGGCAGGAAGACCGGCAGGAAAATCAGCGGTGGCGGCAGGAAGATCAGCGGTGGCGGGATGCAACTCTGGGGCTGCTGCGTGATCAAACTGACATGCTCCGGCGTCTTGTGGAGCTTCAGGAACGGCAGCAGGATCACAGAGTGCCGCTGCAGCCCCTGTATAACCACCCTCCCCCCTCACCATGTTCCTTAGCCTCCTCACCCAGACGTGTAAGAACGCGTGGGGGGAGGCTCCGTGCACCCGCCCACTCCACCCCCGTGGACAGCCCAACCAGAAGGATGCCGTTACTCTGAATTTTTTTTTAATGGCCTTCTCCATCCCTCCTTTCCTCCTCCCAAAGCACACCCTTACTTCTCTCCCTCTTTTTATAATGAAAAATAAAGAATTCATGCTTTTAAATGAGAGTGACTTTATTTGCATAAGTAAGCTGTACTCGAAGGGGAGGGAGTTGCTTACAGGGACTGAGTCAATCAAGGGGTTGGGTGTTCATCAACAAACACAGCAGTCACACTGTACCCTGGCCATTGATGAAGCTCGTTTTCAAAGCTTCTCTGATGCGCACCGCTTCCTGGTGTGCTCTTCTAATCTCCCTGGTGTCTGGCTGCGCGTAATCAGCGGCCAGGTGATTTGCCTCAGCCTCCCACCCCGCCATAAAGGTCTCCCCCTTACTCTCACAGAGATTGTGGAGAATACAGCAAGCAGCAATAACATAGGGGACATTGGTTTGGCTGAGGTCTGAGCGAGTCAGTAATGTGCGCCAGCGAGCCTTTAAACGGCCAAATGCACATTCCACCACCATTCTGCACTTGCTCAGCCTGTAATTGAACAGATCCTGACCACTGTCCAGGCTGCCTGTGTATGGCTTCATGAGCCATGGCATCAAGGGGTAGGCTGGGTCCCCCAGGATAACGACAGGCATTTCAACATCCCCAACTGTTATTTTCTGGTCTGGGAAGTAAGTCCCTTGCTGCAGCCGTTTAAACAGAGTAGTGCTTCTGAATACGCGAGCGTCATGAACCCTCCTGGCCATCCCGCGTGGATGTTTGTGAAACGTCCCTTGTGATCCACCAGTGCTTGCAGCACCATTGAAAAGTACCCCTTCCGGTTTACGTACTGGGTGCCCTGGTGCTGCGGTGCCAAGATAGGGATATGGGTTCCATCTATCGCCCCCCCACAGTTAGGGAATCCCATTGCAGCAAAGCCATCCACTATGGCCTGCACGTTTCCCAGAGTCACAACCTTTCGTAGCAGCAGCTTAGTGATTGCTTTGGCTACTTGCATCACAGCAGCCCCCACAGTAGATTTTCCAACTCCAAATTGATTCCCGACTGACCGGTAGCTGTCTGGTGTTGCAAGCTTCCACAGGGCTATCGCCACTCGCTTCTCTACTGTGAGGGCTGCTCTCATCTTGGTATTATGGCGTTTCAGGGCAGGGGCAAGCAAGTCACAAAGTTCCATGAAAGTGCCCTTACGCATGCGAAAGTTTCGCAGCCACTGGGAATCGTCCCACACCTGCAACACAATGCGGTCCCACCAGTCTTATCCCGGGCCCAAAATCGGCGTTCAATGGATAGAATCTGCCCCATTACCATCAGGATCTCCAAAGCGCCGGGGCCCGCGGTTTGAGATAATTCTGTGTCCACGTCCTCATCACTGTCATCGCCGCGCTGCCGTATCCGCCTCTTACTCGCCTCAGTTCGAAGGTCCTGGTTCAGCATATACTGCACGAGAGTGCGCGAGGTGTTTAAAACATCCACGATTGCGGTATGGAGCTGAGCAGGGTCCATGCTTGCTGTGCTATGGCGTCTGCACGGTTCACCAAGCAAAAAGGGCGCGAAACGGTCTGCCGCTGTCAGGGAGGGAGGGAGGGGTGAGGCTGTACCCAGAACCACCCGCGAAAATGATTTTTGCCCCATCAGGCACTGGGATCTCAACCCGGAAATGCCAAGGGGCGGGGGAGGCTGCGGGAACTATGGGATAGCTACGGAGTAGCTACCCACAGTGCAATGCTCCAGAAATCGACGCTAGCCTCGGACCGTGGACGCACACCACCGATTTAATGTGTTTAGTGTGGCCACGCACACTCGATTTTATAAAATCTGTTTTACAAAACCGGTTTATGCAAATTCGGAATAGTCCCGTAGTGTAGACGTACCCTTAGTCCTATAAACATAGCACCCTGCAGTGCACCTCCCCTTTGCTGCCCCCTTCCTTAGCTTGTAGACATCCTAGCAACTATACCAATCTCCCAGTCAATAAAGCTATATGCCAGCCACAGCTCACAGGCTGTGGTTGAATGTAAGTTCACATCCAACCCTCGGGATAAGTCTGAGAACAAACCATTCTTGCTGCTACAACCTGACTCTGCCAAAAGGGTTTTTAATCTTATTATTTGGGGGACTGGGGGAAATGTAATTGCAGGATGGCAGAAGACTCAGAAGAACAAATAAAGAAATGCCATATGTGAATGTTTGCTGGGAGAGGGAATTAGGGCTGCAGCAAAGGGAGGGGGATTATGAGGAGATCAGAGGGGTTAGGGGATTCAGGTAAGGGATATTGGGTTCAGGTGATGTGATGGTGGGAGGGAGGCTGAGCGGGTGTCAATCACGCCCACATTCTTCCCTCCCATATCTGCCCTGGGATCGGGCAGTACTGTCCCTCTGAGGGTGGCTGGAGGCATCATGTAAGACAGAATATGGGGTTCTCCCCTTTTAGGGAGATCTGAGTTCCTCTCCCTGCCGCTGTGCATGTGCTGGGATCTGGGGGGGGAATGTCTCTCTGATGGTGTCCGAGCCCAACTCCCTGCCCCTTGGTGTGTGCCAAGATCTGGGGGTCCACACACCTCTATATGGTATCTGGCCCCTCTCCTGGCCTCCCCTCATGTGTGCTGGGATCGCTGCCCCACTAGGGGGTATCTGATGTCCTTCCCTGCCCCCCGTGGGAGCCGGCATCTAGGGAAGCCCTGTCCCTCTGGTGGGGAGCTGAGTGCAGCCATCCCAGGAGCATGCACCAAAACCACACCACTAGATCGGGATGAGGAAGTAAGAACAAGAAAGCTTGGTGCATAACACAAGCTCCCAAGCACTGACCAGGGGAGGGGGGCTGAGAACACCCACTGAGATGAATGCAGCTATTATCCCAGGCTGCATCATCTCACTGGGTGCTCTCCTTCAGCAGATACCATCACACCGAGATCCATGGGCCCCGTCACACTGCTCAGAACCCCCTGTACTTGCAGGATTGTCCCAGGCTGGGGATCTGGAGATAGCAAAGCAGTGGCTGATGATTAATTTCATACAATTTTACAGCTGAGTGCCAGGTCGGCTACGGTTAAAATAGAGAAGGCTTCTGTTTAAAACCAATTTTTCTACGTGCTCTGAAATCCCCGTGCTTACTTGGATAGTCTTGAAATTTGGGTTGCCTCCTGCAGGTCTGACGGAGGGTTAGTGACCCACATTTGAGATCATTTGAACAACAGATTCCTGAACTACAGCCACCCGCCATCTGAAAAAACAGCTTTTCTTCAAGTTCACAGCTTTTACCAATGGTTTTTGTGCACACTTGCCTTCAGAAATGCTGATTCCTTAATGGGATGGGAAGGAGAGGGTGAGGTGGAAATTCTGGCGGGAGGACAGGGGATGGGGCCTGTAAGTTGCAGGAGATGGTGGAGGAGGGGAGATATAATTACACATGTCAGAAATAGCCACCAAGTTTTTGGATTATAGTCCAACTACACGCTCCAAACATCACAAAAGCATGAGCATTATTCCCATTCCACTGTTACCAAGTGTGCGTGGTGAAGGGAGGAAAGCAATGCCCCGATACACCCATAACACACCTACTCTCACTCTGTCTTTGCACTGACTCCCTACCCTTACCTTGAACACAAACACTAAGGGCTGGTCTACACTACAGAGGTAGATGGAGCCAGTGAAAAATCCCCATTCTGGAATGATGAAATTACACCGCCCTAAGTCCCCGTGCAGACAGCGCTAGGAGGGTGTAAGAACTGTCGCTGCAGCGTTTTCAGTGTAGACACGGATTGATCCTGCTCCACATCACATCTGCTCAATTTTACAATCCCTTTAATCTCTTCCCCCTCAGGTACATGATGCCGTCTAACACTGCCCTGTTATTTACCTTTCATTCATGCCCACCTCACTGATGACAGCTCCCCAGGCAGGAAGACCCTGTGCCCCATTAGTGACAACGTGCTATAATGAGGTGAAATGGATCTCTCAGGGTACCCAGGCACCTTTCCTTTGATCACACACCTGGGGGCAGGAAGAGGGGCTCACCTCCGCCAAGTCAAACAGCCCCCTGAAACCACCTTGTCTCAGTAACAGCTCTGCCAAGCTGCTCCATGGGCAGGTACCTTAACTCCTCATTGCTTGGTTTTCAGATGTGAGAGTTTTGCTGGGCTTGACATTGTGGAAGGGTACATGGAACCTCTGGGCAATGTTAACTCCATGGTTTGCCAGTGACTTGGCACTGACTGCCTGGCACACAGGGGAGAAGGAGATGTGACACAGCTCTGCTACAGCTTGGAACAAAGTAACAGCATGTGCGGGAAGCGACTGTGTTTGTGAGAACCCCAGAGACTCAGCATCCCAGGAAGTCACACGGGAACATACAGCCAAAAAGAGGGAGAGCCAAGATGGATCCCACAGAGCTGGGGGTATTGAGGCAGTTGTTGCTGCCAACACAACCTCTGCCTTCAGCTCAGCTTTGCCAAGCCAACCTGAGGATCGTCTGATGCCAGATTCCAGCTGAATAATAAACGTGACGCCACATTGCTGCAGCTACAGATTGCATTGCTCCCGGCAGGTAAAGAACCATGACAGCCCCATGCCAAGGGGTTTCCATCTTGTCATAGGTAGAAACCTGCCCAGCCCAGAACCCATGGCTGCTGCCCAATGCTGATAGGGACAGTGCGAGATCCAGGCCATGGCATGGGTGTAACGAGGAAAGAGTGTCCCAGGGCACACAACCTTTGGAGGGACAGGGCTGGGACAGACACAGATCTGAGGCAAAGACGAAGCCAAGGAGAGGGGCCCAGACTGGGGGCTCCCAACACAACCCTCAATCAAAGCAATAGACAGAAACTGCAAGCTAGGAAGGAGCTGCAGTGGGGGAGCCCAAGGCTGGGACAGCAGGAACTGTGGGTCGGACTCAGGATTGAGGGGCATCAGCAGAACTGGTTTGTCCATGTCCCACACCTGGCTGTGCTCACGTTTCCTCAGAAGTCTACTCCACTGGCCCCAGGAAATCATCTCATCTCTCCCTGCCCATGGAAGGAGTGCCCATGACTGCAGGGATGTGGCAGCCCCTAGCTCCAGGCCAGGCACAGACTCTGTTAATGGTTCATTCACTCAGGGATAAGAGGCTGGAGCAGCCCCTGGGGGAGAATGAGACCCAGCGGGGACAGGACCAGCTGCTGCCAGGCAGGGACCTCACTGCCTCATGGACACCTTGTCTCTCTATCCTCACAGGGGCTGCCCCTAACCCTGGCAGGGAGACTGTCCAGGTAAGTGGGAGCTAGTGGGGCCACCTGAGTCCTGCACAGACCAGCCCTGGCGTGGCTGGGGCCACAGACACATAGACAGGACAAACTGGGAGGAGTGATTGATACGCTGGAGGGTAGGGATAGGATACAGAGGGATCTAGTCAAATTAGAGGATTGGGCCAAAAGAAATCTGATGAGGTTCAACAAGGACAAGTGCAGAGTCCTGCACTTAGGACAGAAGAATCCCATACAATGCTACAGACTAGGGACTGAGTGGCTAGGCAGCAGTTCTGCAGAAAAGGACCTAGGGGTTTCAGTAGATGAGAAGCTGGATATGAGTCAACAGTGTGCCCTTGTTGCCAAGAAGGCTAACAGCATTTTGGGCTGTATACGTAGGAACATTGCCAGCGGATCAAGGGACATGATCATTCCCCTCTATTCGGCATTGGTGAGGCCTCATCTGCAGTACTGTGTTCAATTTTGGGCCCCACCCTAAAAGAAGGATGTGGAAAAATTGGAAAGAGTCCAGCGAAGGGTAACAAAAATGATTAGGAGGCTGGAGCACATGACTTATGAGGCTAGGCTGAGGGAACTGGGATTATTAGTCTGCAGAAGAGAAGAATGGGGGGGGGGGATTTGATAGCTGCTTTCAACTACCTGAAAGGGGGATTCCAGAGAGGATGAATCTAGACTGCTCTCAGTGGTACCAGATGACAGAACAAGGAGTAATGGTCTCAAGTTGCAGCATGGGAGGTTTAGGTTGCATATTAGGAAAACCTTTTTCACTAGGAGGATGGTGAAGCACTGGAATGGGCTACCTAGGGAGGTGGTCGAATCTCCTTCCTGGGAAGTTTTTAAGGTCAGTCTTGACAAAGCCCTGGCTGGGATGATTTAGTTGCAGATTGGTCCTGCTTTGAGCAGGGGGTTGGACTAGATGACCTCCTGAGGTCCTTTCCAACCCTGATATTCTATGATTGTATTGTAGGGTCTATGGTGAGCAAGGGAGAAGCACCCAGACTGGTTTTTGTAGGGTCTTGACTCTCACAAACACACCTTAGCAAATAGTGGGGGAAATGTTGTGAAGATTTGTTGCCCCTTACAAAAGAAATTAGACTCAGTTGAGGTACTGACCTGCCACTCCTTGAGCTCTGGGAACACTGAAGCACCACTTGTGCAAATTCTCATCAGAAGTAATTTTTAGATTGAAAAGCTGAAACATTAACAGCAAGGAAGTGTTGATACTTAAGAGGAGAGGAAAATCCACAGGAAATGCTGCACTGTGAACAGGGGCGGCTCTAGCCATTTCGCCGCCCCAAGCACAGTAGCATGTCGCGCAGGGGGCGCTCTGCCGGTCCCGCAGCTCCGGTGGACCTCCCGCAGACGTGCCTGCGGAGGGTCCACCAAAGCCGCGGGACCAGGGGACCCTCCGCAGGCACACCTGCGGGAAGTCCACCGGAACCGCCTGCCGCCCTCCCGGAGACCTGCAGAGCGCCCCCCGCGGCATGCTGCCCCAAGCACACGCTTGGAGTCCTGGGGCCTGGAGCCGCCCCTAACTGTGAATATAACCATTGGGGTGATTATTGTAGGGTTTCTGGTGGGTACAGATGTTGTAACCAGAGAGGTTTGTTATTGTAGGTCTACCAACAGCATTTGTCATTTTGGCAGGGCTGGAAGGTTGCAAGACACCCCTCGTGTCCCTGGGGGCGGTGGGGGGGGAGAGCGGCTGGGGGAAATCATAGAATCTCAGGGTTGGAAGGGACCTCAGGAGGTCATCTAGTCCAACCCCCTGCTCAAAGCAGGACCAAACCCAACTAAATCATCCCAGCCAGGGCTTTGTCAACCCTGACCTTAAAAACCTCTAAGGAAGGAGATTCCACTACCTCCCTAGGTAACCCATTCCAGTTCTTCACCACCCTACTAGTGAAAAAGTTTTTCCTAATGTCCAACCTAAACCTCCCCTTCTGCAACTTGAGACCATTACTCCTTGTTCTGTCATCTTCTACCACTGAGAACAGTCTAGATCCATCCTCTTTGGAACCCCCTTTCAGGTAGCTGAAAGCAGCTATCAAATCCCCCCTCATTCTTCTCTTCTGCAGACTAAACTATCCCACTTCCCTCAGCCTCTCCTCATAAGTCATGTGCTCCAGCCCCCTAATCATTTTTGTTGCCCTCCGCTGGACTCTCTCCAATTTATCCACATCCTTCTTGTAGTGTGGGGCCCAAAACTGGACACAGTACTCCAAATGAGGCCTCACCAGTGCTGAGTAGAGGGGAATGATCACATCCCTCGATCTGCTGGAAATGCCCCTACTTATACAACCCAAAATGCCATTAGCCTTCTTGGCAACAAGGGCACACTGTTGACTCATTCAGCTTTTCATCCACCGTAACCCCTAGGTCCTTTTCTGCAGAACTGCTGCCCAGCCGTTCGGTCCCTAGTCTGTAACAGTGCATGGGATTCTTCCGTCCTAAGTGCAGGACTCTGCACTTGTCCTTGTTGAACCTCATCATATTTCTTTTGGCTCAATCCTCTAATTTGTCTAGGTCCCTCTGTATCCTATCCCTACCCTCCAGCGTATCAACCACTCCTCCCAGTTTAGTGTCATCTGCAAACTTGCTAAGGGTGCAGTCCACACCATCCTCCAGATCGTTAATGAAGATATTGATTAGGGGAAGGTCACAGGGAACTGATGGGTCTCTCCCACACAGGGCATCCCCTGTGCCACCTCTTCTGGAATCTGCCGAGGGCTCATCCACACCGGAGATGCTGATCCTGAGCTGCTCCTCCAAGCTGCGGCTGCTGGAGGGGACACTACAGAGGCGCTTGCCCGATACATTGCTGGTGACAAGGACTAATCTTTTTTCCCCAGGGATGGGAGCAGGGTAGAAAGTTCTCTCTCCCCAGAGTGATAGGGTGATGAGATTGGGCTGGCTGGGGGCAAGACCCAACCCCTGGATCAAGGGCTAGTTGGGGGTCAGGCCCCTCCCCGCAGGTGCTGGCTGCTCTCCAAGCAGCCCCCGCCCCACTCACATCTTCTGTCTCCCAAACTCCAAATCCAGCAAATTCCTGCTGCTCACCCAGTGTAGCCGGCGGGACCTCCCCAGCCAGTCACAGGGCATATTGGCTCCATATCAAACAGTTACAGCACAGGCAGGCTCTGTGCCAGCCAGTCACTGCATGGGCAGGCTCCGTGCCAGCTGAGCAAAGACCTGGGTAGCTCTGGCTCCCTCCATGATTCCATGTCATCACAGGGCTCAAGCGTGTGTGGGGGTCACCAGCCCCTTTGTCGCCCCTCCTCTGCGCTCAGGGTCTCCCCTGCGATCCCAGGCCAGGACCCACAAATAAGGAGTCAGACCCTTAAATCAGGAAAGTAAATCCGGGGAGGTGGTCAGAGACAGGTCCTGCCTCGTCCCTCATACTCCCTTCCCCATCTCTCTCCCCTCCACATCCCTACCCCCTCCCTGCCCCTCACCCCAACCCCTAGCATTCCCCACATCCCCCACTCGCTCCCCATTCGCCTCTCCTTGCTCCTCCTCACATTCCCCTGCCCCCCCATCTCTGGTACCCATAGCCTGGGGCACCCGTCTTCCCAGGCCTCAGCCCCCTGAAATCATTGTGAGGTGGTGGCCATCTTGACTAAGGGCAGCCTGTGGTGTCAGCCCCATTGGCAGGGATGGGAGAGGGAGGCCATGTTGGAGAAGGGCAAAAACCTCACCTAATATACAGAAGATTACAAGATGCTGAAACTCCCCCGCCAATAAATACTGGCTGGCTCCAAACAGAGTTGTGGGAGTGGGAATTGCTCCCTCTCCCCCAGCTCTGACCCCCATCACCTCCATGTGTCTGACAGGTCTATGGCACTGTAATGACCATAAACTAGGGAACCCGGCTGCACAGGAGGTGCTGGTGGATTCATGGCCCGAGTTCAAAGTCGTCCTCACCCGGCCCTCTCCCTTCCCCTCTAGGGGAGCCCAGGGCAGGGACCAGGCTGGCTCAGGGGAGATGGGGCAGGCCAATCAGTCATTCCATTGGGAATTCTCCCATCTTGGCTGTATGTCTCCCCCCAACAGGTGGCATTGGATGACTCTGATTTGTACACCAACACATACACAGTGTACTACCAGGGCCTAGGTGCCTGCCAGGCCCTGCTGGCCAGTGCGGGTGCTGTCAACTGGGGACAGACCTTCCGCATCCTTGGTAACTTGTGCCCCAAAGCATCTGGGAGAGCCCCACAGCAACTGAACATATATGTCCTGTCTGGGTCAACCCCTGGATCCCTGCAGGGACTAGGGAGCATAGCCATAGGGTAGGGCCAGCCATGGGGAGGGGATTGGAACCACTCTGAGAACATAAGAACATAAGAACATAAGAAAGGCCGTACCGGGTCAGACCAAAGGTCCATCTAGCCCAGTATCTGTCTACCGACAGTGGCCAATGCCAGGTGCCCCTGAGGGAGTGAACCTAACAGGCAATGATAAAATGATCTCTCTCCTGCCATCCATCTCCATCCTCTGACGAACAGAGGCTAGGGACACCATTCTTACCCATCCTGGCTAATAGCCATTTATGGACTTAGCCACCATGAATTTATCCAGTCCCCTTTTAAACATTGTTATAGTCCTAGCCTTCACAACCTCCTCAGGTAAGGAGTTCCACAAGTTGACTGTGCGCTGCGTGAAGAAGAACTTCCTTTTATTTGTTTTAAACCTGCTGCCTATTAATTTCATTTGGTGACCCCTAGTTCTTGTATTATGTGAATAAGTAAATAACTTTTCCTTATCCACTTTCTCAACATCACTCATGATTTTATATACCTCTATCATGTCCCCCCTTAGTCTTCTCTTTTCCAAACTGAAGAGTCCTAGCCTCTTTAATCTTTCCTCATATGGGACCTTCTCTAAACCCCTAATCATTTTAGTTGCTATTTTCTGAACCTTTTCTAGTGCTAGAATATCTTTTTTGAGGTGAGGAGACCACATCTGTACACAGTATTCGAGATGTGGGCGTACCATGGATTTATATAAGGGCAATAATATATTCTCAGTCTTATTCTCTATACACTTTTTAATGATTCCTAACATCCTGTTTGCTTTTTTGTCTGACTCTGCACACTGCGTGGACATCTTAATAGAACTATCAACTATTACTCCTAGATCTTTTTCCTGACTCGTTGTAGCTAAATTAGCCCCCATCATGTTGTATGTATAGTTGGGGTTATTTTTTCCAATGTGCATTACTTTACATTTATCCACATTAAATTTCATTTGCCATTTTGTTGCCCAATCACTTAGTTTTGTGAGATCTTTTTGAAGTTCTTCACAATCTGCTTTGGTCTTAACTATCTTGAGTAGTTTAGCATCATCTGCAAACTTTGCCACCTCACTGTTTACCCTTTCTCCCGATCATTTATTAATAAATTGAATAGGATTGGTCCTAGGACTGACCCTTGGGAACACCACTAGTTACCCCTCTCCATTCTGAGAATTTACCATTAATTCCTACCCTTTGTTCCCTGTCCTTTAACCAGTTCTCAATCCATGAAAGGACCTTTCCTTTTATCCCATGACAGCTTAATTTACGTAAGAGCCTTTGGTGAGGACCTTGTCAAAGGCTTTCTGGAAATCTAAGTACACTATGTCCACCGGATCCCCCTTGTCCACATGTTTGTTGACCCCTTCAAAGAACTCTAATAGATTAGTAAGACACGATTTCCCTTTACAGAAACCATGTTGACTATTGCTCAAGAGTTCATGTTTTTCTATGTGTCTGACAATTTTATTCTTTACTATTGTTTCAACTAATTTGCCCGGTACCGACGTTAGACTTACCGGTCTGTAATTGCCGGGATCACCCCTAGAGCCCTTTTTAAATATTGGCGTTACATTAGCTAACTTCCAGTCATTGGGTACCGAAGCCGATTTAAAGGACAGGTTACAAACCTTAGTTAATAGTTCCGCAACTTCACATTTGAGTTCTTTCAGAACTCTTGGGTGAATGCCATCTGGTCCCAGTGACTTGTTAATGTTGAGTTTATCAATTAATTCCAAAACCTCCTCTACTGATACTTCAATCTGTGACAGTTCCTCAGATTTGTCACCTACAAAAGCCAGCTCAGGTTTGGGAATCTCCCTAACATCCTCAGCCGTGAAGACTGAGGCAAAGAATCCATTTAGTTTCTCCGCAATGACTTTATCATCTTTAAGCGCTCCTTTTGTATTTTCATCGTCAAGGGGCCCCACTGGTTGTTTAGCAGGCTTCCTGCTTCTGATGTACTTAAAAAACATTTTGTTATTACCTTTGGAGTTTTGGCTAGCCGTTCTTCAAACTCCTCTTTGGCTTTTCTTATTACACTCTTGCACTTAAGTTGGCAGCGTTTGTGCTCCTTTCTATTTGCCTCACTAGGATTTGACTTCCACTTTTTAAAGGAAGTCTTTTATCTTTCACTGCTTCTTTTACATGGTGGTTAAGCCACGGTGGCTCTTTTTTAGTTCTTTTACAGTTTTTCTTAATTTGGGGTATACATTGAAGTTGGGCCTCTATTATGGTGTCTTTAAAAAGGGCCCACGCAACTTGCAGGGATTTCACTTTAGTCAATGTACCTTTTAACTTTTGTCTAACTAACCCCCCTCATTTTTGTATAGTTCCCCCTTTTGAAATTAAAGGCCACAGTGTTGGGCAGTTGGGATGTTCTTCCCACCACAGGGATGTTGAATGCTATTGTATTATGGTCACTATTTCCAAGCGGTCCTGCTATAGTTACCTCTTGGACTAGCTCCTGCGCTCCACTCAGGATTAAATCTAGAGTCGCCTCGCCCTTGTGGGTTCCTCGTACCAGCTGCTCCATGAAGCAGTCATTTAAAGTATCGAGAAATTTTATCTCTGCATTTCGTCCTGAAGAGAAATGTTCCCAGTCAATATGGGGATAATTGAAATCCCCCATTATTATTGGGTTCTTAATTTTGATAGCCTCTCTAATTTCCTTAGCATTTCATCATCACTATTGCTGTCCTGGTCAGGTGGTCGATAATAGATCCCTAATGTTATATTTTTACTAGAGCATGAAATTTCTATCCATAGAGATTCTATGGAACCTGTGGATTCGCTTAAGATTTTTACTTCATTTGAATCTACACTTTCTTTAACATATAGTGCCACTCCTCCCCCTGCACGGCCTGTTCTGTCCTTCCGATATATTTTGTACCCCGGAATGATTGTGTCCCATTGATTGCTCTCAGTCCACCAGGTTTCTGTGATGCCTATTATATCAATATCCTCCTTTATCACAAGGCACTCTAGTTCACCCATCTTATTATTTAGACTTCTGGCATTTGTGTACAAGCACTTTAAAATCTTGTCCCTGTTGATTAGCCTGCCTTTTTCTGATGTGCCAGATTCTTTTTTATGTGACTGTTCATCATCTGATCCGGCCCTTACATTATATTTCTCAATCCTCTGCTCCTGACTATAACCTGGAGATTCTCTATCATCAGACTCTCCCCTAAGAGAAGTCTGTGTCCGATCCACACGCTTCTCTGCAGCAGTCGGCTTTCCCCCATCACCTAGTTTAAAAACTGCTCTACAACCTTTTTAATGTTTAGCGCCAGCAGTCTGGTTCCACTTTGGTTTAGGTGGAGCCCATCTCTCCTGTATAGGCTCCTCCCATCCCAGAAGTTTCCCCAGTTCCTAATGAACGTGAACCCCTCCTCTCTACACCATCGTCTCATCCACGCATTGAGACTCTGAAGCTCTGCCTGCCTACCTGGCCCTGCGCGTGGAACTGGGAGCATTTCTGAAAATGCCACCATAGAGGTCCTGGATTTCAGTCTCTTCCCTAGCAGCCTAAATTTGGCTTCCAGGACATCTCTCCTACCCTTCCCTATGTCATTGGTACCTACATGTACCACGACCACCGGCTCCTCCCCAGCACTACACATAAGTCTATCTAGATGCCTCGAGAGATCCGCAACCTTCGCACCAGGCAGCAGGGGCGGCTCTAGACCCCAGCGCACCAAGCAGGCGCTTGGGGCGGCCGTTTCCCGGGGGGGCGGCATTTGGCTCCGGTTGAGCTCCCGCCGTCATGCCTGCGGCAGGTCCACCGGAGCCCGGAACGAGCGGACCTGCCGCAGGCATAACTGCGGCGGGTCCCGTCTTCCCGCGGCTCCGGGTGAGCTCCCGCAGGCATGACTGCGGCCGGGCCGCGGGTCCCGGGCTCCGGTGGACCTGCCGCTGGCATGCCGGCGGCAGCTCAACCGGAGCCGCGGGAAGAAGGGACCCGCCGCGGGACCGGGGAAGGGCGGCGCAGCGCTCCGCGCTGCTTGGGGCAGCGTGATTTGTAGAGCCGCCCCTGCCAGGCAGGCAAGTCACCATACGGTTCTCCCGGTCATCACAGACCCAGCTATCTACATTTCTAATAATCGAATCTCCCATTACTAACACCTGCCTTTTCCTAGAAACTGGAGTTCCCTCCCCCAGAGAGGCAACCTCAGTGCGAGAGGCAACCCCAGCACCATCTGGAAGGAGGGTCCCAACTACGGGAAGGTTTCCCTCTGCTCCCATTGACTGCTCTACTTCCCTGGGCCCTTCTTCCTCCTCAACAGCACAGGTGCTGTCTAAGCGGAGGTGGGACAATTCTACAGTGTCCCGGAAAGCCTCATCAACATACCTCTCTGCCTCTCTCAGCTCCTCCAGTTCCGCCACCCTGGCCTCCAAAATCCGTACATGGTCTCTGAGGGCCAGGAGCTCCTTGCACCGACTGCACACATACGCAACCCGCCCACAGGGCAGGTAATCATACATGCTACACTCAGTGCAATAAACTGGATAGCCCCCACCCTGCTGCTGGGCTTCTGCCTGCATTGTCTCCTAGTTAGTGAAAGGATGGTTTACAGAAAGTAGTTTTGGAATGTAGTTTGGTTTATAGGTTTTAGGATTTTAGCGGGGGCCACAGGGAAGGGGTTATGGCCGGCGAGGGGTTCCCACTCCCTTCCCACTCCCCTTCCAAACTCCCTTGCGAAACTCCCTGTTAGCAGCCCCTGTTCGCAAAGCTCCCTGGTCGCTTGTGCGCAGCTTTATAAAGCCCTGATGCTGAGCAAATTCTGCTTAGGGTTAGGCAGTCAGTCAGACTGGGCTCCCCCCTCCCCCACCCCGGCAGGGTGGGATTCCCATGAAGATCATTGTAAGATGGGCTCCAGATCTGGCCAAACTTGCGGGACTCAGGAGAGGGGGATAACAGAGCCAAGTAGAGAGGGGAAGGAAGCTGCCTTGCTTGGGGGATGGGAAATGGGACATGGCGCCTTTTCCCCTTACCCATACGGTGGCAAGGCTGCCTAATATCTCGTCTCATTAGAACTGAGTGTTTCATTCCCCTTCCTGATAGACAGGGCCGGCTTTAGGAAGTGCAGAGCCCAATTCGAACAGTTTCAACAGGGCCCTGGCAGGGATGACTAAAAAACAAAAAAACCACACACACACGTGTAAAAAAACACGTGGGGCTTGTACTCACCAAGCGGTGCGCCGAGTCTTCAGCAGCACTTCGGCGGCGGGTCCTTCACTTGCTCCAGGTCTTTGGCAGCACTGAAGGACCCGCCGTTGAAGTGCTGCCAAAGACCCGGAGCGAGCGAAGGACCTGCCGCCGAAGTGCCGCTGAAGACCCGAAGCACTGCCAGGTGAGTAAAAATTAAAAAGGCGCCTCTAGCCAGGGAAGGGATTCTCACTGGGCGCGGGGCCTGATTCGGGGGAATTGGTGGAATAGGCCTAAAGCCAGCCCTGCTGATAGAGACCCCCCATCCTTAAAGTGCCCCCAGGGAATCTGCCCCTCCCTGGGTGAGAAGCTGAGGTCTGAACAGGCTGTGGACAGGGAAGGTTCCTCTCCATCCTGGGCCAGGTGAGATGTGGTGCAGGGATGGGTGGGAGCACGGTCTCTCGCTGCCCAAGCCCTGCCAGGGCTGGCTGGCTGAAGGAGTGCCTGGTCCCCAGGGGCCACGGATGGGGCCCCATTGGTGGCACAGAAGCCATTTGCATCAGTCTTTCCTGGTAGAGGCTGGGAGCTCTGTGCAGGAGCTGAAGAGGGACCCCCTCCCCATGGCTGGCCCACCTGAATCTGGCTACGCTCCCCAGTCCCTGCAGGGTCCCTGAAGGAGGTTGGGCTCAGTGCCAATCCCACTGAGATTCTGCTGGCGGCAACAGGACCCCAGTGCCCTAGGCCCTGCATAAGGAATAGTCGGCCAGATCTTGTGCACCCCAAGGTTAGGGTTAGGGTGACCAGATGTCCCGATTTTATAGGGACAGTCCTGATATTTGAGACTTTGTCTTATATAGGTGCCTATTACCCCACACCCACTGTCCCAATTTTTCGTGCTTGCTGTCTGGTCACCCTAATCCCAGTGCCATGCTGGCCAATGCCCCCACCTCTTAGGCTGCCTCCTTCCCTACCACACCCCCTTTTGGGGGACCCAGGAGTGTCTGGCCCAGGGGGGAGCCCAGACAGAAGGTGGGGGGGGCAGAGAGTCTGCCCACCTGTTGTAGGGAGGAACTTTAAAATGCCAGACATCCCCACCCCTCCTGTGGATCAGGTTTTAAGGGAAACCTGGGGTTCAGATTTCCTGGAAGGGGGGGTCCATCCAGCTGACCTGTGGGGAACAAAAATTGGGGTGTCCAAAGGGTCCAGAGCACTCCATTGAAAGATGTTCCTGCTATGCTTGTAAGAGATAAAACTGTCTCTTCAAGGCAGGAGAAAAAAAAAACAACAACTTTGCCTTATTGCACAAGTGTGTGGGGTCCAGCCCAGAGAAGTTCCAGAGGGAGGGGCAGTGGGCAGGCATGGTTGCAGTACACCCCTTCCTGGGGAAAAGACTCAAACACATGCCTGAATTGAAAGCAGGGCCAGATCTAGGTTTTTTGCCACCCCAAGCAAAAAAAAAAAAAAAATTTTGGCTGACACCTGTCCCAGCCCTGGGCTCTTCACTGCACTCCCCCTGCTGCCCCAGCCCTGGGCTCTCCCCCCAACTCACACACCCTGCCGCCCCAGCTCTGGGCTCCCCCCCACCTCCTGCCTCCCCAGGCCTGGGCTCTCTCCCCCCCCATCCCCCATCTGCACTCTCCTTTCACCGCAGCCCTGGGTCACTGATAATTTTAGATGTGCACAGAACACATACAGGGTTGGTTCCCATATGGTTACAGAGCTGCAGTAAAGTGGAACAGTTTTCAGCTTGTGTAATTGGAGGATCTCTGGATGCATATTATAAGACTGTCCTCCATAAATGAGGAAAAGTTGAGGTGCCTTTATTATTCTTTTGTTCCACTCTTTCTTTCTATGGGGAATTTGCCAATGCAATATCACTGTTTTCCTTTTAAACAAACAAACAAAAAGGCAATGGCTGTTGAAAATAACAATTGCAGTTGTAAAAACCACTGGGAAGCATTTCTTGCTCAATTTTATCCTACTTTTTCTACAGCAAGTTACAGTGGACTAGTATATTTGATTTGGGAGAAATGAAGTAACAGCTGCCCAAACTGAGCTTGAGCACTCCTGAATTTTGAGGTGTTCAAATCTGGAAGGCAGGTGCCAGGGGTGGGGGTGCTGTGGCTCCACAGGGGAGCATAGCAGCATGTATGCAGCAGCATGTCTGGCGCTGCACGGAGCCAGACACGCTGGTCTGAGTGACACAGTAAGGGGGCTGGGGGGTTGGAGAAGGGGTAGAGGGTTCCGGGGGGCAGTCAGGGGACAGGCAGTGGTTGGATAGGCATGGGAGTCCCAGGGGTTTGTCAGGGGACAGGTAAGGGGTGGAGTCCTAAGGGGGAAGTTGGAGAGGTTTCAGGAGGGGGCAGTTGGGGACAAGGAGAAGGGAGCCTTAGATAGGGAGTGGGGTCCCAAGGGGCAGGGGTCCCAGGAGAGGGCAATCAGGGGACAAGTACCAGTGGCGATTAGATAGGGGGTGGGGTCCTGGGGGGCAGTTAAGGGCAGGAGTCCCAGGAGGGGGTGATCAGAGGACAGGGAGCTGAGGGGTTGGATGGGTTGGGGTTTCTGTGGGGGGCAGTTGGAGGGAGTGGATGGTGGCAGGATGGGGCTACTCTCCCTCCCCGTGGAGTGTCCTATTTTTTGAATGTTAAAATATGGTATCCCTACCCTTCACAGGGCAGCTCTCCATTCACAGCAAGCTGCAGCATGAGGTCTCAGCTACCTCCCTCCCTCCCCATTCCTTTCCTGTTGGTAGTGGCCAAGGGAATGCTGGGAAATGTAGTCTTTCCCTGCTCCAGGGTTGTCTCTATAGGCAAGGAGCTAACCAAGGAACTACAGCTCCCAGGGGCCTCTCAGCTCCCATGCTGGATCCCTGCTGCCCCTGCAAATGGGCTGCCCCAAGCACATGCTTGCTTTGCTCCTGCCTAGAGCTGCCCCTGATTGAAAGCCTTCTCCAAAGAGGCAGAAGAATCAGAGTGCCTACCAGGGGGCACAAAGAACTGGGAAAATGCAGTAAACACTAAACAAGCCAAATTAAGTAAACAAAGCCTGTTCACTGTAGATTTGCTATTCACCTTGTGTCTTTTGCTAATTAATCTATAGGATAAAATGAAGAAGTTAATACTAGCGGTAAACCCTTTAAAGATGTGGGTCATACCTGATTTGAGGAAGAAACTGTTGTACAGACTAGAGATGGTCATAAGACAACCCCCACAAGCATGTTACTTTTTAGCCTATACCTGTAAACAGACTGAAAGCTTGGCACAGCAGCAAAAGCTTAACAGGCCCATGCTGCTGTATAGAAGGGGAAACTGAGGCACACCTCCTCATGGCATTGATGGCTAAATGCCAAGACAACTACTCTAACAGATATTACCGTCTGCATTCTGTTAGCAATTTAGATAATGCTTTCCCAGCCAGAAGGCCGAGAAGCGACACCCCAACCTGTTTTCAGGCACCCGGGGACCAGGAACCCCAAGACTTGTTAGAACACTTATGAATGACATCATATGGTTTAAAAGGTACTAAATGGGAGTGCAACCAAAGACAAACAGGGGTTTTACATGTACTGCCTCTGCCATGGACAGTGTCCAAGTCTCTGGCAGTAAGTTCAGAAGGAGGGTGTGACAGTGCCTCCCATAAGGCTTCATTCATAAGCATATTTTCATATCTATAGCCCCTTTAGGGGGCTCTGAGCTCCTCTCCCTGCTCCTGTGTATGTGCTGGGATCTGGGAGGAAGGTCTATCTGAGGGTGTCTGACCCCATCTCCCTGCCCCTTGGTGTGTGCCAAGATCTGGGGGTCCACGCAGGGCCGCCCAGAGGGCAGGGGGGGGGGCAAGTGGGGCAATTTGCCCCAGGCCCCAGATGAGAATCCACCTTTTCATGTTTTCTGTATGTATAAATATCTTCTGTCTGTGTGTTCCATTCTATGCATGCGAAGAAGTGAGCTGTAGCCCATGAAAGCTTATGCTGAAATAAATTTGTTATTCTCTAAGGTGCCACAAGTACTCCTGTTCTCTTTTCATGAGAATATAGTATTCTATAATATTGCAACTGTTTTTTATGGAAGGGGCCCCCAAAATTGCTTTGCCCCAGGCCCCCTGAATCCTCTGGCCGACCCTGGGTCCATGCACCTTTATATGGTGTCTGGCCCCTCTCCTGGCCTCCCCTCATGTGTGCTCGGATCTGGGGACCCTGCCTCACTAGGGAGTATCTGACATCCTTTCCCTGCCCCCACCCCTCCGTGAGCCAGCATCTAGGGAAGCCCTGTCCCTCTGGTGGGGAGCTGAGTGCAGCCATCCCAGGAGCATGCACCAAAACCACACCACTAGATCGGGATGAGGAAGTAAGAACAAGAAAGCTTGGTGCATAACACAAGCTCCCAAGCACTGACCAGGGGAGGGGGGCTGAGAACACCCACTGAGAAGAATGCAGCTATTATCCCAGGCTGCATCATCTCACTGGGTGCTCTCCTTCAGCGGATACCATCACACCGAGATCCATGGGCCCCATCACACTGCTCAGAGCCCCCTGTACTTGTAGGATTGTCCCACGCTAGGGATCTGGAGATAGCTAAGCAGCTGATGATGATTAATTTCATACAATTTTACAGCTGAGTGCCAGGTCAGCTATGGGTAAAATAGAGAAGGCTTCTGTTTAAAACCAATTTTTCTAAGTACTCTGAAATCCCCATGCTTACTTGGATAGTCTTGAAATTTGGGGTGCCTCCTGCGGGTCTGACATAGGGTTAGCAACCCATATTTGAGATTATTTGGGCAACAGGTTCCTGAAATACATCCACCTGCCATCTGAAAAAACAGCTTTTCTTCAAGTTCACAGCTTTTACCAATGGTTTTTGTGCACACCTGCCTTCAGAAATGCTGATTCCTTAATGGAATGGGAAGGAGAGGGTGAGGTGGAAATCCTGGTGGGAGGACAGGGGAGGGGGGGCTGTATGTTGCAGGAGATGGTCGGCGTGGAGAGAGAGAGAGACACCAGTCTTTTTACACATGTAATAAATAGCCACCAAGTTTTTGGGTCATAGACCAACTACATGCTCCAAACATTACAAAGCACGAGCATTATCCCCATTCCACTGTTACCAAGTGTGTGTGGTGAAGGGAGGAAAGCAATGCCCCGATACACCCATAACACACCTACTCACACTCTGTCATTGCACTGTATTGAACAGGGACTCCCTACCATTACCCTGAACACTAAGGCAGAGGTGGGCAAACTTTTTGGGACAAGGGCCACATCTGGGTGGGGAAATTGTATGCAGGGCATAGGGTTGAGGTGCAGGAGGGAGTGCAGGGTGTCAGAGGGAAGGGATTGGGGTGCAGCATGTACAAGGGGGCTCAGGGCAGGGAGTTGGGGTGCAAACTGCAGGAGAGGGCTCAGGGCAGGAGGGGTTCAGGCTCCAGCCTGGCCCCACTTACCTCAAGCAGCTCCGTGGCGGCGGCAACAGCAGGAGCACCTATTGGGGCCAGAGCAAGCTCCCTGCAAGCCTGCCCTATCCCCAACCATGCAGGGCTCCTATAAGAGCTGCGGTCTCTGGGGGAGGGGGGCCGGAGGGCTCCACGTGTGCTGCCCTTGCCGGGCCTCCAGGTATCTCCCCCGAAGCTCCCATTGGCCGCAGTTCCCCGTTCCCAGCCAATGGGAGCTGTGGGGCCCGGTGCCTGGAGGCAACGCAGGGAACCCTCTGCCCAAGGGACGGACGTGGTGCCGGGGAGCGGCGCCGGATCCAAATGCATGAGGGGCTGGATCCGGGCTGCGGACCGTAGTTTGCCCACTCCTATTCTAGTTCCATTGGGCCCAATGCAGAGCCCTGGATTTTTCTGACCACCCTGTTGGCCCTCAGCCCTGCCCCATGGAGGTTGCTGGGTCAGGGGGCTCAGGCAGGAGCTGTCACTGGCTCTGGGGTGTGGATAATGATGGCAGCCCTGCCGGAGGGAAGGGGGGGCTCTGCGGGGGGAGGGAGAATGCAACTTATGGGGAACAACAAAGGATATTGCCGGAGGGGAGGGGCAGGGGCGGCTCCAGGCACCAGCACACCAAGCGCATGCCTGGGGCGGTAAACCACAGAGGGCGCTCTGCCAGTCGCCGCGAGGGCGGCAGGCAGGTTGCCTTCGGTGGCTTGCTTGCGGAGGGTCTGCTGGTCCCGTGGCTTTGGCGGACCTACCACAGGCTGCTGTCAAATTCGCAGGACTGGGGACCTCCTGCAGGCAAGCTGCCGAAGGCAGCCTGCCTGCTGTGCTTGGGGCGGCAAAATACCTAGAGCTGCCCCTGGGGAGGGGGGTGCTCCGTGGAGAGAGGGGGGTGCTCCGCAGTGGAGGGGGGAGAATGCACCTTATGAGGAGCAACAAAGGATACTCCTGGAGGGGAGGAGAGTGCTCCGTGGTGGGGGGGGAGGAGAATGCACCTTATGGGGAGCAACAAAGGATACTGCTGGAGGGGAGGGGAGTGCTCTGCAGTGGCAGGGGGAGAATGCACCTTATGGGGAGCAACAAAGGATACTGCCACAGCCCCCCAGCCTGCCTGGCCTCATGCCGGGGAGTGTTCACACCCGAGTAAGTCCCCTCCCCCTCCCCAGAGCCCCCAGCAGCCAGTTCCCACCCTCGGAATGTGCTGCTCGTGCCGCATTCGGCTCCCTCTAGGACCCAGCCCTGCTCCCGGCCTGGCAGAGCGGGGCCCCAAACACACCAGTGTCCTGCGCAGCTGCAGCTGCGTGTGTCTAAGCACGGCCCCGGCCCCCAGCCTGGTGGGTTTGGGGGTTCCCCACTCGCCCCGCAGCCACGCTTCTCCCACCTGGGCTACAGATCCCAGCAGTGCCCCAAAATCCTGAGGGGTTTGCTCATCACGTGGGTGACCCAGAGCAACTGGGGCAGGAAAGTGGGGCTAGGGAAGTGCTGAACCAGGGACATATGAGGGTGGCAGCTTTGAGGTGCTGGTTGACCCAATCTGCTGAGTCCAGGGGCATATAAGGGGTCAGCTTGGGAGTGCTGATTAACCCGGTCCACGCAGACGTGTGGGGTGTGTGTCTGTATGTGTGTGTCTGATTCTGGGGATGGAAGAACCCAGCCCAGGGCAGCCGAGGTCCTGCAGGATAACTCCAGTGGGAGGGAACTTGCAGCAGGGAGAAGCAGAGCTCTGGATGAAAAGACATGTAACATAGGCAGTACATCGATAGAATTACAGAACACCCCGCCCCTCCAGAAAAGTAACCCTAATAAATCAGCATATCCCAAAGTAATGGGCAAATCTGGCAACAACTCTCATGCTCTAGGGCAGATGCTGGGCCCAGCCGGATCAGGAAGTAATTTCTGCCCCACTCCATAGGAAAGGGTCGCTCCATGGGATGGCATTGTGTATGTGGCAGGGGATCCCTCCTCTGTTCTGAGCAGAGGCTCCAGGGAGGCATGTTGGAAAAGGTCAGGGCAGCCTGGGCAGCCCTTTACACCTCCTGAGATTGTCCTTTTCCCAGCTGATCCCCGGACTGGACAGCTCCCATGCAGAGCTGGTGCAACCATTTAGGCGACCTAGGCAGTCGCCTAGGGTGCTAGGATTTGGGGGGCGCCGTTTTCTTCTGCAGCGACCGCGGCGGCCGGATCTTCGGCCGCCCTGGTCACTGCCGGCATTTAGGCAGAGGGAGCTGGGGCAGGGGAGTGCGGGGAGGGCCGCCTGCAGCAAGTAAGTGGGGGGCGGCATGCAGGGGAACTCCCTGTTCCACCTCCTCCCTGAGCACGCTGTGGCTGCTTCACTTCTCCCACCTCCCAGGCTTGCGGCACCTAAGCTGATTGGTGCTCGTGCGCAGAGCAGGGGCAAACTGGGGTGGGGGGGTGCCTCAGGGCAGAGGGTGAGGAGCTGCCGCGGGGGGGCCTTAGGGTAGGGGGGGAGGGTGCAAGGTGAAAGTTTCGCCTAGGGTGCGAAACATCCTTGCACTGGCCCTGCTCCCATATGAGGCTGGGAGGTGATGGGTGGTGGAGTGGGTCCGGGCAGCTGCAGGAGGGGATGTGGTTTGCTGGATGTTGCAGGGATCTGGCTTTCCTCTGACTGAAGTAGATTTGGCCTAGAGATTGCAGATAAATCATCTGAAGAAGGGGAAGAAAGGGGTCGAGCACATCATGGGCTGCCGCCCCCTGTGCAGTTCTTCATTCCACTCACACTCGGGCCTCAGACTGGTTGGAGCTCAGCACTGAGGTGTTGGTGGCAGCACTGAGAGGTCTCCCCCTGCCCCGTTCTCCTCCTCAGAGAGTATCAGACAGCCAGGGGCTGTGCCCATGGGTAGGGATCTGAGACTGGGGGCGTGGTGCCCCTGGGGGGGATCTGAAACCAGGGGGCGTGCCCATGGGGGAGGGGAGCATGATGGATCTGTGACCATAGTGTAGGATCCAGTCACTCTGGGATCTGGTCCCTAACAACCTGTCTCCTTTCCAGACTACTGGCTGGCTGGGCGGAGCAGGGTGTTGGGGCATGAGTGTCCATGAGGCCAGGGGACACCCGAGTGGGGATGGAGTCACTGAGGGTTCCCAGCCCAAGAGAGCAGCATCTGCTGCAGATTCAGGGCTGAGGGAGAGGGACCCTGCCCCCAGGGGGAGCTGCAGAACAGGGTGGGGGCTTTCCCAGGCAACATATCAGTTACAGGGTGATTGGCGGAGCTGAAGGTTATAAACCTCAGTGTATAGTAGAGACTTGCACTGTCCCCTACAAGTCAGTGGTGGTACCGTGCAGAGAACCGAGGAGTCCTGGAATGCATCCTCCCTGCTCTGACCACTAGACCCCACTGTCCTCCTAGAGCCAGGGACAGAGCCCAGGAGTCCTGGCCCCAAGCCAGCCCCTCCTCTGCTCTGACCACTAGACCCCACTCCCCTCCAAGCAGTAGCAGATTTACCATGGAGCTACTGGTGCCATGGAGCCAGGCCCACACTCCAAGGGGGCCTTGACCGGCCCACTCTTCTCCGCCCCTTGCTCTCTCCTGCGGGGGGCAGAAGCTTGGTGCTCCTGGCACTGAGGCTCCTGCTGCAGTAGGGCAGCCAAGCTCCCCCTCCCCTGCCTCTTCTCACAGCTTGCTCCCTTCTCACCCTCCTGCTCCCTGCTGCTGATCAGCTGTTTGCCAGCAGGAGGGTGGGAAAGGAGCACAGCCGCAGCATGCTCACCTGGGGAGAGGAGGCAGAGAAGAGGTGGGGCGGGGCCTTGGGGAGTGGGGTGGGACGAGCGGACCTACTCTGACTGCAGAGCTGCACAACCAGGCTGAAAAAAGAAGGTGCTGCTCAGCTCCCCGGACTTTGCAGCTGGACACCACCTTCTGGGTCCTAGTGCTGGTTGAGCTCCCGTCTGTATGCTGGGAACCATCCTTCATCTTGTACAACAGTGAGTGCCTGTGGTGGGGCAGGCAGGGCAGGGGGACAGAGGCAGTGGGGAAGGAAGGGGGTGAGATGGGGAGGAGATGGAGTGGTGGGGAAGGGGCATGGGATGGGGAAGAGAAGGGGATAGGGCAGGGATCGACAGCCTTTGGCCCACGGCCCTCCAGCGTAAGCCCTCCAGGGCCAGTTTGTTTACCTGTTGCGTCTGCAGGTTCGGCTGATCACGGCTCCAGGCAAATGGGGGGCTGCGGCTTCTCGCAGCCCCCATTGGCCTGAAGCGGCAAACCACAGCCAGTGGGAGCCACAATCGGCCGGACCTGCGGACGCGGCGAGTAAACAAACTGGCCCGGCCCACCAGGGGGGCTTACCCTGGTGGGCCATGTGCTGAAGGTTACCGATCCCTGGGATAGGGGAAACAGGGGCCCAGCATGCAGATCCCCTTGGCAGCAGCTGGGACTGCCCTGGTAAGCAGGCCCATCAAATCCTCAACATGATAAGCCCCGCCTCCCCTGCATCTGTACCACCCTGATGAGCCCCCCCCCAGACACCCTCCCCACTGAGCCCCAACCACCTACACCTAGACTCCCACCCAAATGAACCCTCTAGATAAATCTCTCTATTAAGCATCTTCACATAACTTTAATATGACTTTGTATTATGCCCCTCTATATAATCTTGTATTAAGCCTATCCATATATAACCTCTAACTTTCATATGACTTTGTATTATGCCTCTTCATATAACCCTGTATTAAGCTATTTTCATACAACTTTGTATCAAGTCCTTTGATATAGGAACTTTGTATCACTTCCCTATGTAGAAAAACGTATAGAAAACTTTGTATTAAGCCTTGGTATAATGTTATAGCCCCTAAGGATAGTTAAAGTAGAAGAAAAATGTCTTTTTGCTAGGAGTAGAATAAGATTCCCCCTCCCCACACTCCCTCAATCAATTGCCCTGTTGAATGAATGAGGTGTGAATGAGTAAGGCTGGAAGGCAGGCACCTCCAGACAGCTAGCTGGAGAGGGGATGGAAGCCAGGCCCAAGGACAATCAAACTTGTCAAGTGGGCTCACTAAAGAAGAGCAGACATATTGACGGGCTCGGCGGCGGGGGTTTAGAATCAAGCATCTTCTTTTGGAAACACCCTCTTTGAACAATATTGGGACAACACCCAGAAGGAAGCAGCACAAAGGACCAGCGGACTCAGATTTTGAATCTGGCACAGATTTGCATGAGAGGGAAGCTGCTGTAAATGTGAGATGTCTTGCAGAAGACCCTGGGTCTTGTCAACATCGGAGCATTGATCCAGATCGGCAGAAGCCCGGCTCCACCCCTCCCCTATCTAACTCATCTGGCCAGTGAGTTAAGGGGAGCAACTAGTTGATAACAACAAGACGGAGTGTGTTTGTGTGTGGCTGTGGCTACACTTAGCACTTCAAAGCGCTGCCGCGGTAGCGCTGCCGCGGCAGCGCTTTGAAGCGCTAAGTGTAGTCAAAGCGCCAGCGCTGGGAGACAGCTCTCCCAGCGCTGTCCATACTCCACCTCCCTGTGGGGAATAACGGACAGCGCTGGGAGCGCGGCTCCCAGCGCTGGGGCTTTGACTACACTGGCGCTTTGTAGCGCCGCAATTTGCAGCGCTGCAGAGGGTGTGTTTTCACACCCTGCTGCAGCGCTGCAAATTTGTAAGTGTAGCCAAGCCCTGTGTGTATGTGAGTGCATGAGTGTAATATAGATCATATGCATATGATACAGTGTTGATTGATGCATGTATTACCAATGAATGTGTCATTTGCCTTATTCCCCCTGAAAAGATCCTGTGCAGTACTTTAAGTACAACAACCCCACCTCCCCTGCACCCAGATTCCCCCCACCCCCGCTGAGCTCCAACCCCTTTCACTTGGTCCCCCCTGCAGACTCACATTGCCCCTGCACCTGGCACCTCCCCGTGCCTCCAGATCCCCCACTGAGCTGCCTGCACCCAGACTGCCCCCCCAGAACCCTCTTACCCCCATCTGGATACCCCCACAGAAGTCCCTCTGCACTTGGATCCTGCTGCTGGGCTGAGCCTCCCTGTCCATATCTGGTGTGCCTGGCGCAAAAGGGGCAGGGCCCCAGGGTGTTTCTGTGGCAGGCCTGGCCCTTGTTCTATGTCAGTGTCAGGTTCAGTCTCACTGCCAAGTCCCTGTCCCAGGGGGGTGGAGGAGGCTGCAGGGTATTCTCCCACCTCCATGCAGCCAGTGGCCTGTGCTCCCCACTGCCATGGTGGAGCTTCCACATTTATTTATTTTAAAAAATCAGAATTTTAAAATATTATGCACAGAATTTGATGCAGAATTCCCTCAGGAATATGGGGCGCTGTACAGTTGTGATGGTGGCACTGTGAAGTGGGTGCTGGACAGTAGGGGATCTGTGGGTGGGGGAGCTGGGCAGGGGGTATGGTGGGCAGGGTGCTGTGTAGTTGTGGTGGGATGTCAGCAGGAGGGCTCTCTAGGCAGGGGGTGCTGGGCATAGGGATCTGTGGGGGAAGTCTCTGGATGAGGGGGCACTGGCATAAGGGCAGGGCAGGGGGCAGTGTGGAAGGGGCACGCTGGCAGCGCAGGGCTGGGTGGGCCCATGTGCATCTAGCAGTTTGGGGTTTGTAAACAGCGCCCTTGTGCTGGGCTGAGTGGGGCCACTCCTGCTGCGCTGCGTCTCATTGCCCCCAACCAGGCCCTAGCTCTGCGGACTGCCCCCCATCACATGTCTTATTTCCCCAATGGGGGCCCACAAATATGTTGGCACTGGGCCCACAAAAGGTTAATCCGGCCCTGGATGGCACAGGCTGGTCTGACAATGGAAGCCCTGGCTCTCCTGCAGTCTCTGTACGCATGCGTCAGCTTGGCTGCCGTGGTGCTGAGCACCTGCAAGTAGCTGCGCCTACAGTGCTGGGGCAGGGTGTAGCCATGAGCCATGGCACCAAAGGGGTGCAACAAGCTCCAGCTGACAGAGTGGTCAATGGCATCCAGGAGGCAGAAGCTGGAGAAGCGGAGAATCAGGCTGGCCAGGTGCCGCCAGTTCTGCTCAGTCCCCACATAGGGTCACGTCTCGTTCAGCAGGTCGCTCTGCGAAACATCTAGGGATGAGAGCCTCACTCACAGCAGCCTGCAGCCTGGGGAACATAGAGGGGCAAGGTAGAGCCAAGGGGAGGGATGGACAGGCTGGCTCAGGGGGTGGGGAATGGCCAAGGGAGGCAGGATGATGATGGGGGTAGGAAGGGGCGCAATGGCCGAGGTAGGCATGACGGTGTTGGAGGGTAGGAAGGGGTCCAATGGCCGAAGGAGGCAGGGTGGTGATGGGCTGTATGAAGGGGCGCAATGGCCGAGGGAGGGAGGACAGTGATGGGGGATGTTATGGGGTCCAATGGCCAAGGGACGCAGGGCAGAGATGGGAGTATGAAGGGGCACGATAGCCGAGGGAGGCAGGGCACTGATGGCGGATGTGAAGGGGTCCAATGGCTGAGGGAAGCAGGACGGTGATTGGGGGCATGAATGGGCACAATGGTTGAGGGAGGAAGAGCAGTGATGGGGGGTATGAAGGGGTGCAATGGCCGAGGGAGGGAGGATGGTGATGGGGGTATGAAGGGATGCAATGGCCGAGGGAGGCAGGGCGGTGATGGGAGTATGAAGGGGAGCAATGGCCCATGGAGACGGGAATGATGGGAGTGCAGAGTGGTAATAGGTAATATAAATTACCTATTACAGAGTGGTGCAATCGCTGTTCCCCATGCACAGGGTAGGAGTGTGTCAGTGCAGTCCCCTCTGCACAGGCTAGGGCGATTGTGTGCACCAGTGGGCGGCTGTGCAGACAGGGCCAGCTCCAGCTTTTTTGCTGCCCCAAGCGGCAAAGCAGAAAAAAAAGATAAAGCCGCGATCGGCAGCACTTCAGTAGCAGCTGTTCCGCGCCGCTTCATTCTTCGGTCGCAATTTGGTGGCAGGTCCTTCCCTCTGAGAGGGACTGAGGGACCCACCGCCAAATTGCCACCAAAGACCCGGACGTGCCGCCCCTTTCCATTGGCTGCCCCAAGCACCTGCTTCCTTTGCTGGTGCCTGGAGCCGACCCTGTGTGCTGGGGAAGCATGGCACAGTGATCAAGGCGGCGGTCTAGGCACCGAGACCTCAGACCCCAGCTCTGCCCCAGCCTGTGTGTGGAGCATCACTGTGTTTGTGTGAGCCTCAGTTCCTTCTTGGTAAGAGGGGGTGGCAGCTTGGCCCGGCCATCTGAGGGGCAGCAAAAGGCTGGCAGGTGCCTAAGTGATTACTCCTGGTTCATTGCACCCAGCATGGTCTCAAAATGTGGGGGGTGGGAATTAATTTCCCATCTCATCCCTCACCCACCTGCCTGCCCCTGGGGTTTATTCTACTGATTGGTGGCCTCTGGGACAGGTGACCTTCAGTGTGGTGGAGGGGAGAAGGGGCTGGTGATGCCACCTCCCCCCACCCACAGTACACTTGAGGCCTGGAGCCATGAAGGGAGGCAGAGCTACCCAGCTCTCTGACTGACTGGCTGGCTCGGAGCCCACTGGCTACACTGAGTGAGCAGCAGGAATTGGTGCTGGGTTTGGATTTTGGGAGACACGAGGGTTGAATGAGAACAGAGTGGCCAGGAGAGCAGCCAGTACCTGGGAGGGATGAACCTGTCCCTCCGCTACCCACGGACCCAGGGGTTGGGTCTTGCCCCCAGCCAGCCCAATCTCCACCCCATCACCCTGGGGAGAGAGAACATAACGTAAGAACGGCTGTACCAGGTCAGACCAAAGGTCTATCTAGCCCAGTATCCTGTCTACCGACAGTGGCCAATGCCAGGTGCCCCAGAGGGAGTGGACCTAACAGGCAATGATCAAGTGATCTCTCTCCTGCCATCCATCTCCATCCTCTGACAAACAGAGGCTAGGGACAGCATTCCTTACCCATCCTGGCTAATAGCCATTTATGGACTTAACTACCATGAATTTATCCAGTTCTCTTTTAAACGCTGTTATAGTCCTAGCCTTCACAACCTCCTCAGGTAAGGAGTTCCACAAGTTGACTGTGTACTGCGTGAAGAACTTCCTTGTATTTGTTTTAAACCTGCTGCCTATTAATTTCATCTGGTGACCCCTAGTTCTTGTATTATGGGAGTAAGTAAATAACTTTTCCTTATCCACTTTCTCAACATCACTCATGATTTTCTATACCTCTACCATATCCCCCGTTAGTCTCCTCTTTTCCAAGCTGAAGAGTCCTAGCCTCTTTAATCTCTCCTCATATGGGACCCATTCCAAATCCCTAATCATTTTAGTTGCCATTTTCTGAACCTTTTCTAGTGCCAGTATATCTTTTTTGAGATGAGAAGACCACATCTGTACACAGTATTCGAGATGTGGGAGTACCATCGATTTATATAAAGGCAATAATATATTCTCAGTCTTATTCTCTATCCCCTTTTTAATGATTCCTTACATCCTGTTTGCTTTTTTGACCACCTCTGCACTCTGTGTGGACATCTTCAGAGAACTATCCACGATTACTCCAAGATCTTTTTCCTGACTTGTTGTAGCTAAATTAGCCCCCATCATATTGTATGTATAGTTGGGGTTATTTTTTCCAATGTACATTACTTTACATTTATCCACATTAAATTTCATTTGCCATTTTGTTGCCCAATCACTTAGTTTTGTGAGATCTTTTTGAAGTTCTTCACAGTCTGCTTTGGTCTTAACTATCTTGAGCAGTTTAATATCATCTGCAAACTTTGCACCTCACTGTTTACCCCTTTCTCCAGATCATTTATGAATAGGTTGAATGGGATTGGTCCGACGACTGACCCTTGGGGAACACCACTAGTTACCTCTCTCCATTCTGAGAATTTACCATTAATTCCTACCCTTTGTTCCCTGTCTTTTAACCAGTTCTCAATCCATGAAAGAACCTTCCCTTTTATCCCATGACAGCTTAATTTACGTAAGAGCCTTTGGTGAGGGATCTTGTCAAAGGCTTTCTGGAAATCTAAGTACACTATGTCCGCTGGATCCCCCTTGTCCACATGTTTGTTGACCCCTTCAAAGAACTCTAATAGATTAGTAAGACACGATTTCCCTTTACAGAAACTATGTTGACTATTGCGCAACAGTTTGTTTTTCTATGTGTCTGACAATTTTATTCTTAACTATTGTTTCAACTAATTTTCCTGGTATCAACGTAATTGCCGGGATCACCTCTAGAGCCCTTTTTAAATATTGACGTTACATTAGCTAACTTCCACTTTGTGCCCTGCTCCCGTTCCCGTCCCAGGAAGAGGCACGTCACCGGCAATGTATCAGGCAGGCCCCTCCATAGTGTCCCCTCCAGCAGCCGCAGCTTGGAGGAACAGCTGAGGATCAGCATCTCTGGTGGTGATGGGCCCTTTGCAGATTCCAGCAGGGATGGCACAGGGGATGCCCTGTTGGGGAGAGACCCATCAGTTCCCTGTACCTTCCCCCCACCCACCCTACTTCCTTGGTGACACGCGGAGTGTCTACAACCTTCCAGCCCTGCCAAAATAACAAATGCTATGGGTAGATAAATCAATCTGGTTATAATACCTGTACCCACCAGAGACCCTACCATAATAAACCCAATGTGTATAGGTGTTCATGCTATGGCATCAATGGTTATATTTTCAGCGCAGCATTTCCTGTGGATTTTCCTCTCCCCCTAAGTATCAGCACTTCCTTACAATTAATGTTTGAGCTTTTCAATCTAAAAATCACTTTTGATGAGAATTTGCACAAATGTTGCTTAGATGTTCCCAGAGCCCAAGGAGTGGCAGGATCTCAACTAAGTCTAATTTCTCTTGTAAGGGGCAACAAATCTTCACAACATTTTTTCCCCACAATTTGCTAAGTTGTGTTTGTGAGTCAAGACCCTATGATAACAAACCAGTCAGGGTGCAGCCTCTGTTATCACTAAAGACCCTACAATAACAATCCCTGTTTGTGGCCCCAGCCATGCCAGGGCTGGCATGTACAAGGCGAAGGTGGTCCCAGTAGCTCCCACATACCTGGGCAGTCTCTGTGCTGGGATAATGGGCATCCCCAGAGAAGTTGGAGGGACAGGGTGCCCTTGGGGCAGTGAGGTCCATGCTTGGTAGCAGCTGGTCCTGTCCCCGTTGGGTCTCTCCCTTGCAAGCAGCTCCAGCTTCTTATCCGTGAGTGAATGAACAATTAACAGAGTCTGTGCCTGACCTGGAGCTGGGACAGCCACATCCCTGCAGTTGGAAGGCATGATCGAGCTCCTTCTGTGGGCGGGGAGGGGCGAGAGCATTGGGGTAAGCGGAGTGAGACTAACACACACAGGGTAATGCCTCTCTCACCATGGAGCACTGCAGGGAGCGGGGCGAGGGCATTGGCTGTGTGGGGAGCTCCTGGTTATTCCAGTCCCAGCCTCTCCCTGCAGGGGGCGCTGTAGGGAACAGGGCAGGAGACCTCCATTCCTGTTTCAGCTACTGAAGCATTCTCTCACCACACAGGATGACATGAAGCTGCTTCCAAGCAGAGACCCGTAGAACATCCCTCAGTGGTGAAAGTAGTTGTGGACTCCCAGCATCCTGCAGACAGGACTGAGCCAGCAAAGAATAAATACCAGCTCAGCTCTAGCACAGGCAGCTAGGGAACTCATGCTCCGAACATAGAAGAATATTCTATTCCCAGCTCTTCTTCTAACCTACCATGTGACCCTGGGCATGTCTCTGGTCTCCTTGTGCCTCAGTTTCCCCACACACACTTTGTCTAGCTTGTATATCTCCAATGTGACTGTTTTAGGGTGGGGTATCCCTTCTCCCTGGAGGGGGAGAACTGGGACCTTTGCACTGAGATGGATAAATCAAGGGTATACAAGGTGAGTGAGCTAGTATCTTTGATTGAACAACTTCTGTTGTTCAGACCAGCTTGCAAGCTCCATGGAGCTCTTCCAGTCTGAGAAAGGTCCCAAGAGCATCCCAGGTACATACACGGTGGAGTGAACACATTGCAAGAGTCTGGTCATGGTGAAGTTGGCATTTAACTGGTCTGCAGGACACAGGAGGATTGGTAGGTTCTGGACTGTTGTAATGAGCCATAAATCCAGCATCTCTGTTCAGTCCATGTGTCTAGCAGCATTATGACTCTAAGCTCCCAGGCTTACCTTGGGAAGGCATTGTGCAGGTTTCCTTTGAGGATGAGGATTGAGAGGCCAGATATGGAGCGATCACTTTGTAAAAAGGGTTCACCGACGGGTGAGAGGGTCTTGTATCACATTCCTGGGGGAGTTCATTTGAGAGAGTTGTGATTGTCTGGTTTCAGCCACACAGTGGCCATTGGGGCATTTGATGCACTGCACAAGGTGCACCACATGCTGGGGTAGGCATGTGTAGGACCCTTGGATCTTGTATGGTGTGTTGGGGGTGGAATTTGGATGGTACAATTTAGATAGGGGCAGGCTTGGCGCTACCAAGAGGGCAAAGAGGACATTTCCTGCACCCTCAAATTATCTTCAGGGCGCCTTACCTGCAAGGACAAATACAGGCCAAGTTCCTGATGGTAAACAGTGGAAGTGACAGTGACAAAATACTGAGAGAGTAGTCTCATTATACCTTTTAAAACTAAAAATCCAAGATTTCCCAGGGATCGAACTAGGCTCTGGGAGGTTTGTTAGTTGTTTATTAAATAGCAACATACAGGGGCTCCAATATACCCCCTTCCCCCAACAATGGGACACTAACACTGGCTTAATTATAAGCACCAGACACTATTTTTTAAAATATGCACAATTATTACCTACATAACTATAAATTTATTTGCAAATAGATTTGTAGAAAAATGACTCTCATTATTTTTAAATTTTTATTTTTTGTTTTTATTGTAGATTTTTTAGGGACTTGGGGCTTTTGAAGTGCAGGGCAAAGTAACTTCCCACTCCCCTCCTGGTGTTACTACCTGCAGCCTTGCTTTTTAAAAATATATATTTAGTAGGGCTGTCGATTAATCACAGTTAACTCATGCGATTAACTAAAAAATTAATCGTGAAAAAAAATTAATCACAATTAATTGCAGTTTTAATCTCGCTGTTAAACAACTGACATTTATTAAATATTTTTGGATGTTTTGCTACATTTTCAAATATATTGATTTCAATTACAACACAGAATACAAAGTGTATAGTGCTCACTTTATATTACTATTTTTATTATAAATATTTGCATGGTAAAAATGACAAACAAAAGAAATAGTATTTTTCAATTCACCTCATACAAGTATAAGTCTCTTTATTGTGAAAGTGCAACTTACAAATGTAGATTTATTTTTGTTTTGTTACTCAAAAACAAAATAGTGTAAAACTTTAGAGCCTACAAGTCCACTCAGTCCTATTTCTTGTTCATCCAACCACTAAGACAAACGAGTTTGTTTACATTTACGGGAAATAATGCTGCCCACTTCTTATTTACAATGTCACTAGAAAGTGAGAACAGGTGTCTGCATGGTACTTTTGTAACCGGCACTGCAAGGTATTTACGTGCCAGATATGCTAAACATTTGTATGCCCTTTCATGCTTCGGCCACCATTCCAGAGGACATGCTTCCATACTGATGTCACTCATTAAAAAAATAATGCGTTAATTAAATTTGTGACTGAACTCCCTGGGGGAGAATTGTATGTCTCGTGTTCTGTTTTACCCACATTCTGCCATTTATAACATGTTATAGCAGTCTCAGTTGATGACTCAGCACATGTTCTTCATTTTAAGAACACTTTTGCTGCAGATTTAACAAAACACAAAGAAGATACCAATGTGAGATTTCTAAAGACAGATACAGCACTCAACCCTAGGTTTAAGAATCTGAAGTGCCTTCCAAAATCTGAGAGGGATGAGTTGTGACTCATGTTTTCAGATGTCTTAAAAGAGCAATACTCAGATGTGGAAACTACAGAACCCAAACCACCAAAAAAGAATCAACCTTCTGCTGGTGGCATCTGACTCAGATGATGAAAACTAACGTGCATCAGTCAGCACTGCTTTGGATCATTATTGAGCAGAACCTGTCATCAGCATGGACACATACAGTGATTTCCCTACACCCACCCCTGAATTTCTCCAACACCCCCCCCCTCCCCAGTTTTGTGAACTAGTTACATGGTGGCTGAACTTTGCGACTTTGTCCTCACCCACAACTATTTCACATTTGGGGACAATATATACCTCCAAGTCAGTGGCACTGCTATGGGTACCCGCATGGCCCCACAGTATGCCAACATTTTTATGGCTGACTTAGAACAATGCTTCCTTAGCTCTCATCCCCCAACGCCCCTACTCTATTTGCGCTACATTGATGACATCTTCATCATCTGGACCAATGGAAAAGAAGCTCCTGAGGAATTCCACCATGATTTCCACAATTTCCATCCCACCATCAACCTCAGCCTAGACCAATCCACACAAGCGGTCCATTTCCTTGACACTACTGTGCTAATAAGCGATGGTCACATAAACACCACCCTATACCAGAAACCTACTGACTGCTATACTTACCTACATGCCTCCAGCTTCCATCCAGGACACACCACACAATCCATTGTCTACAGCCAAGCTCTAAGATACAACCACATTTGCTCCAATCCCTCAGACAGAGACAAACACCTACAAGATCTCTATCAAGCATTCTTAAAACTACAATACCCACCTGCTGAAGTGAAAAAACAGATTGACAGAGCCAGAAGGGTACCCAGAAGTCACCTACTACAGGACAGGCCGAACATAGAAAATAACAGAACTCCACTAGCCATCACCTTCATCCCCCAACTAAAACCTCTCCAATGCATCCTCAAAGATCTACAACCTATCCTGAAAGATGACAGCCCCCCAACCTGAAGCAAATACTCAGCAGCAACCACACACCACTGAACAAAAACACTAACCCAGGAACCTATCCTTGCAAAAAAGCCCGATGCCAACTCTGTCCACATATCTATTCAAGTGACACCATAATAGGACCTAATCACATCAGCCACGCCATCAGGGGCTCATTCACCTGCACATCTACCAATGTGATATATGCCATCATGTGCCAGCAATGCCCCTCTGCCATGTACATTGGCCAAACCGGACAGTGTCTATGCAAAAGAATAAATGGACACAAATCTGACATCAGAAATCATAACATTCAAAAACCAGTAGGAGAACGCTTCAACGTCTCTGGCCATTCAGTAACAGATTTAAAGGTGGCAATTTTGCAACAGAAAAGCTTCAAAAACAGACTCCAACTAGAAACTGCTGAACTTGAATTAATATGCAAACTAGATACATCTAAATACTAGATGTCTTGCATCCGACGAAGTGGGTATTCACCCACAAAAGCTCATGCTGCAAAACGACTGTTAGTCTATAAGGTGCCACAGGATTCTTTGCTGCTTAAACTAGATACAATCAACTTAAGTTTAAATAGAGACTGGGAATGGCTGAGCCATTACATACATTGAAGCTATTTCCCCATGTTAAGTATCCTCACACCTTCTTGTCAAACTGTCTTAAATGGGCTATCTTGATTATCACTACAAAAGTTTTTTTTCTCCTGCTGACATTAGCGCATCTTAATTAATTAGCCTCTTAGAGTTGGTTGGGCAACTCCCACGTTTTCATGTTCTCTGTATGTATATATATCTCCTCATTATAAGTTCCATTCTATGCATCCGATGAAGTGGGCCCACGAAAGCTTATGCTCAAATACATTTGTTAGTCTCAGAGGCTTTAGCTACACTTGCACTTCAAAGCGCTGCCGCAGCAGCGCTTTGAAGCGCTAAGTGTAGTCAAAGCGCCAGTGCTGGGAGAGAGCTCTCCCAGCGCTGTCCATACTCCACCTCCCTGTGGGGAATAACGTACAGCGCTGGGAGCCGCGCTCCCAGCGCTGGGGCTTTGACCACACTGGCGCTTTGCAGCGCCGCAATTTGCAGCGCTGGAGAGGGTGTGTTTTCACACCCTGCTGCAGCGCTGCAAATTTGCAAGTGTAGCCAAGGCCTAAGGTGCCACAAGTACTCCTGTTCTTTTTGCGGATACAGACTAACACGGCTGCTACTCTGAAACATGCCAATTTAGTGACTGTTTGGAAATTTGAATTGAAATTGAAACATTAATACACACTTTAAAAGCGTATACAGTGTATGATAAAATACTTGTATCTGAAAGTATAATAGATTTGAAAAGTATGAACATAGACTAGCTTCCTTATACAGCTGTTGTTTTTTATGACAATGTCAGTGCATTCATTTTGGTGATTTTGGCCAACCTAATAATTTCAAAAGATGATTTATAAGCAAAGTCTAAATGAGCTCTCCCTGACAGCTAATGTTGAGCTGGGGGGAAAGGCTTCAGGACCAGACTGTATTTGCATTCACACCTAATCTACCTAGGTATCCAGCAAACAGAGCTGTGTTGCCCAAGTGATAGATTTTGGCTGGGGTTGGGTTACAAGTCACTTGAATGCGTAGCGGGGGGAATGAAATGTTGTTTTTCTTATTGTATGAGTAAAGGGCAGTAGAATTGTACTTAGCCTGTGCTGATTGAGGGCATCAAGAGAGAGGGTGGGGACCTGTCCCTCTCCACTGTTTAAAGACAGAGCTGATTAGGCTCCATAGATAGTCTTTTGTTCTGTTAAGTGACCACTGCAGCTGAAATCAATCAGGTCTAAGTGCTTAGTCCTGCTGTGGGGACAGTAATAAAGGTAATAATTAGAGATATACCAATCTCCTAGAAGTGGAAGGGACTTTGAAAGGTCATTGAGTCCAGCCCCCTGCCTTCACTAGCAGGACCAATTTTTGCCCCAGATGCCTAAGTGGCCTTTTCAAGGATTGAACTCACAACCCTGGGTTTAGCAGGCCAATTGCTCAAACCACTGAGCTATCCCTCCACTCAAGTGACAGTGTTCCTGTGGGGACAGTGTTTTTGTGTAAAAGACACCCAGACTGCACTAGCAGCACGGTTCCCCCACTGAGAGCTCAGCTGAAATCACTGAGAGCTGGTGGAACCTCAAGAGATCAACTCGCAGGTGGCAGCAGAAGGTGACTGCGCAGGGCCATTGGCAACAGAGTGGTGGAGTGAACGGTGGCACAACGAACAGCCATGGCCAGAGCGAACAGTGAGCAGCTGGAGGAACAAGCAAGGTGCCTTCTTGTCCCCCACCTGGAAGGTGTACTCACGTGAAAGCACCTCTGAACTCTGAGTCTCCACTGACCAAGGACAACACTGGTGAGTAGGGTGTGGTGGAGGGAAAAGTGTGGGGCACATTAAATAACCATTTGTTTGTTGGACTATATTTTAGTGACTTTGCTCCAGAATGCTAGATTTGAGACTGGGAATGGAAACTTATATAAATATGTTTCCTAGTAGGCAAAGATTTTTAAAATGCATTATTTGCCAAGGTTGTTATCTCACATTGTTGCTATCTTGAGGGGTCATTATGTTGGGGAGTTTCTGTACTAAACATTTTTATTATTATAATTAATTTTCCATAAGAATGGTCATACTGGGTCAGACCAATGGTCCATATAGTCCAGTATCCTGTCTTCCAACAGTGGTCAAGGCCAGGTGCTTCAGAGGGAATGAACAGAACAGGTAATGATCAAATGATCCATCCCCTGTTGTCCATTCCCAGCTTCTGGCAAACAGGCTAGGGACACTCAGAGCCTGGTGTTGCATCCCTCCCCATCCTGACTAATAGCCACTGATGGACCTGTTCTCCAGGAATTTAGCTAGTTCTTTTAATCCTGTTATAGTTTTGGTCTTCACAGCATCCCCTGGCAAAGAGTTCCACAGGTTGACTTTATTTTGTGTGAAGAAGTACTTCCTTTTGTTTTTTTAATTTCATTGGGTGACTGCTAGTTCTTGTGTTATGTGAAGGATTAAATAACATTTCCTTATTCACTTTCTTCACACCAGTCAAGATTTTATAGACTTCTATCATATCCCCCCTTAGTCGTCTCTTTTCTAAGCTGAAAATTCCCAGTCATTTTAATTTCTCCTCCTGTTTCATACCCCTCATCATTTTAGTTGCCCATCTCTGTACCTTTTCCATTTCCGATGTATCTTTTTTGGGATGGGGTGACCACATCTGCACACAGTATTCAAGGTGTACATGTACCATGGATTTATATAGAGGCAATGTGATATTTTCTGTCTTATTATCTATCCCTTTCTTTAAAAAGCAAAGGTTTCAGAGTAGCAGACGTGTTAGTCTCTATCGGCAAAAAGAATACATTGTGGATAGTTCTCTGAAAACATCCACTCAGTGTGCAGCGTCAGTCAATGATTCCCAACATTCTGTTTCCTTTTTCAAAAAGAACAGGAATACTTGTGGCACCTTCGAGACTAACAAATTTATTTGAGCATAAGCTTTCGTGGGCTACATCCAATGAAGTGGGCTGGATGTTTTCAGAGAACTATCCACAATGACTCCAAGATCTTTCTTGAGTGTTAACAGCTAATTCAGACTCCTTCATTTTGTATGTATAGTTGAGATTGTTTTCCAATGTGCATTACTTTGCATTTATCAACATTGAATTTCATCTGCCATTTTTGTTGCCCAGTCACCCAGTTTTGTGAGATCCTTTTGTAACACTTCGCAGTCTGCCTGGGACTTAACTGTCCTGAATAGTTTTGTATCATCTGCAAATTTTGCCACCTCACTGTTTACCCGTTTTTCCAGATCACTTATGAGTACGTTGAACAGTAACGGTCTCAGTACCGACCCCTCAGGGACACCATTATTTATCTCTCTCCATTCTGAAAACTGATAATTTATTCCTACCCGTTGTTTCCTATCTTTTAACCAGTTACTGATCCATGAGAGGACTTCCCTCTTATCCCATGATGGCTTACTTTTCAAAAGTCAATTTAAATCAAATACATTTTTAAAAAAATATATATATATATTTAGAAATCTAGAAATGTTATGTGTTTTGGCGTAACTTGCATTATCCTTATGTTAAATTTGCATTATCCTAATAAAACATTTACTTTATTCATATCTCTTTTATATATCTCATCGGTCCTGACACCCACCCCCTGTAAATTCGAACCCCCCCGCCACCTCAATTTCAATTCCTGGGGAAACTACTGGACACATATCCTCAGGAATGGTGATTTAAGCATGAAGGGACATATGAATCTTTAGCACATCTGGCACGTAAATATCTTGCAATGCTGGCTACAACCGTGCCATGCCAACGTCAGTTCTCACTTTCTTATGGGAGGCTTTCAGGTGACATTGTAAACAGAAGCAAGAAGCTGGCAGCATTATCTCCTGCAAATTGTAACCAAACTTGTTTGTCTGAGTGATTGGCTGAAGTAGGACTGAGCTTTGGGGGAGGTACCTGGAGGTGCAGCAAGGGCAGCACACTCGGAGCCCTCCGACTCCCCTCCCCCAGGGACCACAGTGCTTCCAGGAGCGGCGTGGGGCCTAGAGTGACCAGATAGCAAGTGTGAAAAATCGGGACAGGGAGTGGGGGGTAATAGGAGCCTATATAAGAAAAAGCCCCATATATCGGGACATTTGGTCACCCTAGTGGGGCTGGAGACAGGGCAGGTGTGCAGGGAGCCTGCCCTGGCCCCGGTGCACGCCGCTGCCACCCCGGAGCCGCTTGAGGTAAGCGGGGCCGGGCCAGAGCCTGAACCCCTCCTGCACCTCACCCCCCAACTCCCTGCCAAGCCCCCTTGTACACCCCACACCCCTCCAGCACCCTAACCCCATGCCCTGAGCCCCCTGCCGCACCTCACACCCCTCCTGCCCCCCAACTCCCTGCCCTAAGCCCCTGCCTGCACCTCACACCCCTCCTGCACCACAACTCCCTGCCCTAAGCCCCCTTGTACACCCCGCACACCTCCTTCACCCCAACCCCTTCCTGAACCCCTGCCACACCCCGCATCCCTCCTGCACCACAGCACCCTGCCCTGAGCCCCCTTCTGCAGTCTGCACCCTCTTGCACCCCAACCCCTTCCCTGAGCCCCCTCATATACCCCACACCCCTCCTCTGCCCCAATCCCTTGCCCTGAGCTCCTTCCTGCACCCCGCACCCCCTCCCACACCTCACACTCCCTCCTGCACCCCAACCCCCTGCCCTCGCCCTCAGGGGCGGCTCTACGAATTCCGCCGCCCCAACCAGGGCGGCGCGCTGCGCTGCTCGCGCTGCCGGGCGCCGGACCTGCGCCTCAGCGGGACCTCCTGCAGACGTGCCACTGGTCCCGCGGCTCCGGTGGATCATCCGCAGGCATGCCTGTGGGAGGTCCACACGAGCCGCGGGACCAGCGCACCCCGCCGCAGTCATGCCTGCGGGAGGTCCGATCGTCCCGCGGCTCTGTTGGACCTCCCGCAGGCATGACTGCGGAAGGTCCACCGGACCCGCCTGCCGCCCTCCTGTTAAAATGCCGCCCCACGCGCGCGCTTGGCGCGCTGGGGCCTGGAGCCGGCCCTGCTTGCCCTGCATATAATTTCCCCACCCAGATGTGGCCCTTGTCCCACAAAGTTTGCCCATCCCACTGTAAAGTTTTACATTGTTTTGTTTTTGGGTGCAGTTATTTTTTGTACGTAATTCTACATTTGTAAATTCAACTTTCATGATAAAGAGATTGCACTACAGTACTTGTATTAGGTGAATTGAAATATACAATTTCTTTTGTTTTTTTTATAGTGCAAATATTGTAATAAAAATATAAAGTGAGCACTGTACACTTTGTATTCTGTGTTGTAATTGAAATCAATATATTTGAAAATGTAGAATACATCCAAAAATATTTAAATAAATGATATCCTAGTATCATTTAACAGTGCAATTGATTGCACGGTTAATCATGATTAATTTTTTAATTGTGTGACTAATCGCAATTAATTCTTTTAATCATTTGACAGCCCTAGTATTTTTTATTAACAATATGGAATCCGGTCTTGGAAAGTCTGGAGGAGTGAGGGAGGTGGAGGCATTCATTTTGTCCTATTGACGACGAAACACGCTGAGAAAACATTGGCAGCATTGTTTCCTGCTTCCTGGGTTTTTGCAATTGACATTTTTTGTTTGCATTGTTTATTTTACATTTGACAGTTATTCATGGTTTCCCCGTGCTGAAGACATAATGTGTTCCTGACTTATATTACCAGAGGAATAGGCCTGTGACCTGAATGCCAGTGCAACAGCACACAGGCATGCATTATTTTTAATATTTGCACTATTAATAATTTGAAATACAAAGCACAACAAAACTTTTCCCCTTCCTATACAGTGGGAAGTACTAATATACATTTAAACAACATCACTTATTTAAGTAAATTTTAAGTAAATTTTTACCAAGCTGGGGGCTTTGGGGCTTTTAACTGTGCTTCAAGCACCCATTTGGTGTTTAGCAAATTTATTAATTTTGGATTGCTTGGGGTTTGATTATTTTACTAGGACCCCTTGGCTGGCTTAAGAGCCCATTATGGTGTGGTTTGTTTGTTTTTTTGGAGGGGAGAGGCTGACTTTTTTGCCTTTTTTGAATACTGCTTCTGGGGTGGGACATAAGGGGCACCTGACTCTACCAATAAATTTTATTTTAACACCCCTTCTTTAAATTTTATATAAACCCTGAACCTCCCCCACCCATCGGTGTCTAAATGTGCCACTATTGGAGAAACGAGAGGTTCCTGACCTCCCTATAGGGAGACAATGGGTGGCACATTCAGACTTGGGGTCTTTCCTTCGTACCCCGTCAACTTTCACAGGAAGTTTGGGTAGGCAACCCATTTATTTATTTTGTTAGCTCATGCCATCTAGTGTTTTTCTGCAATTACTAGAACTACCAGGGTTCTATTTGGGCCACTTCAGTTCTTCAGGTGCCTTAAGAGCTGTGAGCCAAAATCTTCACCAGTTCTCAGGGTTTGCCAGGGGGCATCTTCCATAGAAACTTGTTAGTGAAGTCAATCAGCACATTCAAAGCATTAATTTTTAGGATCCCTACTTGGATAGCATAAAGGGAGCCCTGCAAAGTCCTTGGGGGTCATACATTTTCTGGCCAAGGCCACCACATCTGCCAGAGTGAGACTGAAGGTATTAGCTATCCTCGTCAGCTATCCCAAGGCTGTACTCTGGTTTCGCAGACCTACCAATTCTCCCTGTGGCCCTAACCTGATCATGGAGAAGTGCCTGATCTTTACCCATTCCTTTCATCCCTGGTTACACTCCTGGTGACCAATTTTCCTGACTGTGGTGTTTACTACTGGGGTTATGGGCATGGACTTCTGCAGCCCTTCTAGTGTCTGGAGGAAAGGGCCATATGGGTACTGCCCAAAAGGGCCCAGGGGAAAATCATTAATCTCCCCCTTCATAGTTATAACAAAGAAGATACAAATTAGGGTCACCCTCTGCCCTATTTCTCTCCAGATTATGAGCCCCTTTTATCACAGCCACTATTCTCTTTTGCCTCCCAACTCTGCTTTAAGGGCACAAATGTGTCTTACATTCCCCATGGTCTGCCTAAGTCTTATCTTGGGAGTCCTTTAATAAGGCTGTGTAGCTAAGTGGTCTGGCTCCCCGCCACCCCGGAGAGGGACAAGCCTCTCTGGACATCAAAGTGGGTGGAGCCAGAAAACTCTGCACCCGCCCCTCAGAGGTCAAGGTGCAGGACAGGAAGTATAAAAGTCCGACCCCAGTGCTCACTTGGAACTCAGCCACTGGAGAGACCAGACCCCTGTGGTGTAGCTCTCGGTGGGGAGACCACAGCGATCGGCGGCGGACCTGAGGATGGCCAGACCAGCCAACACCTGATGGTAGCCCAAGCCCAGAGACGCTGCCAAGCCTACCGCTCTCCCGTTACTCCAAGGAACTGCCAGACCTACCGTTTGCCAGTTACCCCGAGGAGCTGCCAAGCCTACTGCTCGCAAGCTACCCTGAGGAGCCCATGGTGTGTGACCCCGTGGAGGATGCTGTCCGGACCCAGGTACCTCTAGAGGGGGAGGTAGGAAGTAGCCCGGGGGCAGCTGACCCTAGTCAGCCTGCTACACTGCCAGAGCCAATGTCAGTGTGTTGCAGCCAGGATCCCCACTGACACAGCAGTGGGTTTCTGCTGCTGCTAGGGCCCCGGGCTGGGATGCAGTGGAGTGGGTGGGCCTGTGTCCCCCCTGCCACCCACCTCATGGGTGTCAGTCTCCTCCTCTCCCAGGCTGCTCGGAGCCAGGAACCTGGGGTTTGCTGTTCAACTGTTTGCTCAGCCCCTGCCTGAGGTCTGAGCTAGTGACTGTTTATTGCCCCGCCCTGACCCAGGGCCTGGGCTTGCTAATATTGAACTGTTTGCTCAGCCCCTGCCAGAGGGCCGGAGCTGCTGACTGTTTGCCGCACAGCCAAGCTAATTCCCTGACACACCTGATCAAGGTAGCAAGGCGGTCTGACTCCCTGCTGCCCTGGAGGGGGATGAGCCCTGGCCGAACAGCCCACAGGCTGTAACAGCTGCCTCACTTTGTGCCAGTGTAAGGGGACTGTTGCCCCCTTACTAACATTCAGTGGGGGTGTTTTGGTTGCTAGCTCCCAGCACTAAAAGGGGAGGGGTCGATGGGAAATCAGGACCCTGAGACTGACAGTCCCCAGGAACAATGGCGAGAGGCCAATGCTCCAGGTTAGCCTGATTGACAGGGCAGGCCGGCTAATCAAGGAGTCAGAAGGCCAGGGTGGGTCCCATCCTCCATGTGAGCTGGAATTGCCTGGGTCAGACAGAGTCGGGCCAAGCTAAGCAGAAAGCAGGGGCCCAAGCTGAGCTGGAGAGCAGAGCCATGCCAGATACAGAGGGGCTAGAGCTGCAGCCACAGAGCCAGAGGTGCAGCCCAGGGAGAGCAGATCCTATGCTGGGAGCAGAGCTGCAGCCACAGAGCCAGAGGTGCAGCCCAGGGAAAGCAGACCCTGTGCTGGGAGCAGAGCTGCAGCCACAGAGCCAGGTGTGGTGATCAACCAGGGCCAGCCAAGGGGGGACCTTGGGCAAAGGGCCCAGTGCAGAAAGATACCCCCAGCCAAGGGTCCTTGCAGGCCAGACTGGGAGGGGGATCTTAACCTGATGATGGGTTGATGCTGGGAAGAAGGGTCCCACCACCCAAAGCCCGGAGGTGTGTGGCCACCACCATTGCAAGTGTCCAATCCGCAGGATCCCTGCAGCACAGCCAGGGCCTGAGACGGAGGCCTGGGACCTACAAGGAACAGACTGTGAACTGCCTTGATGTCCAGAGACACTCTTTGTAATGTTCCCTGCCCAGAGCAGAGTGATGTGTTTTCCTGTAACCTTTCCCATTTTTCCTTATTCTTTTTTAAAATTAATTGTTAATTAAACAACTTGTATTTGCTTTAATTTGTATGGAATAATCAGTGGGTCAGGGAGGTGCCCAGTGCAGAGAGGGTACTCCAAGTGGGGACACCCTAGCCCCTGTCTTAGGTGACCATAGCAGGGCTGGGGGTCAAGCCCCCCAGGAATCCTGGGCCCAGCCTTGTTGGGGTTACGAGAACTCTGCCAGACAGGAAAGTGGAAGGGGAGTCCTCAAGGGCAGGGAGGCCTCTGGGTAAAGGAAGTGGGAGCGAGGACTCAGATCCTTTCGCTAGCCCACTTCACCGGGGTAGCGCAGAAGCCAGGAAAGTTCCCCACAATAGCGGGACCATTCCTCCGCTTACACCAGCAATGCCCCTCTGCCATGTACATTGGCCAAACCAGACAGTCTCTATGCAAAAGAATAAATGGACACAAATCTGACATCAGGAATCATAACATTCAAAAACCAGTAGGAGAGCACTTTGACCTCTCTGGTCACTCGATAACAGACCTCAAAGTGGCAATTCTTCAACAAAAAAACTTCAAAAGCAGACTCCAATGTGAAGCTGCAGAACTAGACTTAATTTGCAAACTAGATACCATCAGATTAGGCCTGAATAAAGACTGGGAGTGGTTGGGTCATTACAAAACCTAAACTTAATTTCCCCAATACCTATTTCTCCCTACTGTTACTCACACCTTCTTGTCAACGGTCTGTAATGGGCCACTCTCTTACCACTTCAAAAGTTATTTCTCCTCCCTTGGTATCCTGCTGTTGATTGATTTTTATCTCGTTAGACTGACCTCACACTTGGTAAAGCACCCCCATCCTTTCATGTATTTATATTTGCTCCTGTATCTTTTACTTCATACAACTGATGAAGTGGGTTCTAGTCCACAAAAACTTATGCCGAAATAAATTTGTTAGTCTCTAAGGTGCTACAAGGACTCCTCATTTCCCCCCACACACACACTTTCCCTTTTCACTTTCTGCCTTTTCAATTCATATACTTCCTGCTCCAGATTTTCACTCACCTTTTTTTTTTTTTAAACTACTACACACTTGCCTCTGCATTGCCACTCGCTGTGCTGCCTGAGTCAGAGTCATAGCCCTAAGGGTGTCTGAATCTACCTTTAGACTATCTGCTTTCTTTTCTAACTCCTTTACTTTTGCCTTTAACGGATCTATTTTTTTATTTACTATTATTGCTACCATTTGCTTACAGAGCTGCAGGAATGCCCCAGGGCTGGAGAAGGCTCCAGGCTTCCAAAGACAATTACCATATTCCTAGACAAAATTTGTCAAGCTTTTACCCAAAACTATATCCAACCTTTCCATTTTTCCAGATGTTCCCTTTTTCTTCTGAAATATTTTTTTACTCTGCCAGGCTACCAGCCTGTGTCTCAGTAATGGATTGTAGTTTGAGAGTCAATTTACAGATACAACAGGGGAATTACAGGTTGCGTCCCTGTCTCACCATCCTCTAGTCCAGTGTCCCTTGTCCTGCACCGCTTCCAGCAGCAAACCGTGGCCAGTGGGAGCCGCGATTGGCCGGACCTGCAGACGCGGCAGGTAAACAAACCGGCCTGGCCCACCAGGGGCTTTTCCCTACACAGGCGGCGTCCCAAGTTTGGGAAACACTGCTCTAGTCCCTATTGCAACAAACTTAGTACCAATCATCCCCTTCCTCTCCACCACTCCTGGCTGGCTCACCAAATTTGTTACTGGGAATTATTTGAATATGATACTCTGGTAACTAATTTTTGTCTTCCAAACAGTTTCAGGAATTAAATCAATGGGGACACAACTCCTCCCTCTGATAAACAATTGGTACAAACGAGCACTTTCACATAAAGCTCCTTTTTAAGTCTCAAGCACACACACATATGCAACAGCAATAGTCTAGAGCGGGGGGGCCAACCTGAGCCTGAGAAGGAGCCAGAATTTACCAATGAACGTTGCCAAAGAGCCACAGTAATACATCAGCAGCCCCCTATAAGCTCCTCCCCTGCTCCTAGCACCTCCCACCCACCAGCAGCCTTGCTGATCAGTACCTCCCCTTCCCTCTCCGATCAGCTCTTCCCCAGCATGCAGGAGGCTGGGGTGGGAGGGGAGGAGTGAGTGGGGGCAGGGCCAGTGGCAGAGCAGGTTTCCGGTGATCAGCCATGCTTCCAGCTGCTGGGGAGTAAGATGTCAGTCTGTTAACTCTTAGAAATCCTCCTTGAATTGCTCCAAATTGCACACTTTTCAATTAATGTTTAAGTTACTCAAAACAAAGTACATATTTAATAACTTATAGTAACCTCTACTAAGCTAACATTTTCCTAGCAACAGCAAAAACAAAAAAAAAACCCTCCACACTTCATAATGCTACTTATCAGCAAAGTCACTCCTAGTCATAACAGTAAGATGCACAGATCCAAGGCCAGTTATTTACACTCTTTTTAAAAATAAATTAATTAATTTGTACAAAGCTGCAGCTGTGCCGCTGTTTGTCTGCTTTATTTAGGCAATAGCCAAATTATTTCTAACTATGTAGCATTCTCATTTTTAACTAATTGTAGCTGAGTATACAAAATGGCTGCGGTTGTGCCAAGTACAGGTTACTTGAAGTCCACACTCTTGTAACAACACAACTTGTCCCAGTTGAGAGTTCCTTAAGTGGAGGGAGATGTTGGTGACTCTAGGATCTTTCCATGCTTTTCCAACAGTTCTAGATTGTATTTCCTCTCCCTCTTCAGCTCACTTCTGGGCTTCAGTTTCTTGGTGCTTTGGCTCCATGGCTCTCTTATGGGAGGCTTCTTCAGCTTCCCATGCAGCAGCTGCTTCTGTCTCCTTCATCTTCTTTCTGACTGCTCTTTTGGTCTCCTTTCTACCTCCCACTTTTGGAATTTGTGTTCTGTCTCTCTTCTACCTCCAATCTAGCCAGTTCTAACTTTGCAGTTGTTTCACTGGGGTTCATTTTTACACTTTTCTGTTTCTATTTCCCTCACCCAAAATAAGCAAATAGAAAACAACAAACAACAACCTGTTTGACCATTTCCAGCCACTGTACTTGAGACTCTTTAAATCATTGTACCAGTGCTTAACATATACACTTCATTTAAAATAACCATCTGTGCATAAATCCTGCCAACTATACCACTATGACATTGTAGTGGGGCAGTTGCCCCACTTTGGCAGAGGAGGGGTTAAAGCAAGCTGGAGAGTGGCTGGGTTCTGCACAGCATATCAGAGAAGGGCAGAAAGGCAGCCAATCAGGGCCAGGCTGGATCCTATATAAAGGCTACAAAGCAGAGGAGACAGCAGTCTTCCCTGGATAAGCAAGGGAGGAGGACTGGCTCCCAGGAATGGGATCTTAGATAGCACAGTGTTGGGCAGGCTCAGGGGAACAGAGGAAAAGCTCCAACCTGATACCTGTCAGGCTGAGACCCTTGAAAGACAGGGCTGAGCAGGTGCAAGGGCCAAAGGGAAGTGGACCATGGAGTGTGAGCAGTAGAGGGGAGAGAAGGAGGGCAGGACATAGCTGCTGCCAGAGGGTCCCTGGGCTGGGACCCAGAGTAGTGGGTAGGCCTGGCTCCCCACCCCCCCCCCCTTACACTGCACCTGGTTGTGGAGGAGTGTGGCTCAATACAGACTGTGGCTGGCCCCTGAGGCAAAGGGCTAGACTTCAGGGCTGCACTTTGTCATGAGGGCAGGTGCAGACTGAGGACTGCTGATACGCCCCCCCCCCCCCCAGAAGGGGAGAGAACCTAGTGGGGCACAGACAGAGGGCTGTGTCCAGAAGAGGATGCTGCAAGCCAGGGAGCAACGTGGGTCCCCGACAGCAGAGCAGACAATGGGTGAGACACTACCTGCAGAGGGTGCTCCACAGCTGGACAGAGCTAATTCCCAGCACAACCTGCAGGAGGCGCTGCAGTGGTGAGTCTGTGCTCTGTTACTGACATTATGCAGAGTACTGATAGGACAACTGTGTTCCCTGAATTCTCTAGCCTGGGGTGCCTTTTACACTCCTTTGCTGTAAGAGCACCAACTCCTGGACTACTCTCACACAGCCTCCCACATGTAAATCACTCAACTATATTACATGTGTAATTTGTAAATGACTAGCTATAGCACTCAACAGGGCAACATCATCAAACTCCCAGTCCCAGACATGTGCCTCTTGTACTGCCCAGCAGCCTCCTGGATGATACAAGCTCATATAAAGCCCATTTATTAATAGAAAATGATGTGCACAAATCTCGTTATCCCAAATGCATTTCCTAAACACTGCAATCCAAACACACTGGTTAAGATGTTTTGGTTTTATCTAAACTACAGAAAGATGTAATTTAAGTGACTAAAAGTGATGAGGTGTAAAAGTCAGAATTTGTTACAATAAAGTAAAAGGTAAAACAACACCTAATTTAACAAACTAAGTGAATATAAAGCAAAGGTGTCTCTCACATCAGGTTCCAGTGGTCTTACTGGAGAAACCTCTTTCAATCAGAATCTCCCTCCGAGTCCACTGCTGCTTCTTTTGCTCTTCTGGTGTTGACGAGGTCATGGGTAGAGAGCAAGGGAGAGATGATTTAGGACACCTGCCCTTTCCTCTTATAGCCCTTTCCCTTGCACAGTAATTATCTCTAGCTGATGTTCTGGCGGCAGAGTCTGTGTGGCCAGGAACCTGAAGCTGCTTCTTTGTCAAATGTAGATTTTATTTATTTATATTATTTTATTTTGCTCACACGCACTCTCCTGCTGAAGAGCGGCCACTGAATTAGGGGGTGATTCATTTGATCTAGTTGACACCTGGCTGAGGCATTGGCTAGCCTTTTGTCTTGGAGAACTTGTTTGTGACTGCCCTCCAGAACATGTTGGACTATGTCTTGGTAAGATCATACAGTGCAATCTTATGTACAGTATTGCCACACATTTATCAGGACAGTAATGATCAGCAAATCATGAGTTTTCAAATGATACCTTACAGTGTGCTTTGTACAAAATGTATCATAGTCTTGTAATAGGAGTGAACATAGGTAGAGATCATCACACTCCCCTAAACAAACTTCACTCTGCCCCATGGCTGGCCAAGGCTCCCATCTCCCCAGCCCATGGCAGGAACAGGGGGTCCTGTGGGGCAAGGCCAGGAACAGAGCTGAGGCAGGCAGGGCAGGGGTTCCCCATGGACATGGTTCCACTCTGTGCTCTCTAGTGCTCCCCACAGGCCTGGCTGCCAAAGGCAGGCACCATCTGCCTGTGTGGCACCTGGTGCAGTGAGGCCCCCTACCCCTGACTGGACTCCAGGGTGATTCTCCAGCAAAACCAGAGCCCTGCTGTGTCCATTCCCCCTGCCCTGTCCCTGGAGAGGGATCAGCAGCACAGCACCATGAACAAGGAAGCTAAACTGTCTCCATCCTCCCTCCCACAGCATGCCCATCACTGTTGCACCTGCTTATATCAGGCACCTGTCCCCAGCCCAGTCAGTGATGAGTCTCTCTTGCCCTCCCCCTGGGTCCCAAGGACCTCTCTAGTCCCCCTCCCGCACTACACAGGCACCTGCTCAGTCCAACAGCCCCAGAATGAGACCCTGCCATGCTCCCCCTGTACTCCCTGCCTCTGAGACTGTAGTGTGCTCCCCTCCCCCAATGCCCCCAACTGCCAGAGACCCAATTTTCCCTCCCCTATACCCCCTGCATTTGAGTGAGATGCCACTGTACTCCTCCCCCCCATACCAAGCATCCCCTACACCCCAGAGTGAGACCCTGCTATGCTCCCCTCCTCTTCCTACTCAGGACCCCCATTTATTCCCCTCAATTTTAGAGGAGATCAAACTGAGGGAGGAGTCTGGTCCTGGCCTTGCCCCCTTGTGAGCACCCACCAATAAGCCAGCCCTATGTGTCCACCCTATCCCCCTAAACTGTTCACAGGGAGGGAGAGGGTCCCTGCTGACCCATTCACCCTGGGAATGCTCAGCCTGCCTAAAAGCAGGGAGGTGGGAGGATTATCCCAGCCCCAATTCACTGGCCTACATGAGTCCCCTTGGGATAGGAGGGGAGAGGGATTGCTTGGGGTCCAATCCCTGCCTTGAGATAGGGCAGGATGGGCATGACCTTCCCCCCCTTACCCCTATCCCTCCTGTGTGCACCCCCACCTCCTCCCCCTGTCCCCCATCCCTGCTGTGTACACCCCCATGTCCCCCATCCCTGCTGTGTGCACACCCCATGTCCACCATCCTTCCCCCCCATGTCCCCATCCCTGCTGTGTGTGACCTGTGTCCCCCAACCCTTCCACCCATGCTCACATCACTGCTGTGTGCACCCTCCACATCCCCCTGTGCCTTGCCCCCGTGCTTCCATCACTGCAGTGTGTGCACCCCCATGTTCCCCCATCCCTGCTATATTTGCCCCCATGTTTCCATCCCTGGTGTGTGCACCACCTATGTCCACCCATCCCTTCCCCCCATCCCTACTGTGTGCACTCCCATGTCCCTCATCCCTTCCTCCCCCCCTCCGGTGCTCCCATCCCTGCTGTTTGCCCCCGTGTCCCCATCCCTTTCTCTCCGTGCTCCCATCGGTCCTGTGTGCCCCCATCCTTTCCCCTGTCTCACCATCCCTGCTATGTGCGTCCTCCACATCCCACCATCCCTGCTGTGTGCATCGTGTCCCTCATCCCTTCCCCCCGTGCTCCCATCCTGCTGTGTGCGCCCCCCTCAGGTCCCCCCACCCGTGCTCTGGGCTGTTGTTCCAGCCCGGCCACCCCTGCTCCGCCATTTCCCCGACTCACTCTCTGCACCGCCCCAGCTGTGCTTGCCCTTTTAAGGCGAAGCGAAAGCAGCGCTCCCATTGGCTGCCGGCCCGGAAGGCGGGGGCCCTTCATTGTGTCGGGGCGGGGGGGCCGGAGCCCGAGGACCCCCACAGGGCTCTCGGTCTCGGTTAGTGGGTCCTGGCGCCGATCGCAGTCGTGTCCGGTACCGTCCCGTCCCTGTGACCATCTCCCCCTCCCCAGAGCTGGGAGCGCAGGAAGGGGAACCCCCAGCCCTGCCCTGTGGACGGAGGGGGAAGGACTGTGGTTTGGGGCTGGCAGCCAGGACTCCTGGGTTCTATCCTGGTCCTGAGAGGGGATCGGGGTCTAGGAGTTACAGGGGCGGGGGGCTTGAAGCCAGGACTCCTGGGTTCTATCCTGGCCCTGAGAGGGGAGCGGGGTCTAGGAGTTACAGGGGCGGGGGGCTAGAAGCCAGGACTCCTGGGTTCTATCCTGGCTCTGGGAGGGGAGCAGAATGTTGCTAGGGGTAGTTATGTGTAATGGTCATTAGTTTTGCCACCTTGGGGCATCTCCCTCAGGCTCTTCTTGGGAGCTGCCCCAGGGCCCAGATCTCCTTTCCCCGCTGACAAACTTTCCTGCTCCCCACTGCAGCTAGGAGCCATGGGCAGGAAGCGGCTTATCACCGACTCCTTCCAGGTGGTGAAGAGGCAGCGGCGGGACCCTGACACCAAGGAGGGGAGCCTACAGCCAGGTGAATGCCTGGTCCATGGAGGGGCAGGGCCTCAGAAGATGGGCTCATACCGTAGCCTGGCACAGCTGGGGCCCTGGATGGCACAGCCGGATCTTGGGATGCAGATAGAGCAGGGATTGGGGGTGGCATGGGAGTGAGTGTGGAGCCATCTCAGAAGCTAGGGGATGCAGAGGGGGCAGAACTAGAGTTGCCAACTGTCTACCCACAGTGCTGGGGGGTGAGGGCTCTGACTGGGGGTGCAGGCTCGGATGAGGGATTTGGGGTACAGGAAGGGGCTCTGGGCTGGGGGTTCAGTGTGCATGAGGGGGCTTTGGGCTGGGGCAGAGGGTTGGGCGGGGATGAGGGATTTGGGATGCAAGAGGGTGCTTGGGTTGGGCCGAGGGGTTCAGAGGGTGGGAAGGGGATCAGGGCTGGGGTAGGGGGTTGGGGTTGAGGTCTGGGTGGGGTCAGGAGTGCAGGCTCTGGGCAGTGCTTACCTCAAGCAGCTCCTGGAAGCAGCGGCGTGGCCCTCCCTGGCTCCTACACAGAGGTGTGTGCTGCATCCACAGGCACAACCCCACAGCTCCCATTGGCTGCTGTTCCCAGCCAATGGGAGCTGTGGAGGTGGCGCTTGGCGTGGGGGCAGTGTGCCGGGGGAGAGCTGGCTGCCCCTATGCACAGAAGCTGGAGGGGGATCATGCCACTGCTTCCAGGAGCCACACGGCGCAGAGAGTAGCGGAGAGCCTGCCAGCCCTGCTGTGTGGCGCTGCCAACCGGACAGATAACAGCCCAGTCAGTGGTGCTGACTGGAGTCACCAGGACCCCTTTTCAACTGGGTGTTCCACTTGAAAACCGGACACCTGGTTTCCTAGGCAGAACCGATTCAATAGCTGCAGGGTATGGGGGGTGGAGCTGTTTTGGGAGGTGCAAGGGAGTGGAGCTGTCAGAGGCTGGAGAAGTGCAGGGGGTAGAGCTGTCTCAGGGTCCATGGGGGGGGTACAGGGGCAGAGCGGTCTCGGAGTGGGGGATGAAGGGGCAGAACTGTCTCGGGGCTGGGGGCATGAGTATGCTGTACTGCTCATTGTCGTCTCCCCACCCCCAGGTGGTCAGGCCAGGGGTGCAAACTGGAGCCTGTTTCAGCCTCGCAGCTTCGGGCAGCTCGGTGGCTCAGACAGAGTGGGCTGCGTTCTCAGAGCTGGGGCTGGTTTCAGTCCTGGGGGACGACATTGTCCCTGCAACATACCCCACCCTCTGGGTTACGGGAGAGCCAAGGGTCAGGGCCGTTGGGGCGGGGGAGATGGATAGATCTGGAGCCATGGACAGACCCATAATAACCATTGTCACTCGATCTGCCCCTGGCCATTGAGAGCTGGGCCATGTCTTCTCAAGCCGTGCCTGCTCAGGCTCAGCCCTGGGGGGAGCAACTGGGGCCAGAGGTTCCTGACTTGCACTGGGTTGCGGGGGGGGGGGGCTGCGGGGGGGCCTGGGCCTATTTCCACAGCAATGCTAATCTGTCTGTCCCCATCTGCTGCTCAGAGGCGGTGCCGGTCCCAGCTGAATCCCCCACAGACAGCTCCCTGCATCCGGCCCAGCTGGAGATGCTTAAACAGTTCGACCTCAGCTGGGAGTATGGACCCTGCACTGGTGAGAGCCCTGCCCCCTCCATCCTGAACCAGTGAGAGCCCCACCCTTCCCCCCACCAGTGAGAGCCCCCCACTGATGAGAGCTCCCTGTGACCCACAGGTGAGAGCTTTGCCCCCTTCTCCCTCCACACCAGTGACAGCCCTGCCCCTCTGTCCTGAACTGGTGAGAGCCCCACCCCCCCTCCATCCTGAACTGATGTGTGTCCCTACCCTTCCCCCCCGCCCCGGTGATAGCCCTGCCTCCTTCCCTCCCCGCCTCCTGATACTCGCGAGAGCTCCGCCCCCTAACCCTGCACTGAGAGCGCTCCAGCCAGTCCTGCTAAGGGGTTGCCAGGCCAGCTCACCACTTGGCCCCTTTGGGGGCAGCATGGGGGCAGGGGAAGCCCCTGGATCATCCTAGTCACTCTGTCCCATAGGACCTTGCCCACTAGGGCTGCTCCCTTCCCCATCCCCCGGTGGCCAATAGGGCCATACACTGGGGGATGTGGTGATGGGAGCCTGGCCAGTGGGAAATGAATGCCATGCCATCTGGCCCACTGCTGCTAAACAGCTCTGGGGGCCTGAACTCTGGGGTAGGGCTGGATCAGAGCTGGTCTCCCCTAGAGGAGAAAGGCCCTGTGTTCTATTCTCCGCCCTCCTGAGCCAACCAGCCCCTCTGGCCTGATCAGAGCCAGCGCCCCCTATAGGGGAAGGCCCCACATCCCTTCTGTCACAGATCCACAGAGTGGGCACTACACCCCAGCTTTGAAACAGTCTCTTGGAGAACCCCCGTCAATGTGCCTGACCCTCAGGGCGTCCTACGTTTCCTCAAGGACCTGCCATACGGCATTAGCATCTCTGAGACACTGGGCTTCTGCTTTGCGTCATGAGCTCTGCCCAGTGAGTCCAACAGAGCCAGATGCCTGGTCAAAGACTGTCCCCCTCTCCAGGGCCCCGGACACCCCAGCCAGTGACACCAGGCAGCTTTTCCAACCGGAGCAGGGTTTGTTAGCCTGCTGGCACAGGGAGTCCTCAGGGCAGTGCAGAGAAGCAGAGGTCACAGAGCTCAGTGCCCAGTCAAGCTGGGGTGGAATCCCATTTGGCTCTGGCTCCCCAAAGCCTGGCTTTTAGCCCAGCTGCCTGGCTCGTCGGTCTGATACCAGAGCCGTGCTGAGTTCCTGGGCTCTGCCTGCTGAGAAGCAGGTGTCAGGTGCTCAGTCCTTGGGGTGCCTGTTGTCTTTCCAGACCCTCCGTGGACATGGGCCAGGCCTTTCATGGCGGCACCCAAACACCATGTTTCCTCTTTGGTTCACTTGTCTGGGGATCCCTGCGGGGAGGGGAGGAGCTACAGATTCCCCCCCAATGACCCCCATTTTCTCAGGGCTGGCCCCCTGATCAAAAATGGAGAGAGGGCAGCACTCCCATCCACCCTGCCCAGGGCTGAGCCTGTTCTGCCATTTTAAAATGAAGCTCTTTAGGGAAGAATCCGTGCAGCACCTGGCACAATGTGGAGCCCTGATCTTGGTCGTTATCTGTGCAACGCTGGCACAATGGGGGTGCACCTGGACATTCAGCTAGCTGCACCCTCCTGCCACCCCACCCCCCATTAACCTTTCACTCTCTTGCCGGCAGGTATCACCCGGCTGCAGCGCTGGGAACGGGCCGAGTCCCTGGGGCTGAGCCCACCTCTCATGGTGCGGGAGACACTGCTGGAGCATGAGGGAGACCCCAGCTTCATGCACTGGTTGGTTTGGGGCTCAGCCCCTTTCCAGGGGGCTGCAGGGCATCTGCAGATGTGTGTGGTGCTTTCCCAGCTGCTGCTCAGCAGCGTTATCACCCTGGGATAGTAAATCTCCCTGAAACAAGTCCTGCTTTGTGTGTGTGGTGGGGGGGGGGAGAAGAATGTGATCAGTCTCCTGGGTGCATCAGCTGGAACTCAGCCCCCACGCCCTTTGCTCCAAGCAGCCTTGCTTGGAAGGAGTTTTGTGCATAGATCTGAGGGACAAGGGGGCTCCACAAATGATCACTGCAGATCTAGGGCATCTCCATAACCCTTTGCAGGCTCACGCTTCAGGATCTGCTCCCCCGCCCCAACTCCCAGTGGAGAAACAAACCCTCTGCCCTTGCAGTTGTGAAGCAATGCTCCTCCTGCAGTGACACCTGCTGGAGTTTGCAGAGAGCCTAGACCCACAGCTCCCACACAGGAGAGCTGCCCCAGCAACTCAGTGGGGCATTAATCCTGAAACCTATTGAGGGTGATTCAAAGGTTAGTACAGTTGGTGCCCGCACTGACTGTGAGGAGAGAGCGCCCCCTACTGAGCCCCTCACCCTGCAGCACAGCGCCTCTTAATGGTGCATTGGTGCAAGCAGTGACTATGAGGGGAGAGTGCCACCAGCTGTGCCCTGTACCAAGCAGCCCTTGGGGTTTCCAGTCCTGCCTTGGGGCACAGCCTTGTCTCTGAGGGCTGGGCAAAGAGAAGGAAGAAATGAAGGTGTTTGAGGGGAGACCAAGAGATCTGGGCTTCCTCCCCCCTGCTGCAGGCTGGCCATCCCTGAAAGCCAATAATTGTGAGACCCAGCTGCGTCATTTCCCTAAATCAACCGTAAAATTGTCTCCTGCAGACCCACCACAGTGGCGCTGTGAGGAACCAGCTGCATTCCAGGCCTTCCAGCCCTGGCTGGGCCCAGTGGAGAGGGTGGGAGGGGCAGGATGCAGAGCCAGGGACTCTGAGAAGTAACCACATTCTCTCTGCCTTCTTCTGCAGCCTCTGGCATGACTACCCACTCTGAGATGAGGCATGGCTGGCCCCACCATACAGTGCGGAAGGGGGAATCATGCTGCTGCCCAGACCCCACAGCATTTTACTCTGGTTCCTGATTGGAAAATAGCTCTGCTTGTATTAAGAGGGGGGGGGGCTCCCCTGGCAATTGGGGTATGGGGTGCCCAGGGCCCACACTGGATGGGCAAGCCCAGGTCCTGGCAACCCTAGACCAAGCTGTGCTCTGTCCCATCAGCTGCTGAGGTCCATATTCCAGATTAAAGGGCCTGTTTGAGAACTTCTGAGGCTTGGTGAATTCTAGACCATGGGGCAAGGCAGGTGCAGGAGGGCCAAGTGCCACAGCATGCGTGGGCAGCACATGGGCCGTGTCTCTTCTGAAAAGCCTAGGTGCCATGGGGAAACAGCTCTCCAACTTCAGTGCAGACACAGTCCCTCTAGGGACAGGTGGGACAAGCAGCCACCTTTGGGGCCCTCATGCCCTCTAGTTATCTCTGCTTCAAAACACTGAGGCTTGCAGCTGGTCTGGACCCTTATGTCCAGTTAGCCTTGTGCTCTAGAACCCCCTAGTATCCAAGTAGTGCTGCCCTGCTGGAACCATGGTGTCTCCTAATGTTCACTCACCTTGTGTTGTCCAGATAGCACAAGTAGTCTAGAACCACGGCATGGATTCTAGAAGCCAATTGCAGACAGTTAGGGCATGTGCAATTTAGACCCACAGAGCATGTTCTAGAGCGATGGTGTGACCAAATAAGGTATGTGGTCTAGAACCATCCAGCTATGCCATCTGCTCTGTAACACCATCTTGCTAATGCACATATTCTAAATCCATTTGGCACCAGGCTCACCTGCATTCAGAAGCAGATTTTTCACTATCCAAGGCACCAGCTCCAGAACATCAGTGCACCTGTCTGGTCTAGAACATTTTCCTGTGTGGGTCAGCTCCAGCACACAGCTGTTCAGCTCTACTGCCTGTGAGTCTACAATCACACTGTGGTGTCATGAGAGCCTTTGTGGGCCCTGAGCATGACCAAGTCATGGCCTGGGGCATCTGGTCCTACAGGAGTGACAGCACAGCCAGCAGCTGCAGGTGTAATTGTGTGACTTCTCCAACGCAGAGGCAAGTGAACCCCAGCCTCAGTGCATGAACCCCTGCTCCAATCACAGGTCAGCAGGTATCCCCAGGGAAGACATGCTCATCAGCCCTGGCTTCTCCCTTGGCTCTGGTCCCAGCGTGGGGGGCTGGCTGGCTCTGGGGAATGGGAGACAGAGCCTTTCTCCGCTGGGGGCCCAGATTGTGCATGGAGGACCCCTGTGCCAGCCCTGGTCAGCAGGCCTGGGGGATGGCTGCTGGTTCTTGGCCTTGCCCAGTGCAGCTCCATGGGCTAGAGCAGGCTGGCCTGTTTGGGGTTAAACATTCATCATGTACCCTCTCTCTCAACCTCTACCGTCTCTGCCACAGGGAAACAGAAACACCAAGCAGGGAGGGGGCTGCCTCTCCAGGCCTGCCAGTCCCCTAGGCACTGCCATCAAGCGAGCACCCTACGGTGAGCCTGTGGGCGTGGGGGGGGTAAGGGAGGAAGGAGCTTCAGAGCTCGGTGAGGGGGAAGGGGAGTAGAAGGACCCAGCACCACAGTGTGGGGTAGGGTGGCTCAGCCAGTGCAGGGGCAATGGAGCCCTGGAGGCCAACCCCAGCAGCGAGCTGTCTCCCTAGCGCCCAGGAGTCAGAGCTGGGTGGCTGCTTGCCATGGGCCCATGTGGGTGGCCAGCAGCTGTGGCACCTCAGTTGGGCTAAATCTCTGACCAAAGTGGTTGTGTCATCAAAGGGCAGGGGCAACCCCAGACAGACATACAAGGAAACCAGAGCAACCCAGTCACCAGCCACAGCCTCCTCCCTGCAGCGCCCTTTGCTAGGACAGGTGTAGCTGGGAGCTCCCCCCCACAGCCAGTGCTCCTGTCCCACTCCCTGCAGTGCCTCCTGCAGGGAGCCACATTCCCATGAGGCAGGGCAGCTATCATGAGTCAAGCACTGAGATGAGTTCATTGTGAGCCCCTGCCCCCCCTGGGCCTGGGGGCCTATCAAACCTCCACCTGGGGCTAACAGTTCGCAAGGGGGCAGGGATGGGGCTTTGCTCTGGCAGGTAACTCTCTTGTTGCCTGGGGGCCCAGGAGCAGGGTTGAGAGACTGGGGTGGGGAGAACAGGTAGGATGCTGTAGCTGGGCCCCCACCCCATAGGCACTGACAGTTCCTAGGACAGGGGCTGGTGGAGACTAAGGGGAGAGCCCAAGTTAATCGCTGACAGGCCCCTGGCTGGCCCACTGCCTTAGGAGCACTTTAGTGCCTTCTGGTGGGCAAGCAGGGGAGGGCAGGTGTCTCTGGCTGCTCCCTGCTGGCTCATCCCTCCGCCCTCACATTTCCCCCTGCAAGGAGAGATCTGAAGCACTGGCCAGTCCCATATGCTGGGGGTTTAATACAGCTCGTGCTGTCACTGTCCAAAGAGAGCCACGACCTGCCAGCATCCCCCTGCCCCCATAGGGGGGATGCTAAAGGGGACCCTCTACTCATCCTCCAGCTCCCCTTCACTAGAGGTGTATAGGGGAATCCCCAGCTCTGAGAGATGCCCCTCTCTGAGTGCTACAGGGGAATCCAGTTCAGAGCCACCCCATTGCCATGTCAGTGGGGGCTAAAGCGATCCTCAGCTCTGAGCCCCCACCCCATTTTGCTCTCTAGGGATGCCCAGCTATGAGCCCCCCCAATTCCACCTTCTCTGTGGATCAATCAGCCTCCCCCTGCTAGTTCTATTACAGAGGTCCCGCTGTAGCCCCCGCATGTCCATCCAGACGCTTCTGGGCCCATGGTGGGGTGGGGCGCCACCCAGGAGTCGAAGATGTCTGTGTCCTCTCTTCTCCGCCAAGTGGGCAGCGTCGGGACGTCCTCATGCAGCACCATAGGGCCCACTAGCTATGGCCCTTGGTGTGCGGGGGGCGGCAGACGGCCTGCAGGGCCTGCTCAGGGAGGCGCGAGGGCTGGGTCAGGATGGCCGTGAGCTTGCTGAGCTGCAGGAGGGAGCTGGAGATAGCTGCAGGGGAAGGAGAAATTAGCACCAGGTCCAGCTGGAAGCTGTCCGCCCACATCCTTACCCCAAGTCTATCAGCTGGAAGAGCCCTGAGCTGGGCTTGGCAGGATGGGTAGAGAAGGGGGCTCAGAAAGCCCTGCCTAGTGATCAGATTGTGGGGGAATGACTGGGGAGTGGGGGTGACATTGAATCCAGGGCAGGCACATTCCAAAGCAACCAGTGATTCTGGAGCCAACCTGCTTTGGAGTTTGGAGCCTAACTGTAGGGGTCTGATTTGGAAAGACTTGGCTAGGGGAGTGATGCCTAATGGATAGAGTGGGAAGGGAAGCTGGGAGCCAGGACTCCTGGGTTTTAGTCCCAGCTCTGGAAGAGGAGTGGAGTCTAGTGGTTAGACTAGGGGGTGTCTAGGAGCCAGGACTCCTGGGTTCTATCTCCATCTCCACCACTGATGGGCTTTGATGGGGGTTACTAGGTTACTACCATCCTGTGTGCCCCGTGGATAAGGACACCCCTGTCAGGCAGGCAGGATGAATAAGTGCCCATCTCTGGGAGCTCAGGGGGCCCTACCTCAGGAAACAGGGTTTTCCTGTAGGCCGAGGGGGATCACAGAAGCTCCTTAAGAAGCTGGAATCCCTCTTCACCAGAGTGGGGCCCTTCCCCCCAGCTGCTGGGAGTGTGGGGATGTTTGGGCCTGGTGTGGGGGGTGGGACGTACCAGGGCGCAGCATGGGCAGGGCGCAGTGCTGCTCCAGCCAGCCCAGCACCGACTGGCAGAACTCCTTGGCACTGTGGGTGCTCACTGCTCCCCTGTAGCTCTCAAACAGCGGCTTGATGAGCATGCTGAACTGTGGGCAGAGCAGGGTTAAGGAGCATCCGCCTCCTGCCTGCCCCCTGCCTTGGAGCTACCTAAGGAGACCAGGAAGGGCCAGCTTAGTCCCCCACCTCCACCCACCACCTCTGGGGCCATCTGCTCTGTCCTGCCCTCCTTAACCCAGGAGGGGTCACCCCAATTCTGCAGGGATTGCCATTGCCCCCAGAGCCCCTTGTCCTGCCCTGCTCTGCCCCACCCCCAGAGACCCTTCCACTCTGCCCTGGGAAGAGCCATCCCTGCCCCCTCCCAGCCAGGGCCCTGTGGTGTCCCTGCCCCCCAGGATGCCCTGAATGCAATCATGCCAGCGGATACGAGCCAGAAGCGCCAGTTCTGCAGGGTGCGCTGGCGCACGTAGTCATCATATAGTTGGGCCATGTGGTCTAAGCGTGGAGGGGTCACCGGGGCCCCGCTGGGGGGCAGCTGGCGCTGGAACTCCCTGAGATGAGAGGGGGAAGAAGGTAAAACCAGTCCAGGGCACAGCCCTGCCCCTTCCCTGCACTCACCCAATGGCAGTGCTCAGCCACTCGATCTCACCCTGCAGGCCCCACCCCCCCCTCTGTACTCACCCAAAGGCACTTCTCAGCCCCTCGATCTCACCCCACAGACCCTGCCCCTTCCCTGCATTCACCCAATGGCAGAGTTCAGCACCTCACTCTCATCCCACAGGCCTCGCCTGCTCTCTGCTCTCTTACCCAATGGTGGTACTCAGCTCTTCGATCACACCCCATAGGCCCCACCCCCTTCCTGCACTTGCCCAATGACAACAATCAGGCCACGCCCTCATCCCACACTCACCCAATGGCAGCACTCAGCTCCTCAATCTCGCCCCGCAGGCGCCGGGCTGTCTCCTGCACCTGCCGGCGCTCCTGCTGCAGCCGCCCCACGTACACCACACTTCTCTGCAGCAGCGTGGCCTTGCTGAGCTGGGGGAGATGGGCTGAGCATGAGACACAGCGGCCAGCCGGGCAGAGGGAGAGATGGGGTGGGACAGACGACGGACTGGGATGGGCAGAGAGGGGGGATGGGGAGGGATGTACAAAAGGCAGGGAGGAAGGGACGAGGACCCAGAGCGAGCAGAGAAGGAGATGGGGAGAGAGGGATGAGGACTAGGGATGGGCAGAGAGGGAGATGGGCGGGGGGGAAGACAAGGGTGAGGGACCAACAGAGAGACAGGGATGAATGAGGGACTGGGCCAGCCCAGCGAAGTGGGGCCAGGTGTTCCAGCACCCCCTCCTGCGGAGAACAGGGCCATGCAGTGGAGGGAAGAGCTAACTGGAGGGCTGGACAGCAGGGGTGCCATGTGGCATGTACCTTGATGCTGGGCTGGGCCAAGCCCGGCAGCACGAGGCTGGCGAGGGTGTCGAAGGCGCAGCTGATGTTCATGCGCCGGGCGTGGTCAGCAGAGGTAAAGCCGGCTCTTCGGCTGCCCTGCAGGATCCAATCAAAACCAGGCTGTGAGCCCTGCCTCAGGGATCAGGACTGACTCCTCTCTGACAGCGCAGAGCCAGGAGCTAACACAAGGGGCAGTTATGCCCATCCAGCTCACGCAGCACCCCCTGGCTGGGGCACTGGGCTCAGCACTGAGTATGAGGGGAGAGTGCCCCCCTACCAAGCCCCTACCCCACTTCAGGCAGCACAGCACTGGGGTCAACACTGCCGCTCCCTGCAGCACCTGGGCTTTCCCTGGGAAGTCTCCCTGCCACCCCACTCAGCGGGGAGGGGCCCATGTTACCTTGGTGCTGGGGAGGCTGCAGGGCTGGTGGGAAGCATGGGGTCCCCTGCGCTCAGCTCTATCTTCAGACTTGGCATCTGGGGGAATCCAAAGGAGACAGGGAAACGTGGGTCGCTCATGTGGACAAGATCCCAGTGCTGCTCCCCAGGGCCCAATAGGGCATGGTGAGTGAGCCATCCTACCACAGCACTTCTGGGCGCACGGGCTGGTGAGGGAACATGTCAGACCCAGCCCACTTCTAGAAGCAGAGGTCTGTTCATGTGGAGGAGAGAGGGCTCCAGGTCCCACACTCTCAGGATCCACAGCATCGCTGATCTGGTGCTGGGGGTGAACCCTCCCCAGCTCCACCCTCACCATGGGGAGGAGCCTAAAACTGCAGCCTCCCCATGTCCTCCCCAGAATGGCACATTCCAGATCAGCCCCAGGCAGTGCCAGCCTGGGGCCAAACCAGCCTCTGACCCACAGACCTGGCTGTCCTGGGTGTGATCACTCCTTGGTGCCATCCCCGAATCTGGGCAGCCAGGCCCCCAACCAGCAGGCAATGCAGGGTGAGCCACCCCCTAGTCACTCCATTCCCCTGAGCCAACCCCCTCCACACACACACAGGTGCCCCAGCCAACCCCATCTTGCCATCACCTCAGACCCTCCAGCCAGCCCCCCACTTTGCTAATTCCCCCAGATGCCACAGCCAACCCCCACCTTGCCATCACCCAAGATCCCCCAGCCAACCCCCATCTTGCCATCTCTTCAGATCCCCCAGCCAGCCCCCACATTGCCATTACCTCAGATCCCCCAGCCAGCCCCGACCTTGCCATCCCCTCAGATCCCCCAGCCAGCCTCACCTTGCCAACACCTCAGATCCCCCAGCCAGCCCCGACCTTGCCATCCCCTCAGATCCCCCAGCCAGCCTCACCTTGCCAACACCTCAGATCCCCCAGCCAGCCCCGACCTTGCCATCCCCTCAGATCCCCAGCCAGCCCCCACCTTGCCAACACCTCAGATCCCCAGCCAGCCCCCACATTGCCATTACCTCAGATCCTCCAGCCAATTCCCACCTTACCATTCTCCCAGGTCCCCAACCAGCCCCCAGCTTGCCATCCCTTTGGTCCCCCAGCCAGCCCGCCAACCTTGCCGTCCCACAGATCCCCAGTCAGCCCCCACCTTCCCGTCCCCTCAGATTATGAAGCCAGCCCCACTTTGCCATCATCCCAGGTCCCCCAGCATCCCCCACCTTGCTATCCCCCAGGTCCTCCAGCCAGCCTCCCACCTTACCATCACCCCTGATTCCCCAGCCAGCCCCCTACCCTGCCATCCTTCCCGGTTCCCCCCGCCAGCCCCAGACCGGGTCATCCCGCAGTCCCCAAGCTGGCCCCCTTTACACTTCCCCAGTCCCCCCAGCCCGCCCCCCACCTTGCCATCCCCTCAACACGCCCTCTCTCCAGCCACCTATGAACCCACCAAGTTCCCACTCCCCAGATGATTCTTATGAGCCAACCACCTTCCTGCCCCCTAGCCGGATGCTCTTCCCCAGCTCCATCACCCATCTCCCCTGTCCCATCACCCCCAAGAGCCAAGCACCCACAGCGAGAGCCCATGTAATGAGGGGCCTGACAGTAGCACCCCCCATCTTACCAGTGCTGGAGGAGGCAGTGACAGAGCAAGGGTGGATGGGCTTCTCCATCAGCAGGACACCTGCAGGAAGCTCTAGGGGGGTGCAGACCTAGAGGGGAGAGACGAGGAGGGAGTCAGCAGGGGAGGACAGAAATCTGCCCCAGTCACAAGCACTGGGGGAGAGCAGGGCACCCCTAAACCCAGTAGCGTTAGCTGAGTGATTCCTGGGTGGATTTAAATTGTATAGCTCATCAGCAGGGGGTGCTGTGACATCAGGGAGGGGGACAGCCGATAGATGCCCAGTGCTGCCCTCTCCAGCAGGGGGCACCAGGGAGGGGGAGGAGCCTGCACTGTCCAGTCCCACCCTCCCGAGCAGGGGGCACTGTGACACCAGGGAGGGGGAGGAGCCTGTACTGCCCAGCCCCGCCCTCTCCAGCAAGGGGTGCTCTCACCTGGGAAGAGTCCCTGGCTGGAGCGAGAGGCTGTGTCAATGGGCCTGGGAGAAAAGGAAAGTGGGTAGAGGAGGAGTGAGGCTCTCCCACAGAGGTCACAGCTCCTAGGTAGTCACCTAGAGCAGTGTCTCTCCAGCCCTGGGTCTTGAGATGGCCCACATCTGAGGAGGTGGGGGGAGAGGTTCTCCTGCACCGTGGACACCCCCACCCGCTCCTCCCACCAGCAACTCCATTGTTCTTCCCCCCCCCCCCCAAGAGCCCTCCCCTGCACACCCACAACAGCAATACCCCTTATGTTCAGCCCCCTGCCAACTCCCCCCCAGTATCTGGTCCCCCGCCATGACAGCAACCCTCTGTGCCCAGTCCCCAGCGAGCAACTCCCCCCCCCACACTGACCCCTCTGCCAGCAACACCCCCAGGCATGCCCAGTTCCCCAGCCCCATGCACCCGTCACCACCTGCCTGCCTGTAAAAGCAATGCCCCCTGTGCCCACTCTCCCCACCCCACACCCACTCCCCCTCATCCCACCACAACAGCCTCTCCCCCCAGTGCCAGGCAGGCAGGCTGCGCTGCCCCCACAAGCACATACCTGCTACGAGCAGGCGGGTAAGGAAGGCACTGGGGGCTGCCGGGGGGTGGCTGGAGGTGGGCGCTGGGGCAATGTGCTGTAGCTGACGGGATTTTGCCCTGTTGGGCAGGGGGCCAGACACAGGCATGGCAAAGGTGCCTCTGGGGGAAGGAGGGTGCCGGGTGGGTGAAGGGAGCTTTTCGGCAGCTGTGTGGGTGATGTCGGAGAACACGAGGGTGGGTTGGGGGTGCTGCGTGGGAGAGCCTGGTGCGGGGGGGCTGACCCGCAGCGGGGAGGTGGGGAAGAGTGGCAGGAAGGTCTGGTGTCCGTTCAGGGGTGTCAGGGGCTCCAGGTCCAGGGGGAAGGAAAGGGGGGTGAGGGAGCCCCTGTGGAGAGGCAGCTCCTTAGTGCTGGTGGTCACATCCGGGTCACATGCGCTGGACAGAGAGCCCTGTGGGGCAGCAGCTGGCAGCAGCGTGGAGGCCTGGGGGAGAGGGGAGAGAAAATCAGCCTTGCCCTCCCCAGCAGGGGGCCTGCGGCACTAGGCCACGGGGAGAGGCCTGTACCACCCAGCCTTGCCCTCCCAGCGGGGGGGCTGTGACACAAGGGAGGGGCCTGCACCACCCAGCCCTGCAACAAGGAGAGGTCATAGACCTTGCAGTGAAGGTGAAGCATGGGCTGCAATGTGATGCCAGCTGATCTCTGCAGACACAGGGCAGGGGCATTGCTGAGCAGTCAGACGGCAGCTGCTATTTGCTACTCACCTGGGTCACAGGCTGGGGGCGACAGGCAGCAAAGAAATCTGTGAAGGGAAAGAGAGAAAGGTTGAAAGGGAGGTGGAGAGATGAGGACAGGGGGAAGAGAGAGAAAGAAAATGCGAAGGACCTGGATAAATCAGAGCAGAATAACCATAACAGGAATGATCATGATTACATCACAACACTCAGTACAAATGGCAGCGTCAGAGCTCAGACCTAGGAGACCCCAGAGCTGGGATTGCAGGGGGCTGTGGGTAAGGATTGAGGGGCATCGGCAGAGCTGGAGGGTGGGACGGTCCCAGGTCTCAGATCTCAAAGGGGGACTGCAGGTCAGGATTGAGGGGCACTGGCAGAAGTAGGGGGGGCTGTGGGTCAGGATTATGGGGTACTGGCAGAACTATGGGGGGGAGCTCAGGTCTGGGCTAGCAGGGGGCTGTGGGTTGGGATTGAGGGGTGCTGGCAGAGCTGTGTGGCTGAAGGGTATGCAGGATTCCCTGGTGCGCAGTGGCTGGAGCCATAGCAGCAGTGACTAGGGTGACAGCTATGGGTTGGTCTGGTGTGTGCATGGTAATTCTGGGCATATGGGCAAACCCCTTGATGAAATGGTGGTCCACTGTTCCAATTACCTCATCTTGAATATGGGGAGGTGGCCTGGAGACACTACATATCCCAGATGCACTGCTCCAATTTGACCTGAGACACTTCACTGGGTCCATGCTGGGACCCGTAGTCTCAGCCAGCTGCCCCTTGGCATCAGGGATGTTGGCAGTCGGGGCGTGGCCATCCAGCTAGCCTGGGCAGCATCTGGGCCCAGCCCCACGTGCAGCAGCAGGACGAACAGACGTGGGGGCCCACTCTGTACCTTTCTTGGCAGCAGCTACTTGAGCGACAGACAAGAGGAGTTTCAGGGAGTCAGAGGAGCTAGAGGCGACAGAGGAGGCACAGCTGAGCCGCTGGAGGCTGGGGCTGGCAGCCCCCAAGGGAGAGCTGGCCGGGCTGTCTGTTGGGTCCAAGTGAGGAGCGGGGAGAGAGAGACAGAGAGAGACTGAGATAAGGCTCCTTGGCATACAGCCCTGGTGTCCTGCCAAGGCCCTGCAGCAGGAAGTTCTGCTGGTGTGTCCCATGCTGCGGGGGCAGCTCTCTGTCCACAATCACTTCACAATCTCTCTACCACTTCCCTTTGATGAGCCCGTCAGACAATGCCAGGCCTGCAGGGCCAAACCCCATTCCATGCCCCCTGAGCTTGCCAGTCCTCTGCCCTGGGGCTGGATTGGAGCCGGTGTCTCCTAGAGGGGAGAGGCCCCATGCTAGGATAGCTGCCCTGGGGCACAGAGAGCAGGGGGCATCTCTTTCAGGGCAGTAAATAGTGTTTAAGCTTCCTCTGTAGGGGCCAGTCTGTAGAGAGCACAGCGCCCCGCCCCGCCAGGGGCGGGGTTCAGGTGAGATACTGGGCGGCTCTCCCCACCATGGTATCTCCGCCTGGCCTGTAGCGTGTGAGGTAGCAGGCGGCTCAGCAAGCATCTAGCAGAGGCCTGGATCTGTGAGGAAGAGCAGTCTCTGCAGCCAGCTGAGCTAGCAGTGGGTCGGCCACAGGCCAGGCCATGAGCAGCACTCAGCTACACAATATGCCCATGGGGATTTCCAATTCCCCCCAGCAACAGATTAACAGGGTGCTCCAGCATGGTGGGGAGAAGACACCACTGGTCTGACCCAGGGCAGCCAGGAGGGGACACTACTGGTCTGACCCAGGGTAGTCAGGAGGGGACACTTGGCTGATTCCCTCTATTGCCAGGCAGCATGGTGTTTGGAAACCTTCTCACCGCCCCTGTGCACCAGGATCGCCCAGCTCACCCCAGATGGGATCTGTGCACAGTGGCCAGTGAAAGTTACCGTGAATGGGGTCCAGGGTGTCCATGAAATCCTCTCCAAAGTTAGGGTGCAGCTGGGTCAGGGTGGGCTGAATCATGTCCGCGTTGAATTGGTGAGCTGGGGATATGGGGATGGGAATCAGACACAGCACCAGCCGCTCCCATCCCGCCCAAAGCAGAGCCCTGCCCCACCCACCTCGCTCCCCTCAAGTACCAAACTGCCAGGCAGGGAACGAGGTTTCTAGGGGGGCCCATTCACACCCCTAGATAGAGAGGGGCAAAGATCCGGAGACAGGAATCCTTGGGGGATACAAGGGGGTCAGAGCTCAGGACTGCCCCCTTTTAGCACTTGGGGGGCAGGGGATGCAAATGAGAGAAGGGGAGAAATGGGAAAAAGGGGCTGGGACCTGGAGAGGGGAATGCCTATAGGGCACGGAGAGGGGAATCCCCTGTGTTAGGGACGCTGACCAGAGCTCACCAAGGCTGCGGGGGTTGGGCCCCCCATACGGGTTGCGGCTGTAGAAGATGGTGTCAGCCAGGTCAGAGATGAGGCTGTCCAGGGTGTCCAGGTCGAGCTCCATGGGGCAACTGCCCTTGGCCTCACTGCCCAGCCCCTCGCCCTGGATGGCATGAGCCGCTTCCTGCCCAAATGAGGAGGGGGACAGAGAGAGATAATTGGTGACCCTGATCCTGTGACAGACGGGACAATAATTGGCAGCACCCTGAACAAACCCTGCTGAGTTAAGGTGAAGTGTCTTGGGAGGTCGCTGTATATTAAAGCTGTGTCCAGATTACTATGGAAGGATGTAACTCTAAGGGGGAGACAGGACTAATGCAAACCCTGGGAAGTGGCTCGTGCTTCAAAGGACTCTTTAAAGCGATGGGCTAGACTAGACTGATTTTTTAGTTAAGTTTCCTAGGAAATACTTGGGAACGGAGGGGATGCAAGTTAGTGGAGTTACCGTTTTGAAGCAGTGCCTTGGGGAGAAACCCATTGCCTGGCTGATACCTATTCACACTCTTCAAAGGGGCTAAAGGAGGGACTCCCTAACTCCTGGGGGGAGCTAGTTCTGAGTGACAGCTGCTATGCACTGGTGACCACAGAAATATCCCCGGGTGAGGTCGGAAGGATTGATCACCAGACAGAGCCCTTGACCTCTGATAAGCTTATTACCAGTGTGTAGCTCGTGTTATTGTTTCCATGTTTTCTCTGTAATGCTTTTACCTTAAGAATAAAAGTGCCTGCTCAGAAAAGCCACGTGATCACTTGTAACTGCTAGCAATGTCATTGTTATTAGTCTCTGATGAGAACGCCCAGCACAGATGCTGGCCTGTTTAGACAATCTGCTTTGCTGTGGGATTTCACTGCACAGTCAGGGGACTGTGCAGCCTGAAAATGCCCCAGGCAGGGCGAGAAAGGCGTGTGTCTCCACCCAAGAAAAGTGGTGTCTGAGAAGCGTGCAGCTAAGAGGGAGTGCCCTTGCAGGACCACAGAGGGGGAACAGAGGTACAGATGCATCTTACGCAGGGGCTCTGAAGTGCCATTTAAAGTGGAAGGGGGCAGCAGCATAGATTTGGCCCCCCTGCCACCCGCCCCTCCTCTTCCCCTCTCACGTGCTCCCCCCGCTCCACCAGCCTGACCTCCCTGGCCTATGAACCCATCCATCCACCACCTCCAAATCTGAGTTTGATGCACCAGGTTGCAGTGCCACTCGTGGCTAGGCCACGGCCCAGGTGGTCCTCCTAGCTCCGCAGCCAATGCCATGTACCAAGACAGGGTCAGGAACTCTGGCTGGGAGGGGGAGCTCCCAGCTACCTCAGTCCCAGCTTCTCCCAGCAGGGGACGCTGTAGGGAATGGGGCAGGAGTGCTGGGAATGGGGAGAACTCTGGGCTACTCCAGTTCCAGCCTCTTCCAGCAGAAGGTGCTGCAAGCTGTAGGGACAGAGCAAGGAATCTGTACCTGGGTGGATAAAGACTCAGGTTTATCTTTCTTCTTCTGGACCTAAATATTAAACAAACAGGAGCTTTAAAACCAACACATGGTCCTTGCCCACCAGTCCAGGGCATCGTGTCCTCTGGCATGGGGCTGTTGCCCATTCACTCCCCATCCTCAGCAGGCTGGGATTTCACTGACCCAGCCTTTGCTTTCCCAATCACTGAGGTAAATTTGGGTGATCTGAGAAGGAAGTGGGGGAATCGTGAGGGAGGCATGTCCCACCAGCTTAGCATTATAGCAGCTGGGGAGATCTACAGAGGGCTGTGGGCAGGCAAGGGTGGCTGCGGGCAGAGATGACAGCCAGCTCTCCAGTGATGGAGGGAGGGGGAAAGGGACTAATGGATGGATGGAGTACGGATTCCAAGGAAACCCACAGTTGGGCATTGAGTCACCACTAGACTGCAGAGCAGTAATGGCAGTTTCTCTCTATCTGGAAACTGCTCCTTACTTGGCATAGAGATCTCAAAGTTTTACACCCCGGGAGGGAGGGGAGGGGTGCTTAGTTTTACTCCTGATGGGCACATCACAGAACCCATCCCCCACTGCTGCCGTGGCAGCAGAGAGGCTGAATACAAAGCCGGTCTGGAGGCCACAGCATCTACTGCTGCCTGGGCTGTACCTCCTCTGGTATACAGGACAGTGGCCTCTGGGCCTGCTAGCAGACCAGGGCACTGTTCAGAGCAGGGAGAGGGGTCCATAGATGCAGGGGTGGTGGTGGTGGTGGGGTCTTACCCGTGTGCAGAAGTATGTCCGCCACTTGTGATACTCTCGAATGACCACTCCGATCTGGTGCTTCCAGTACTTCCCTTCCATGATCACGGCCTGCAAGGCAAGGGCAGGGTGGGGCTAGAGCCAATCGAAAAATGGGGGTGAGGGGGAGTTTCCACAGAAAATTCAGATTTTTCAGCAGAAATTCAAAAACCAAAAAATCTCAGCTAAAAAATGAAATATTTAAATTAATAAATGCTACAGCTGTGCCCCATGAGAGCTGTAGTTTGAGTGCCTCGTGCTCCCATTCTCCCCTATAAGGTGGCCTTTCTGGTTGGACTACATTTCCCATGAGCACCAAAAACTCCCCTCTTGGCAAAGGGAGGCTGTGCACTATGGGCATCCCTGACCATGATGCATCATGGGAGATGTAGTCCCACTGGGGAAGAGACTGGGGACATCAGGAAACTGAATCACAACTCCCATGATGCATCACAATCTGATCTCTCGGAGACAGGAGGCTGTGCATCATGGAATTCCCTGGCCCATGGTACATCATGGAAGATGTAATCCAGCTGGGGAGTCCAGTCAGTGGAGGAGACTGAGGGCCAATTCCTACAAGGTACTACAGCAGCACTGCTAAATCACACCATTTCAATTTTTGGGCATTCCGTTTTCCAATGAAAAATCAGAATTTCCCTGCAAAGCAGACACTTTTTGTGGAAATTCTGTTTTGTGGAAAACCCATCTTCTGCCAAAGGCAGTTTGGATGGAAAAATATCAGAGAGCCCTTTTGAGGACCCCATATGGGGAAGAGGAGTGGAGAGGTGACCCTAGGACTAGTGGGTCAGAGTCCTCTTGGGAGGGGAGGGGCGGAGTAAGTGAGGGGCAACCCTCAGGGGAGAGGAGGCAAGGAGGAGCTATGAAGTAATCTGCGTCACTGGTGCAATAAAATCTCTTGTAGGAGAGGAGCCCCTTGCAGTGCCCTTCACCCCCATGTGCTCACCTCCGGTTTGCGATGGTCGTCCCCGGCACTGCACTCCAGCGGCGTCACAAAATTGCACACAGGGTTCTTTCTCTTCTCCACATCTGCAGGGGACAAGAAACAACAGCTGCCTTTGCTATAGCCTCCTCCGCCACTGACTAGGGAGCACTCCCATGGGGATTATGCAATGGGACATAGGGCCTTTCCCCTCGAGGGATCACCGGCTCTGATCTGGCCCCAGGGTAGGGAGACTGGCTGTCTCAGGGCAGGGGGGTGGGGTTGGGGGAATGGGACATGAGGTCTTCCCCTCTAGGGTGGGGCAGTGACTGAAAGCTCCTTACATGGTGCTCTGTCAAGTGAAGCAGGTTCTTGCTGCCCTGAAAGTGACTCTTGCCTCGCCCACTCAGCACAGAGCCCTGGTAACTGAGCAGCCCCTCTGGCATGATGGCTACTCTGCTTGGTCAGCTCACCCTGCCACTGCCTGCGCTGTGCCCACTCTGGGGAGACTCCAGAGCCCCATGTGCCCCTGGGCAACCCCAGACCCCACTCACACTGCAGGTACCATGCCCTCCAGATGGCATTATTGAGCCGGATTTTGTCACGCGGCAGCAGCTTCAGGCCTTTGAACGTTTTCCATTTGGGGGACACAATTTTCCCACTATGAAAAACATAAGGAACAAAATCCTTTAATGATTCAGGTCCAGAGGGAAGGGGACGCGGGCAGGGAAGGACAGAGCTTAATGGGAAGAGCAAGCCAATGACAGAAGAGAACAGAGATGGAGAAGGGACAGGAATCCTGTACAGAACAAGTCAGTATCGCGCCCCACCAGGCACCCGCACTCACCCCATACACCACCCCATGGATCCCGTACAGAGCAGGTCAGTATCCCCCACCAGACACCCCCACTCACCCCATACATCACCCCACGGATCCTGTACAGAGCAGGTCAATCTCCTTCCCAACCAGACACTCCCACTCACCGCATATGCCACCCCATGGATCCAATACAGAGGAGGTCAGTATCCTGCCTCACCAGACACTCCCGTTCACCCCATACACCACCCCATGGATCCCGCACAGAGCAGGTCAGTATCCTGCCCCACCAGACACCCGTTTCTTTGGTGGATCTAGTTTTTTTGGCACAGACTTCCTTGCATCCAAACACACAAGTTCTTTTTTCAACGTTATCTGATGTCTTATCCTGTGCTGGAAGTTATCATCCACATCATCAGGCTAAGCCACAAAGGCAAATGGCATGCCACCTGGCTCAGTCTCTAGCTAGGTCCATAAGACAGTCTGGCTGGATGTTCAGTCTCTGTCCGTCATCAGAGGTCTTCCTGTGACACCAAACCTTTTGGTGTCCATGTGATGGCTGGCCAAGTAGTGACATTCCTTGGTAAACACTTAGTAATTTGTTGGTTTTCCATCCTAGTAATATGTCTGTGGCCTGGTCTACACTACGAGTTTAGGTTGAATTTAGCAGCATTACATCGATTTAACCCTGCACCTGTCCACACGACGAAGCTGCTTTTTTTTTTTTTACTCAGAGCGTTCTTAAAATCGATTTCTGTACTCCTCACCCGACAAGGGGATTAGCGCTGAAATCGACATCACCGGGTCAAATTCGGGGTAGTTTGGACGCAATTCGACGGTATTGGCCTTCAGGAGCTATCCCAGAGTGCTCCATTGTGACTGCACTGGACAGCACTTTGAACTCAGATGCACTAGCCAGGTACACAGGAAAAGCCCCGGGAACTTTTGAATTTAATTTCCTGTTTGGCCAGCGTGGCAAACTCAGCAGTACTCAGCAACACAGGTGACCATGCAGTCCCCCCAGAATGTTTCTACGTTCCCCCATCATCTCCGTCCCTAAGGTTATTGTAGATTAGAAAGTGAAAAAAACGCACTCGGGATGACATGTTTTCCGAGCTCGTGCAGTCCTCTCGCACTGATAGGGCACAGTGTAATGCATGGAGGCATTCAGTGGCAGAGGCCAGGAAAGAATTGCTGTGTTTGCTTAACAGCAAAAGTATCATGCCTCGCTAGCGATCCTGTCCTAGCCAGGTCGCTGTGTCAGACTTGGGTCGGGGCAGGACCGCTTTGTGAGCAGGAAGGCCTTAGATATAGACATTGCATTAGATAGCTTCTGTAGCTAGAGAAAACATTCCTGTGCATTTGGCAGCATATAGAAAAAAAAGAGAAGCCCCATAGTGTAGTGGTTATCATGTTCACCTAACACACGAACCATCCCTGGTTCAAAACCAGGTGGAAACAGGTCACTTTCCTTTTTCTGACTCCCCTCCTGCATTTTTAGTCTTAGAACAGACCATGCTGTGAAATTTTACTTCGAATTATATCAATTATGAGTTAAATAATATGGAAGCTCTCTCTAAGTTATAGTCCCGGGTTACTTATCCTTTCAGCTGCTCTGGTTAGGGGTGGGGGAAAATTTTCATGAAGCCTTTTTGGACTAATGCTATCTAGGACTCTGAAATAATCTTAACGTGGCCCATAGAGTGCAATCCTTTGTTCTGGATTTGTCATTCCACAGGTTGAACTGCTCCTTACTACTGTTCAGGCTTCATGAGCCATGGGAGCAAGGGGCAGGCTGGGGTAGGTGCTACTGCACTGTGCTGCTGGCTAGGAGAGTAGCCTGAGGCAGAAGCCTCCAGCTCGCATGATATTCTAAGCAGGACTGAATCTCCATGAGACAAAACTTAAAGAAGAGAATGACCTGGAGTCACTCCCATTTGGTGCTCTAAGAGGAGGACAGCCATGTCTGTCCAGGCACCCCTGATCGACTTCACCAAGGTCTGCCAGCTGAGCAGCACCCTGGCTGGCAGGAGCCGGCAGACGGAGCCCCAGACCGGCAGCGAGCTGAGCCGCTCACCCCGCTGCCGGTCTGGGGCTCCATCCGCCAACCCGCTCAGCCCCTTGCCTGCCTGGGGTTCCGATCATCCAGGCAGGCAGCGGGCTTAGCGGGTCCGGTGGACTGCTTTCACCGGGAGGGAGGGGGTGGCCTGATGACATGTACCCAGAACCACCCATGACAAAGCTTTTGCCCCATCAGGCATTGGGAGCTCAACCCAGAATTCCAATGGGCGGTGGAGCCTGCAGGAACTGTGGGATAGCTACCCACAGTGCAATGCTCCGAAAGTCGACACTAGCCTCGGTACTGTGGACACACTCTGTCAAGTTAATGGTCTTAATGGCCTTAAATGGGGACACACACAATCGACTGTATAAAATCAATTTCTAAAAAATTGACTTCTATAAATTCAACCTAATTTCGTAGTGTAGACATACCCTTAACCAAGAAAGCCACTGAGCCTGAACCTGTGCTGATGGCGACGGTTCAGCAATAATCTCCTTATTGCTAATCTTGCCCTGCCACTTGATATGGAGCAGCTGATGAAGACGACAAGAATAAAAAACGTCCTTCTGCTGCTCTTCAGCCTTCCTCAGCGCCCACATTTCACTGCCACACGTTTCCTGGACTGATCCTGGAGAGCCCTGCTTTGGAAGTGACATAACTCTATTCCGGAATGAGCTGTAAGGTTTGTGTGAATGCATCCCAATTTTGGATTATCTACACTGCTTCAGATAGCCTTCCCATAATGCTATACTTCACATGATCTAATGGTCCCTTCTGGCTTTAAACTCTATGATTTGTATGCCCTCCACTGCTCCAGGAACATCTTGACCATATGTCACACATGCACACTCAGGGTTAAATACCAGCATACACTCGAATATGCACCTTTGTGATCACAGCTCGTGGCAAGCTCACATCCCCCAATCCCTTATAGCAAGCCATGCCCTGTACTTCCATACATCCCGTACAGAGCAGGTTAGTATACCCCACCATACACCTCCGCTCACCCCATACACCACCCCATAGATCTGTGTGGTGCCATCCAGAGGTCTGGGACTTCTATGGGATGGAGAGCATGTCCACTTCCATCTACCCAAAATCACCATAACGCAGATCTAGAAGTGGCTATGGCAGCAAATGAAGGAGAAGAGGCATTCTTGGGATGAGACACCAGCACAAAGAGCTCTGGCAGAATTGCAAAACCAAGACCTCTCTGGACATGCGCTTACTGTGAGGGGCTGAACTGGATTTTTGCCAGGGTGCCCACTGCGGAACCCCTGTATGCTGGATTGTTTGCCCATACCATCAAGAGGCACCCAGTCTATCACAGACCCCTAGGAGATTCCTCCAGACAGCCAAGATCTCTTTGGCACACCAAACACTGAACCAAAGACACAGGGAGAGCCAGTGCTGGAGATAGCCCCTGAGATCCAGCCATTAAGGGTTGTGTGCTGTGTTACAATAATCTGTCTAGGTTCCGGCTCTATAGGGGGATGTAAACAACTCTGATCCAGGTACTGGCTGGGTACTGTCATGTTGGGCAGACAACGCTCTGCGGGAGGACAGATGTGTCCATCCCTGGCCATTGTCCTTAGTTCTCTGCCTGCTTGGCTTTTATTCCTGACATGCTCAAAATGGCATGAGCACCACAAAGTCGAAGCTAACAAGGGTTTATGTCCTGAAATATTGAATCCCACATCCATGGCCCAAACATGCCAGTCCCTACTCCCTTTCCGGTGCTGCTTGATGCACCTTCCTGGTGGACTGGGGCAACCCCCATCTCCTCTCCAGTGTCATGTGGTTCAAGGTAGCTGCACAGTGCGATAAACGCAAACACACTGCGTGGCAGGCATTTTCACTGCAGCAGCAGAACATGAGAAAGCAATGGAAACTGTATTTAGGATTCCAGTGTGATCAGTGCCCTGGTCTTGAATTGTTTCTCTTTGTTCTCCAAGCACTTGGCACTGCATGGCCCTTGCAGAGAGAGCGGTTATCAGTGCTGAACACCTGGCAAACCTCCAAGAAAGACACATTTGCTAGATCCCAGCAGAAGGCAAGAAGAGTGGAAGGAAAGATTCACACTGCAGAAGAAAAAGAGAGAGGAGCACAGGGAGCAGTCCGAGAGGGTGTCAGATAATAAAAACCACTTGTGAATCGTGCTAACAAAACTCAGAAATGCACCTCTCACTGTGAAAGTATCAAAATGCAAAATACGAACAGTCAAAGTCCCTCGTTTTGGGCATTGAGTAGGAGGGTTAAATTCCACCAGATCCCTTGGAACTGGCCTATACCCCAGTCTAAAAGACAAGTCCAGTCTTAATATAGACGTGGGGTAATAAATAGTGATAATATAGTGGCAAACTCATTGTCCAGGCAAGAGGCTTCTGAACCAACAGTGGCTGACCCTACTGCATCAATTTAAGAGAGGAGGTGTGATCCATGAACCTCTTCATGCCAACTGGCATGGGGCACAAAGGGAGTACACAGGTGTTACAAGAATCTCCTGTGTCTGATATGTACGTTCCGATTCACCAAAGAATGTCATGTGAGGTCTCAAGTAAAGGCTGGTGTCACAGTGGTTAACAATATCATGGCAAAACGCATATACAGATTGTTGACCTACAACCCTGTCCTGAATGTTTGCTCTATTGCTTAAAAGTTATATTATAATGATGTTAAGCGGCATAATGGGTCTATCAGAAGCCTAATTATGGTCACCTGGAACACCACACCCAGACCAAAGGCAGGTTTAAGTTTATTATAGTCATGGAAATGGTCACATATGGCCATGAATCCGTGTGGGTTATATAATGTAAGGGTATAAAGCTCTAAAGATTTACCCTAAGCCAGCAGTGGTCAATTATTTTTTGTCAAGGTTCAAATTTCTTGGTCAAAGCATAGTCAGGATCCAGACTCCAGAAAAAATAATAAAAAAATAACTATAATGATGATAATAAGTAAATAAAAATATTTTGGGGTCCATTCATAAAATGTCTGGCAGCCCAGATTTGGCCCACAGTCTGCCTATTGACTACCCTGTCCCTAAGCCCTTGGGTTCATTGGCTTCCCAAAATGGTGTCAACTAGAACAGGACCTGTTCTCTGATGTGCTCCATGATTCCTTCGACCTTTGTTTTCCTCCATTTTAGGAAAATATGAGTTTGTTCATAATGCTAAAAGCTATCTCTCTGGAGCTTCATGTTGTTTGGTTATATTAATGAATGGACTTATTTGGATGTTAAATAAAGCATTTATCTGTATCTGTCGTGTCTCATGAATCCCATACTCAAAAACAATCAGCTGTGTAGCTGCCTGAAGGGAAGAACCTGTGATAATAATAAATATTATTGGTACAACTATGTTGCTCAGGGGTGTGAAAAATCCACATCCCTGAGTAATGAAGTTAACCTGATCTAATCCCTGGTGTAGACAGTGCTAGGTCAATCGGAGAATTCCTAGCTACTGCCTGTTGAAAAGGCAGAGTACCTACATCAACAGGGAGAACCTCTCCCTGTTGGTGTAGGTAGCATCTTCATTGACGCGCAACAGCTTTGCCACTGCAGTGTTTTAAGCGTGGAGAAGCCCTCAAGAGTGTGAATTTTTCACATCCCTGAGCAATAAAGCTAGGTCAACCTAAATTTTTGGCACCAACCAAACCTAAAAATGGTTTTATATGTACACTGGGATCTGGAGCTTTCTTTACAATTTACAAGTGATGAGCCTATTAACAGGCCTATGTCCCATCTTTTTAAACTGCCTTTAGAGAAGTTTTTGTTCTGTTGGGGCTTTTTATATATTGGGCATTTCATTTAGGCAAAACTTTAAAACCAAGCTAATATTATTTTTTAAAGGTTGGGATAGTGTTGGTGTCATTAGGCATGACTCTAGGTAACTCAGAAGGGTGGAAAGCCACAGTGTCAATGAAGCCTTTCTGTAGTAGGCCTGAATGAACTAAAGTCACTCCATGTCTGACCAAAGCGCTTCCATGTTTATTTTTGAACTTTAATCGACCTAACAGGCCAGCAACAGAGAATGGTTATCAGTTACAACACCTGTACCAGAAGGTAATAATGAGGCCTGTTATAATGAGGCCTGCTTGCTTCTGGCTAAGGGGCAAAATAACAGATCAAAAGAAATAAAACAAGATAACGGTTCAAAGAAGAGTTACTAACGAGCTAGGCTGGTTTTTGCCAAGTATGACTTAACTGCTTAATGTAATTGCTATTGCAAAGTGTATTTGCTACATGGGAATGAAAGGTGGGGGGAGAGGGGGAAATAGAAGAGGCTTAGCTAAAGTTATGTATAAAAAGAGAAAAGGGGCTTGTAACTGTGTGCTTGATTTGAGATGTGTCTGTCTCCGAGCATCCCGCTTTGAGATCTCAAATAAACTTTGTCTGCTTCTCCACCTTGGTGTGTTTATTGGAGCAAAGCACACCGGGCAACGAACCGCTGTTGCTGCCTCGGGCATTCTGTGCCGGCAACAATAGTGTAGCTTTTAAACACTGTAATTTCTATTGCACTAGATCAGGGGTCGGCAACCTTTCAGAAGTGATGTGCTGAGTCTTCATTTATTCACTCTAATTTAAGGTTTTGTGTGCCAGTAATACATTTTAATGTTTTTAGAAGGTCTCTTTCTATAAGTCTATAATATATAACCAAACTATTGTTGTATGTAAAGTAAATAAGGTTTTTAAAATGTTTAAGAAGCTTCATTTAAAATTAAATTAAAATGCAGAGCCCCTCAGACCGGTGACCAGGACCTGGGCAGTGTGAGTGCCACTGAAAATCTGCTCGTGTGCCGCCTTCGGCACGCGTGCCATAGGTTGCCTACCCCTGCACTAGATCTCTTCCTCTGTGATTAAGATAAAACCAAAATGTTTTTGAGAGGTGGGATGGAGACAGGAGGCTACAGTTTTAAAGGCACTATGCATATTCCTAAGGGAAAGCGCAAGCGCAGAATTAATGTCCCCCACAGATTACTTCTCCCCACAAAATCATTGATTCTGATGGGGAGGCAAAGGAAAGCTGAAATTACACCCTTCACCCACCAGGGGCTGATATGGTGCCAGAAGAGAGGTCAGCTGATTCACAGGCTGGAGCAGCCAGCCGCAGAGAGGGACAGGGCAGAGGCTGCCTTCCTCACAGCACCCTGCCCGCAGGGCCAGGTGAGGAGGCATGGGATATGGGGGGACAGACCGAGCGGGGCACACAGGGCTGCTGGGGATCACACAGATTAGGATGCAGAAGGGCTAGTGGGGGAATAGACTGGGGTGGGGGCACAGAAGCTAGTGGGGTGACAACATTGAGCCAGGAGCTGAATGGGAATAGATGTGCAGGACCACATGGAGATGGCAGCGGGGGGGAGGCAGGGATACATGGGGACGGGGCAGCTACGCCTGGCTGAATGGGGAGCGAGGGTGCAGGGACAAATGAAGACGGGGGCAGCTATGCCTAGCTGAGTGAAGGTGCAGGGATACCTGGGCAAAGGGTGGGGTTGCGGGGCCACATAGGGACAGGGGAAGATGTGCCTGACTGAATGGGGGAGGCTAGGGGTCAGCCAGGGTCTGCCTGGGGAGGTCCCCTAACAATCCTTTCCCCTCAAAAAACCCTGTTCCATACTTCTCCCACCCACACCCAACAACCCTCCAGGTTCACTCCCAGGCTCCTTCCCAGCAATTACTTCCCTCTCCCTCAACTCCTCCGTTACCCCTGTCTCCTCCAAGCCTTTGCAGTGCTTCTGAAGGGTGCAGGAAATACATTTCTGTATTGTCGTTTAAATGAATTATTACTCAGAGTTCTGTATTAATATGCCTAATAAAGAATCTATTTGTCAAAAAAAAAAATTTCTTGAATCTTACTTACTGACAGGTATTTTGAAATAAATTACCAAAATAACTGAAACTAGATTGTGTTATTTTGACAAATAAAATATGCTGAATTTTAAAATATTGTGCATAAGAACATACATGTGATTGTGCATAGAATTTTTAATTTTTTGGCACAGAATATCTCCAGGTTTATATACAATGCACAGTTTTGTATAAGGGCATGAAAATTAATTCTTTGGAGCTGCTTCAATCTGATAAATAAAATGGGGAAAAAGTATTTGTTTTGCAGAAAGTTCTGTAAAAATTGCTACAAAAATGTAGATAGACACTGATGCATTTTCATTATATCAATGCACTTTTTTATCAATCAAAAAAAAAGTTTGCGCTTGAAGTTTTGCACCTCTATGGCTGCACAGTGTAGCTATTGGCTTCCTCCCACCATCATTCTTTCTATGCTTCATGTTTAGGCACTGCAATTCTTTTAGAGCCTCAATGTGTGGCTTGGGGTACTAACAAACAAAAGTTTTTGCTGCTTTTGAGGTAATTCTATAAAATATCACTAAGGCTGTAAAGACAAGAATATTAATTATGTTACAATGTTTTCCCATCTCTGCCAGAAAGAACCAATCTTGCAGTTTTGCCCTAGTATGGATACTCATTCCTCCTGATGCTTTTGTGTTATTGACTTACTCTTTCTGACCACCTGTGAAAAGTAATTAGAAAAAAATTAAAAAGGGGTAACACAATGATGAGGTTGGGAAGAGTTTCTGTATGTGTTTACCCTTGCTAAAACACAACAACTAACAATGAACAGACACAAAACTGCTTCACTAAAGATTTCAAACATTTGTTAAAATGTCCCTCAAAATCCTAATGCTCTGTTTTGTCATGTTACCATTAGCATGGGTTACTCTGTGAGTTGGTTTTGTGTCTTTTAATTTTTTTTATTTTGCTAAATGTGTCATATGAGTTAATAATGCAAAATATTTACTGCTAAGGCATTCCATGTATTTTAAGAACATTTTGTTTGTTTCCACTGCCTCTCAAATACAAAAATAGTTTTCCCTAATACCCAATTCCTGCTTTTATTTTACTTAAACGCAAGTTTAATCAATTTATTTAATTGACATTCCATACCATACATTCTGAAAGTGTTACAACAAAAAGGGCATAGGTTGTGGAAAAAGCAGTAAAAAGTGTTATCAACTCTTTTACATAAAATAGTTTAAACTAGCTCTTCATTTTGTCAGCACCATAAGATTTCTTGTAAGTTAGCTCTGTGTGTGTGTTGTCTAAAATGATGCTGAAAAACAAGTATGCACGTGTGTGACTTATCTATAAAACAAACATAATTGGAATTATGCTTAAGGTAGTTTATCTATAAAACAGTATCCAATTTGGTTTGAATCTATGATTGTGTGCTTAATTGTTTTGAGAAAGAGGAGGGAAGGGTGGATGTAAGTGCTCTGTGCTAAGGGGGCAGGGAGAAATAACATTCTTATCTTTGATAAAAAAAAAGTGTAACTGACTTTTTTTTTAACGTAAAATAGTTTAAACTAGTGCATTTTGTCAACACAAGGTGTATTAACCAATTTTACACTGTTCAATTTCTTTTAAGTTAGGCTGTGTGTATTTTGTATAAAATAATGCTGAAAAAACAAGTATGAAAATGTGTTTGGGAAGGTGACTTATCTATAAAATAATATAAAACTGGTTTGACTATGCTTACAGAAGTTTATCTATAAAATAGTATACAAGTTGGCTTCAACGTACGTTTAATTGTTTTTGGGAAGCAGGGTGGCAGGGAGGGGTTAGTGGTGCTGTGTATTTGTGTGCTGTTTGCCCTTATGTATTTATTTATTTATTTATTTGTAAGTCATTCAAAAAGTTTACAAAATTTAAGAGGCCTCTAATGCAACTTAAGCCAACAGGCCTGGTCTTCCATTTTTTAAAGACAAATGCTAAAGGCATTACCGAGAAAGAGGAAAATTGATTCCTGGTACAGGTTAAAACCAAATAATGCTAATTGCTCAATTTGTGGCTAATTGCTAAAGAAATCTACACACACATGCTCTTTTTGACTGGTATTTTATCTCTAATTTACATTTTAATATGTTACAACCAGTAAAGTACTGTGTTCACCATGACAGGAAAATATTAATGGATAAATCCACAAAGTACTGTGCTCAGCGTGAGTCTGGAAAATGGGATGCATTTTAATATTCTATGCCATATGATTCCTTAAGACACCCCGTCATTAAAGAATATCTTTTGACTGGCTCAGCCAAAGAAGTTTTGTGCCATCTGGCCAGTAATAATCTGTGAGGTAAGATGCTTTTCTCTGTCTTCTTTCCTTCCTTTCTGTTTCAAAACTTTCATGGTTATCTTGTGTCTGTCATTTGTAATATGTAACAAGCTCTCTGGTTATAGTTTCTTTCTCTATCGCTAATATTTTGTGACTTCTGTACAATTGTTTAATGAACTTTATTTAGAATTGTACTAACTGCAAACAATTATTTTTTTCTAAATATGTATACTTATGTGTATTGATATATCTCCTTATTCCTCTTTGTACAATTATTTAATGACTTTATTTAGAAATGCACTAACAAGATAAAAAGAATATTTTCCTCTAAAAATTCATGCTTTTTATATATATACACACACATACACTTCTTTATTCTGTTGTTACTAAGATTTTGTAAATTATTTAATGACTTAAAATAAATATACAAAAAAAATGCATAAAACCATATTTTTCTCTAAAAATGCATTATACTATATAATGCTTTTCCTTTATTCCCTTAACCTTAAGGCGTTATTTAAAATTGACTAACTGATTATAAAATATTTTTCTCTACAAATGCCTATTATACACAGAGAGAGTGTATTCTGTCATTACTAAGCTTTTTGTAAATTATGTAGTGCCTTTATTTAGAAATATAGTATGTTAAAATCATGTTTCTCTCAAAATGCAAGTTAACACTTTTCCTCTGTTATCTACAAAAAGAACAGGAGTACTTGTAAAAGCAGCAAAGAGTCCTTTGGCCCCTTATAGACTAACACACATATTGGAGCATGAGCTTTCGTGGGTGAATACCCACTTTGTCGGATGCATCACCCACGAAAGCTCATGCTCCAATATGTCTGTTAGTCTATAAGGTGCCACAGGACTCTTTGCTGCTTTTACAGATCCAGACTAACACGGCTACCCCTCTGATACAGGAGTACTTGTGGCACCTTAGAGACTAACAAAGGTGCCACAAGTACTCCTGTTCTTTTTGCGGATACAGACTAACATGGCTGCTACTCTGAAACTTCTATTATCTGTCATTCAGACTTTGTATACCTGTTTACTAGATAGTATTGAAAATAGCTCAGTGGTTTGAGCATTGGCCTGCTAAACCCAGGGTTGTGAGCTCAATCCTTGAAGGGGCCATTTAGGGATCTGGGCCAAAAATCTGTCTGGGGATTGGTCCTGCTTTGAGCAGGGGGTTGGACTAGATGACCTCCTGAGGTCCCTTCCAACCATGGTATTCTATGATTCTAGTGGACCAGAGAGATATTTCAGCCCTCCCATCCAGAGGATTTTAGGGCATATCTATCTGATCAAATACTTTAGATCAGTGGTCCCCAACCTTTTTTGTCTGGGCAGCGGTCGAGCATCTGCCAAAATGGCAGATGCTCGACCACCGGCCAGGACGTGGGCGCATTTAGATGCCCTCGCGGGTGCCATGGCACCCATGGGCACCACGTTGGGGACCCCTATTTTAGATGTTCTGGGGGGTGGAAGGGAGAAACAAGGGGTAATAACTGGCCAATTAGCTGTAATTCACAGTCAGTTAACACCCCCAAAGTCATTCCCTGCCTCTCAGTGCCCAAATCATGCCCATGCTCCCAGTGCAAACTGAGATAATCCGGCTAAACAGTAATCTAAATTTGCACTGACACTGTACACAAAACAAAATACTTTGGGCTCAGGAGGATGGAGGAGGGATTCAGGGCTGTTAATTAACTGTACATTACAACTAATTTCAAAAGTAACACCCCTGGCATCTCCTTGAGTACCTTAGGCTTATTTATAAAATTATGGAAATTTCCTGACCAAAATCTCTGTTACGGTTGAGGGTTTCCAGTGGTAACTTAACAAACACTCTATAAGGAATATTGTAGTATAAAAAAAACACAAGCCAAGCATAGCAATTGCACGAAATTCACAGTTAATCTTAAACTTAAAGCGAAAGTTTGAAAGGGTGGAAATGTACAGTCAGGCTCAGCACGGGATGCCTTGAGGAAATCTCGCAGACACAACTGTGTACATCTGCACACCAAAGATTTCCTTCCTTCTCAGGAGGGCCTACAAATGCTGTCTGACTTGTCCAGGCATCGTGCAACCTCCTATGCAACCCCGCAAAAGAGATGCTCTTTCCCACGCCGTGATCTGACAATGGAAGAGCAAAGGCAGCCCTTCTTCAGTACAATGCCATGTGCTGCCACATACACAAGTCAGTGCAGATACTAATGCAAAGCTGATGTATTGGGTGTATACAAACCTCACAGGCCTGGAGCAGGAAATTACAGCACTAGCATGATGAAGAGAGCAAAGGTTAGAGCAGTGAGGAAGTGTCACACTTACAAATGGCTTCCTCTGTATAGATTCATAGATTCCAAGGCCTGAAGGGGCCATTGTGGTCATTCTAGTCTGACCTCCTGTTTAATACCCCAAAATCTTTCCTAGAGCAGAGCTTTTAGAAAAACATCCAATCTTGATTTACAAATTGCCAGTGATAGAGAATCCACCACAAGCATTGCTAAATTGTTCCAGTGGTTAATTACTCTCACAGCCAAAAATTCACACCTTATTTCCAGTCTGAATTTGTCTAGCTTCAACATCTAGCCATTGGCTCATGTTCTACCTTTCTCTGCTAGATTGAAGGGCCCATTATTAAATATTTGTTCCCCATGTAGGTACTTACAGACTGTAATCAAGTCACCCCTTAGCCTTCTCTTTGTTAAGCTAAATAGACTGCACTCCTTGAGTCTCTCACTATACGGGCATGTTTTCTAATATTTTAATAATTCTTGTGGCTCTTCTCTGAACACTCTCCAATTTATCAACATCCTTCTTGAATTGTGGGCCCCAGACCTGGACACAGGATACCAGCAGTGGTCACACGCGTGTCAAATACAGAGGTAAAATAACCTTGCTACTCCTACTGGAGAGTCACACTCCCAGCTCCCCCTCCCCACTGAGATCCACACTATGAGGCACTACAGTGAGAACTCTCCCTCTCAGCTCATGCCCATGGTGGAATCTGTGCCCTGGGGCACTAATATCATGATCCACACCCAAGGCACCAGCATTCACACCCTCAGCCATGCCCAGCAGGATCCATGCCCCGGGGCACTAACACCAGGATTCATATTCCCAGCCCCACCTCCCCACAGGATCCGTGCCCCAGGGCACCCTTGCCAGGATCCACAGTCCCAGCCCCGCCCCCCCCCCAACAGGATCCATGCCACGGGGCACTAGCGCCAGGATTCACACTCCCCTGCTCTCAGGATCCGTGCCCTGGGGCCCTAACGCCAGGATGCACATTACCAACCCCACCCCCTCACAGGATCGTTTTTCCACCCTCTCACCTGTAGGCGAGTGTCATGCACTCAAAGAGCTTGGTGAGGGATGCGTCGATGCTGAGGGCGCTGCTGCTACAAGGGCCAAAGCGGTAGGTCCGGCACGTGCAGGCGTTGACTGTGTCGAAGTCGTAGGCGTCCCCGGGCACTGCGTCTTGCTCACCCACCCCAGCCCCCTCCCTCCAGTCACCAGCCCTCAGCTCCACAGCCCCCACCTGCTCTGCCATGCTCCCAACCACAGCCGTGCCCCCCGGGTCCAGCTCGGGGTCAGCATGCGGCTCCGACACCATGAAGTGGCCGCTGTGGATGATCTGGGGTCGCGACATCCTGGGCAACCAGGGCGTGTCCCTAGCAACTGCTTGGCAGTGCCACAATCACCAAACCAACACACCCCTGTCGCCAAGGCAACCAGAATGTTGGTAGAGGCTTAATCGCTCCCAAAAAAATTGGTCACTGGCAGGAAATGGAGCGCAGGCTATAACTGCCAGGCCCCTGCTCCAGGCTCCCATAGCAACAAGGAAGAAACCTCGCGGGCATGAGCAGCACCTCCCCCTCTGCGCAGGGCACGATGGGAATTATAGTCCCCTCGCACTCTCCCACACTGATCGCTCGCCTGGCAGACACAAGATGGCGCCCGAGCCCAGACGCCGTCGCATAGAACTACATTTCCCGATCTGCCCCCCGGCCGGTGGGCGGTGCAGGCTGGCGGTGTGCATGGGCTGCTGGGGGCTGTAGTTTTGTGGCCGCAGGCGGAGGGAAGGGCGTCGGTGTGCCTGAGCCCTGCAGGGTGTGGGACTGCAGAGAGGGGCCTGTATGCCCACAGCCGCTTTCCACGCCCCACAGCCCCCGTGAAAGGGGCCCTGGTGTAGGTGCCACTCAACACCAAGCCCCAACCCAGAAACCCTGAGTCAGGCCCCTTTGTGCAGGGAGTTCAGAGGGGCAGAGTTCATGGAACCTAACGACAGCAACAGTGTTAATTATTTCACTGCTGAGCACCTAGCTACACTGGGATACTGGGTGGAGGTTGGAGTTCTGTGTGGAGCTTTAATAAACCCCCCCCACACACACACACACACTGCCCCTCGCTCCAATCTGACCCCTAGCTTCCAAATAGGGGATGACTCAACTCCCAAAATCCCAGGACAAGAGCACTTGGACTAGCGGCTTCTCCGCACCCACATTCTGCTCATCTGCACATGCCTGCTGATGGGCTTAAGGGACTCGGGGGCACCTCCCAAAACCTGAGTGCTTTCAGTGGAGCCACAGCTTTGACTAGCCAGGAGGGGCTGCAGGGGTGCAGACCCTGCATGGCTGGACAGGGAGCAGGCCTGAGTCCCAGCCACACCTAGATTCACCTCTTATAAGGGGCAGATTAATGCCTCCTTCCCTGCTTAGAACAAAATTATTTTTTTTTAAATTTTCCTTTTTAAATGTCCCCCCTCTCTCGGTCTCCCTCTTTCACAGCCTTTTCCAGCCTGCACCTTCACCCCTCTGTCTATGCCAATCTCTCACCAGTTCCAGCACACTCTAATCCCTTCCCCGCTCCCTCCCTCACTCCCTCATTGGTAGTGACCACAAATTGCACTTTGATGGCCTCTCCATGATACGAATTAGTGACCTCTCTCCAGTTCTTCATTGCCAGGCATGTACTATTACCAGGGCCGGCTTTAGGCCAATTCCCCCAATTCGGGCCGCGTGTCTAAGAGGGCCCCGCGCCTTAGGCAGCTTTTTAATTTTTAATTTTTTTTTAATCACCCAGCAGCAGTCTGGGTCTTCGGCGGCACTTTGGCAGCGGGGGAGTCCTTCACTCGCTCTGGGTCTTTGGCGGCATTTCAGTGGTGGGGGGTCCGTGGAAGACCCGGAGCAAGGGAAGGATCCCCCACTGCTGAAGTGCCACCAAAGACCTGGACTGCCGCCAGCTATTCGAATCGGGTCCCACAGTTCCTAAAGCCAGCCCTGACTATTACTGGCCCCCCATGATGGCACCTGCCCCTCCACTCTCCTCACCCAAAAGTGGTCCTTGGGGTTTACTCTATTCATGTCTGCATTATAATCACATCGGTGTACTGGCTGAACCCTAGCATGCTCAGTTCATGCCCCATCTCTAGGGCCCTACCAAATTCATGGCTATGAAAAACACGTCACAGACTGTAAAATCTAGTCTCCCGCCCCCCGCCCTATGTAGGGTTGCCAACTGTCTAATCACACAAACCTAAACACCTTTACCCCGTCCCTTCTCTGAGGCCCCACCCTGCTCACTCCATCCACTCTCCCTCTGTCGCTCACTCTCCCCCACCCTCACTCATTTTCACCTAGCTGGGGCAGAGGGTTGGGGTGCGGGAGGGGGTGTGGGATCTGGGCTGAGGCCGAGGGGTTTGGAGTGTGGGAGGGGGTTCTGAGCTGAGCCTGGGGCAGGGGGTTGGGATGCATGAAGGGGTGTGGACTCTGGGAGTGGGCTGAGGGTTGGGTCAGGACATTGGGGTGCAGGAAAGAGTGAGGAGTGTGGGATCTGGGAGAGAGTTTGGGTGCTGGATGGGGCTCAGGGCTGGGGCAGGGGTTGGGGTGTGAGGAGGAGTTCAGGGTGTGGGATTGGGTGTGGAGTGCTGGCTCTGGGAGGAGGCTCGGGACTGGGGCAGGGGGGGTGTGGGTGTGGGTACGGGCTCTGGGAGGGAGTTAGGCTGCGGGAGGGGTTCTGACCTGGGCACGGGGTGGGGGTGAGCGGCGTGAGGTCTGACTGTGGCAGCGCAGTGGGGCTAAGGTAGGGTCCCTGCTTGCCCTGGCTCCACGGCGCTCCCGGAAGTGACCAGCACGTCCCTGCAGCTCCTTGGGGGTGGGCAGGGGGCTCCACACACTGCCCGTGCCCGCAGGTACCACCCTTCAGCTCCCATTGGCCACAGTTCCCGGCCAATGGGAGCTGCGGCGTCAGCACTCGGGACATGCTGAGACCCCCTGCCCCCTCTTCCCACCCCCATCAGGGGCTGCAGGAACATGCCAGGCACTTCTGGTAGGTCTGTGGAGCCAGTGGCCTAAAATCTCCCGGTTTGACTTCAGTAGCCTCCAGGAGATCAAGCCCGATTCCGGGAGACTCCTGGCAAAACCAGGAGGGCTGGCAACCCTACCCCTGTGAAATCTGTATACTATAGGGTAAAAGCACACAAGATCAAATTTCATGGTGGAGACCAGCGTTTCTCAAATTGAGGGTCCTGACCCAAAAGGGACTTGCAAGGGGAGGTCTCAGTATTACCATCCTTACTTCTGCATTGCCTTCAGAGCTGGGTGGCCAGAGAGTGGTGACTGTTTGCCAGATGCCCAGCTTTGAAGTCAGCGCCTCTGCCAGCAGCAATGTAGAAGTAAGGGTAGCAGTATCGCAACCCCTCCCTCCCCAATAACCTTGTGACCCCTCCACAACTCCGTTTTGGGTCAGGATCCCTACAATTACAACACAGCTGAAATTTCAGCTTGGAATAGCTGAAATCATGAAATTTACGATTTTTAAAATCCTATGACCATGAAATTGACCATTAATTTGGTAGACTCCTACCCATCTCACACACGTCTGCAAGCACTGATTGGCACCCAAAGGGTCAGGGAGAGAGCCCGTCTCCTTTAATAGCCCTGTTTGCCCAGACCAGACCAATCCAGTGCTCCTTGGGTGCACACTTCCTGGAATAAAATTCTCATCGTGCTGCGGGCCCCTCTCCTCACCTTGAGATCACTGAGGGTGCCTGACACATTGTAGGATTGGGTCCCAGAGTTGCTTCTGAGAAGAGCAGTCTGGTGAGTGGGGGAGATCTGGAATGAAAGGGTTTGGGGGCAGAACTCCTTAGAATGATACACTGCAGTAGGCAGGGTAGGTTGACCGTGATATCTGGAAGGTCAGTCGCCAGCTCTCAAGCACCGTCCTCCCCAGAGAATGGTGAATGAAAGGGAAACCTCCAAGAACTGAACTTGACAGGCTCAGCTCAGCTGGAGGCCACCAAGGGCCAGCAAAGGCTGCCTGCTGTGTGAGGGGCCACATGCAGAGACAGAACCCAGCCAAACATCACAGAGGGACATTGGGCCAGACCCCCAGTTCATGTCAATTGGCCATAGCTCCAGTGGAGTTAATGGCCAGCTTCAGGGGTGCTGTAACCATGGAGTATCCCCCTTTCACAGCCCTTTCCAGCCTGCACCTTCACCCCTCTGTCTATGCATTTGTAGTCTATTTCATGACTTAGATGCATGATTTGCATGTGTAACCCACACACCTCCTGGGTGTGGTGTTCTGTCCCATCTAGTGGCACTGAGACCACTTAGGAAGAGTTAAATGAGCCTGCTCCACAGCCTTAGCTATGAGCCAGTTGGCTTTTAGCTCATGTGGTAGAGGTTCATGCACTAAGCTCCAGAGGTCCCAGGTCCGATCCCACCCGCCAATGACCGGGGTCTGTCAGCGTTACATATGAATGATTTATCCCCGTCATATAAAATTATAAATTTGCATGTTAGGATCTGTAAATTTGTATTTATTCATGCCATATATAAGGGCACTTTTCTCACCTTTGCCCTTGTGAACAGAAGCACAGCATCAGAAAGATCCAAAAACTGGCCAATGGTATTTTCAGGCGATAAAATAGCAAGCAATGTCAGTCTCTCATCGGCCGTCATTGATCGAAAATATGTTTTAATGAGCTTGAGCTTCGAACAGCTGTTCTCACCACTCACGACTGAGACCAGCAGCGTGAGCAGAATCCTCAAAGCTATCCACACATTAGGAAAAATGTCCTTCAACTCTGCATCTTGAATGAACTGGAGAACCTGGAGTGGAGAGTGCTTCCTGAGTTGCAAAATGTGACGGATGTTGTCCAATACGACATAGAGGTCTTTATCATTGACATCCGAACATTCCCAATGTGTCAATTGTTCAAGAGTGTTTTCCTGTCCACGGGCAGTTTCCTAAGGTCATACAACTGCATACCCGCCCCCTCCACCCCAGGTCTTTTTATGGTGCTTCATTTGTCCAAACCTTTCTTCAATTAACACTCAAGCAGTGTCAGTGAGCAAGCGAAAAACTCCTTCTTGAATTTTTCTTCTGAGCTTCCTATCACCCCATTTCTGTCCTCGTAACCAAACTGTTTCTTCTTCTGATGAATACGAGTTTCCTTGAAGACAGGCTCAATTGCTAAGTTTTCCATAATTTCTTGGGCATCAGAGATGGCATCTTGAAATCTGTTATCTCTGTTGGCCACAATTAAATCAAGGCCGCTTCTCATAAAAGTTGTAGGGGTTCTCTGGCATATCATTAAATATGTCCTTTATAAGTCGCTACTTACACTCTTCAAGTCAAAACACAAGTACACTTTCACAATAAAACAAGGTTCACAATCTTGCAGCTGGGCTTTCACTTCACTTCATTCTTATATCTCACTGACTGACAGGCAACGCTCTGCCCCTTATATACCCGCAAGGGCATAGCTGACAACATTGAGGGAAGTTCAAAGAACACGTAGTTTTCAGAAAGTCTGGAAAGTTGAACAAGATTCAACAAAGGTGCAGAACATTTTAGGAGGTTAGTGAAAAATTAATCCACATACAGAATACCTGAAACATTTTACTTCAAACATTCTATTTTCCCTTTTGTCACTGTGATGGGGGCCTCTGCCCTACACTGGCGCATATGGGCTTAATAGAGCCCTAGGGAGGCTGCACAGGAGGCAGCCAATTAGGGAAGGGCTTATAGGAGCAGCCAATCAGGGCCAGGCAGGCCCATATAGGAAGACCTACAGTACAGAGCAGCCTCAGTCACTCCCTGGAGCTTGAGGAGGGAGGAGGACAGCCTGCCTTGCAGGTGGAAGGCAGCAAGCACCCTGGATATAGCAGTGCTGCAGGCAGAGACCCAGGGAGATAAAGGCAGCTCCTGGCAGGCTGCAGGAATCTGCAGGCTGAGGCCCTGAGGCAAGGGCAAAGAGGCTGCTGGAGGGCTGCAGGGAAGTGGCCCAGGGAGATCTACAGAGGAGTTGGAAGGGATGCAGCAAGTGGGGCCATCTACAGGGTCCCTGGGCTTGGACCTGGAGAAGAGGGTGGGCCTGGATCCCCCCAGCCCCAACTCACCACTGAGGAAGTGGCTGGACTGAGGGACTGTGATACTGTCCCCCAGAAGGGGAGAGCACAGAGTCATTGAAGAGGATACCATAGTCCTGGGAGTGGCACTGGTCCTGAAACAAAAGTGATGGCACCAAGGCACCATCAGAGGAGGGTGCATTGGTGAACAGAGCTAAATCCAGGATATCCAGCTGAAGGCACCACAGTGGTGAGTGAACCCCATCACAGTCACTAACAACAAAACAGCACCCCAAGCCCGGCACCCCCTAAGCCCAGCACCCCGGGCAGTCACCTGGGTCACCTGCAACTAAATCTGACCCTGACTGTACCTCTCACCAATGAGGACACAGTGGATGGATTTGCAGCAATGGGGTTCCTAGACTGCAGTGAGGAAATAGCCAGCATGCATATCCCTATTTTGGCACCAGACCACCTCACCACAGAGTATATCAACAGAGTATATTAACTTTTCTGTGGTTTTGCAAGTATGGATTACCAGGGACACTTCACTGACATCAGTGTTGGCTGCTCAGGGAAGGTGCATGACAGCCGCATCTTTAAGAACACAGGACTGTTCAGAAAGATGTAAGCAGGGACTTTCTTTCCCAACTGGTGGATTACTTTGGTGATGTTGAAATGCCAATAGTGATCCTGGGGGATCCAGCCTACCCGTGGTTCAAGAAGCTGTACACTGACCACCTCGACAACACCAAGGAAAATTCAACAATTGGCTCAGTAGGTGCAGAACGACAGCTGAATGTGCTTTTGGCAGATTGAATAGATGCTGGTGTGTTTGCTCACTAGATTGGATACCAATGAGAAGAATAGTCCAATGGTTATAGCTGCCTGTTGTGTCCTGCACAATATCTGTGAGGCAAAGGGGGAAAAGCTGCTGCCAGAATCAAGGGTGGTGGTGGAGCGGCTGTCTGCTGACTTCAAACAGCCAGACACAAGGGCCATTAGACGAATTCAACATGGAGTCATGCAGGTGAGGGAGGCTTTGAAAGAGCCCTTTAACTGTCAGCCAAAGTAGTGTTCTGTGCTGGGCTGGTCTCTGGCTCTGGAGCATTAGGAACTGCCTAGCGCTCGCTGTACATTTATAAATATGACTTTTCCAAACCCTAAGAGTTGTGTGGTGCTTGCTGTATATTTACAACAACTATGTGCTTTGAGTACCACTATGCATTCGGCAGTATGTGTGGTGAACTAAAAAAAGATAATTTTATGCTCCATAAATAGAAATGTACTGAGTGCAAAAACAGTGCAGAAAAACAATGTGCAAAAAACAACAGGCAATGCCATACAAACTTTAAATATAAATTAATGGAATGGGACTTTGAAATTGGAAAGGCAGCAAACATTTCTGTACATTTAGTGCACAAATGTAGTCCATTGTGGCTACACATACACTGACCTGTGAGAACCATGGTTGGCATATGTGAAGCTGTGGTTTTCCTTGCTGTCCCCTGGCATGGAGTGGTAGGGGTAGGGATGCGGCCCATGATGCTATGTGGTATGTTGGCGGGCATGGGGCAATGCTTTCCAAACTTTTTTTCTGGCGACCCAGTTGAAGAAAATTGTTGATGCCTGCGACCGAACGGAACTGGGGATGAGGGGTTTGGGGTGTGGGAGGGGCTCAGGTCTGGGGCCGGGAATGAGGGGTTCAGGGTGTGGGAGGGGGTCAGGGCTCTGGGCCGGGAGGTGCAGGCTCTGGGGTGGGGCCGGGGATGAGGGGTTGGGGTGGAGGAAGGGGTTCCGGGTTTGGGAGGGGCTCAGGGGTGGGGCAGGGGATTGGGGCGTGGGGTTGGTGCATGGGCTAACTTTAGGCATCTCCTGGTCAGTGGTGCAGCTGGGAGTGCAGAGGCAGCCTTCCTGCCTGTCCTTGCGCTGCGGACCGAGCTGCGCCCTGGAAGCAGCCAGCAGCAGGTTCAGCTCCTAGGCAGAGGTGTGCAAGAGGCTCCCCCCAGCTCGCATTGGCCTTTTCCCGGCCAATGGGAGTGGGGAGCTGGTGCTCGGGGCAGGGGCAGCGTGCGAGCCCTGTGGCCCTCCTGCCTTGGGGCTGGACTTGCTGCTGGCTGCAGCCGGGGTGCAGTGTGGTGTCAGAACAGGTAGGGACTAGCGTGCCTTATCCAGGCAGCACTGCCAACAGGACCTTTAACGGCCCGGTCGGTGGTGCTGAGCAGAGCCGCCGTAACCCACTGCCTTCCATTCTGCAACCCAGTGCTGCAGGGTTTCTCAAACAGGGGTTGCCACTTGTGTAGGGAAAGCCCCTGGTGGGCCGGGCCGGTGTGTATACTTGCCCTGTCTGCAGGTCCGGCCAATCGCAGTACTGTGTCATGAGCCTCAGTTTGAAAACCACTGGTGTAGGAAGCTGCTACCAGGGAGTTCTCCAAGGACTGCAAAGGGTGGGCAACCTGGGATTTTTGAACTTGCTGGTCAACCAGAGTCTGCAGCACTTGGGTTTGGGGCCTGAGAAGATACAACACATCCTGGTGCATCTCCCTCTCCTTTTGCTGCTGGGATTCCTGTTTGCTCTTTCCTTCTTCATGCCGTCTGCCAAGTTAGCCCTCCAGGCCTTTTGTCTGCAGTCTGGTGCAGCACTGGCTTGCAGGATCTCACTGAACGTGTCCTCCCTAGCAGTCTTCTTTCTTCTCTTCCTCAGGGTCTGGCATTCTGCAGCTATGGAGGGGACACTTCTCAAGGCTGCCATGGCAGCAGCCGCTGATAAAAACAGATAGATCCATCATTGGATTTACAGTCACAATAGAAAGTGGAAGATAAGTTTCAAAACTCCCTTCCCTTATTCCCATAAAAACTTTTGATAAGACATGCTTTTTGACACTTCAGTTTTGGAGTGCCTCTGCACAGCACCTCTCCAGCCCTAGCCCTGGTGAGTATGGCCCATCAAGGGGCAAGGTGGGGGGAAGGAATTTCCCTTGCATTAAACAATAAAATTGCAGTCCCTAGTCCATGGATACAAATATAGGACAATGGCACTGAATATTGGCACTGTTTTCTTCAGGCGGTGGTGATTTTAGCTGATATCTTATTCGAGAGGGTAACAAGGCTGCAGAGAGCACAGGTGCTGCTGGCATACCAAAGCTATCCAGGCCTGTATGCCACTAGCCTGTTTTCTGCAATAGTGCCAGCCAAACTCATTATGGAGTGGCATGGAAAAGTGACCTACCACCGTCCTTAGAAATCTTCGGGAGAGGATTGCAGAGTATCTCCATGAAATTTCATCAGGATCTGTCAGGAGACATTCCTTTGTTCATAAACAAACTACTCCAAATGCCCCCACCTAACCCTACAAGGGAATGAAAAGCAGATATCAACTTTACTTCTCTAGTAACGCTACCTCTTCTTGTACAAGTAAAACAATGAAAAGTCAATACTTGTGTCTTGTTGGCTTGGGGATGGGCTGGGGATCCATCTTTAAATTTAACCATTGCAAGGGGAAATGCATGCACACACTTATCTGAGGTTCCTTCCCCTCTGTTGGGCTCGTCTGTGCTTGGCTGCCTCAACTGGTTAGACTGTGGTGGAGTTTCAGACAGGTCCCAGCCTATGGGATGACTGGAGCCCCCTGCTGTATTTACCTCCTCCTCATCGCTGTTCATGGCAGGGGGCTCTGTCTTTGGCTCCTCCACATTAACCACAGTGGTCTGCAAGGTGCTGGTGAGGTCTCCGCCAAGTATGGCATGCAGCTTGTTGTAAGCTGCAGCTCAGCAGATTTACTCCCTGGCCTTGTGGTGCTGTTCTTTTGCTTTCACATAGCACTGTTGCTGATCCTTCGCACTCCTTTGCCTGTGTCCCCACTTCACTATTTTCGTAGATGTCCACATTTCTATGGCTGATTGCTTGCAGAGCCTCTTCTCCCCACAGGCCCAGGAGATCCAATACCTTCAGTCTACTCCAGGCAGGAGTGCGACCAGTGCGTGGAACCAGCATGGTCGGTTGGGCAGTTGCACACAAGAAGGGAGAGCTGCTAGGTATGCTTGCCAGGCAGGGCAATCAGGAAAAGGCATTTCAAAAATACCTGGGGTGTTTCAAGGGTTGGGGTGTGGCCTTTGGTCTCCATGACCTCTGGGCAGTGGAGTTCACAACTGTGACCAGAACGGTCACTGTCACAGGAAATGGGGCGATGCTGGACAGTTGCTGGAGGACTGTTAGGGTTGACACAGGTTGGGTAGCGTCTACACTCGCACTGTGTCAAGCTCAGTAGGTTGACCACCATTCAGGGAGGTGGTTTTATCACGTCATCATAACCAGGTGCTTACATCGGCCAGGGACAAATTTGAGCATAGACACATGCACAAACAGGCTGACACAAGGCAACTTATGTCGACCTAACTTTGTAGTGTAGACAAGGCCTCAGAGTGAGTGATAAGAGTCCATAAGCTACATCCCTAATGGATGGAATGGCCAAGTGGAATGGCCGGCTAGACTCACTTGGCTTGGTGTCAGGATCAGAACCATTTCAAAGGAGGCTTATTAGCATCCTACCTTCTCCTCCAACTATGCCCCTCCCACATTGAGGCTAGGAAAATCTACCACTGGTGTCTGTAACCCACAAAAGACTAGACAGGTGAGGGAGAACAACAGAGCAAACACCTTGTGTAAGTGAGGCTAGAGATGATGGCATGGAAGGCAGTTGGGCCTAGTACCTAGAGCACTGACTTGGGAGCCAGAAAACCTGGGTTTCATTCCCCTCTCTGCTACTGACCTTGTGGGTTACCTTGGGCAAGTCACTTCCCCTGCTCTGTGCTTCAGTTTCCCTTTGTTTGTAGGTTCTTTGGGGCAGGAACTGTCTAGCCCAATTTTCCAACAAGCAATTTCTCCCGTGTTGCCCCTCCCGTGTTGGAGGAGTGCCCTATTTCATTAGTCTCCCTCAAACTGTCCTTAGCCACAATGGCTGCAAAACAATTGACAACAGTTAGCCTACTGGTGTGCTGAGCTGACCACTGTCGTCTCCTTGTGCTCCCCCATAGGTTTGTCTGTCTCTGCCTGTTGTCTCTTGTTTAAATGTATATTGTGAACTTTTGGGAACAGGGCCCTTCTTTTTGTTCTGTGTTTGTCCAGCTTCAAGCACAGTAGGCATCTGCTCCATGACTAGCTGTGACAGTCAGCCAGAAAGGGTTAAGTGTCCTGCAGGATGAATGACTCAAATTCAACCCTTAAAGACATATGGGGAGATAATATTTATGTTTTTTTCTGTATTTACATATATATTGGTAGTGATCAACAATGTAATCAACAGTCCCTGTCTACGCTGTATTCTGTTAATTCAGAGAGCAAAAGAACATCCGCATTGAAATGAACTGTAAACATGGGATATCGCTGTATTCATCTCTCTTTGAAATGTATAGCTGATCATCTGCGAATGGTGGAAAAACAGGCAATTGCCTTATGTTAATCTGTGTGAATAATTACCAGGGATGCTTAGAAAGTAGACCTACTTCAAAGTTTTTTGTTTTTTTTTTAATCAAACTGAAGTTTATTAGTAGCCTAGATGGCATGACAGGAATTTATGATCGTGGTCTCTCTTTCTTGCCTTTGTACAAGGCTAAGAGAGAAACATTGGCTACTTTGACAACCTTGAAGCGGACACCAGGAATGTCACCAACAGCGTAACCTTTCCGACCAAAGCCAGCAACTAGAACTTCATCATTTTCCTCAATGAAGTTCAAGCAACCGTCATTAGGAACAAAGGCTGTTATTTTCTTGCCGTTCTTGATCAGCTGAACTCTGACACATTTCCTGATGGCAGAATTGGGCTGTTTAGCCTCTACACCAACTTTTTCCAGGACAATTCCCTTCGCATGGGAAGCTCCTCCGAAGGGGTTGGCTTTCAGGGCAGTACCCAAGTGGGCCTTCTTGTATTGCTTGTCGTGCCATTTCTGATCCCATCGGTGGCTGCGAAGCTTCCTGGCAGTGCGAAGCTCACGGCACTTACCCAAGTTGCCCTGATTGCTCATTGTTTACCTAGGACTGTATAGTCAAGTGGATGCTAGAACATTGTATAAAAGACCCTTGGGTCCTGATCCTGTCATCATTTAAGCTTCATCAGGGGAAGTTTGTGTCGCAAAATTGAGGTCTCAGTTAAGCTGGAACACCCTGAGTATGATTTTAGACATTGGACTATAACCTGTGGACTAAATTCTAAAAGAACTCTTTGCAACTACAAAGCTCACTATCTCTGCTATGAATCTGAACATCAAGTATTGTACTCATGTCTGTATGTATACTGATTGTTTAACCATACTCTCTCTCTTTTCTTTTTAAATAAATTTTAGTTTAGTTAATAAGAATTGGCTGTAAGCGTGTATTTGGGTAAGATCTGGAATATTCATTAACCTGGGATGTAATGTGTCCGATGCTTTGGGATTGGTATAACCTTTTTTTTTTATATGGCAAATAAGATTTTCATTAATCCTCATCATGTCTGACTTGGGTAACTAGGTGGAGGCCTGAGGCTCGGTTACTTTAAGAGAACTGTGTTGTTGACTTCTGGGTAACCAGTGAGCTATATTAGAAGCTGTTCTGTGCTGGTTTGGTAAATCTAAGTATTGGAATAACCACCAGCTTTGGGGATTGTCTGCCCCATTCTTTGCAGTTCACCCTAATTGAGTAACCGCAGCTGGCTTTCCTGGGACCCCAGTCACACTAGCTCTCCTAAGCGCTATACTAATACAAATAAATAACAACAGTGCGTGCTTGGTCATAATAGGAACTATTAGACTCTATAGTGATACTAAGTGATTTAAGGGTAGTGGTGGATAATCAGCAGATCATGAGCTCCCAGCATGGTGCTGTGGCCAAAAGAGCTAATGTGATCCTGAGCTGTATAAAAAGGGAATCTTGAGTAGGAATAGAGAGGTTATTTTACCTCTGTATTTGGCACTGGTGTATCCAGTGGTGAGCTGCAGCCAGTTCGCACCGGTTCGCAGCAAATCGGTTGTTAAATTTAGAAACCCTTTTAGAACTGGTTGTAAAGGGCTTTTAAATTTAACAAAGGCTCCGCCTGCAGCAGCTCCCTGCCCTGCCCCCGGCCCCAGCTCACTTGGCTCCAGCTCTGCCTCCTTGGGCCAATCAGCTGTTAGCGCGGGAAGCCTGGGAGGGAGAAGGAAGCAGCAGCTTCCTGCAGGTGAGCTGGAGAGGGGAGGCACAAGGAGGGCTCTAGGCGCCATGCGTCCCCGGCCCCCTCTGGGCAGGCCCCCAACCCCGACTCCGGCCGGGCGGCGCAGCTTCAGGCCGGCCCCCGGCTCTGACCCTGACCCCGGACCGACTCTGGCCGGGCGGGCGGTGCGGCTCTGGGCCGGCTCCCGGATCTGACCCGGACCTGGCCCCGGCCCCCGGCTCCAGCCAGGCGGCGCGGCTCTGGGCCGGCCCCCGGCTCTGACCCGGCCCCGGACCCCAGCTCCAGCCGGGCGGTGCGGCTCTGGGCCGGCCCCCGGCTCTGACCCGGACCCCGCCCCCGACCCCGGCTCCGGCTGGGCGGCACGGCTCTGGGCCGGCCCCCGGCTCTGACCCGGACCCCGGCTCCGGCCGGGCGGTGCGGCGCTGGGCCGGCCCCCGGCTCTGACCCGGACCTGGCCCCGGACCCCGGCTCCGGCTGGGCGGCACGGCTCTGGGCCGGCCCCCGGCTCTGACCCAGACCGGACCCCGGCTCCGGCCGGGCGGTGCGGCTCTGGGCCGGCCCCCGGCTCTGACCCGGACCCGGACCCCGGCTCCGGCTGGGCGGCGCGGCTCTGGGCCGGCCCCCGGCTCTGACCCGGACCCCGACTGCAGCACCCGTGGCTCCCAGCCCCGACTCTGGGTGACACGACTCCCATCTTCAGGCAGCGCGGTAAGGGGGGCAGGGAGAGGGTGTTGGATAGAGGGCGGGGGTGGATTAGGGTCAAGACTGGGGGCAGTCAGAGGGCAGGGAACAGGGGAATTGAATGGAGGCAAGGGTCCTGGTGAGGCAGTCAGGAAGGACCAGGGATTGGATGGGGCAGTGGGAGGCAGTCAGGGGCAGGGGTTCCAGGGGCAGTCGGGACAGAGAGAAGGGGTGGTAGGATGGGGCAGGGGTGCCGGGGGGCCATCAGGAATAAGAGGAGGGGTTGGATGGGGTGGCAGGGGGCCGATCAGGGCCAGGGACGGGGGGTGGATAGGGCAGGGGTCGTGGGGGGGGCCGGCGTCCCGGGGGGCGGGGGGGGTCACGACCCCCTCCTGGGGTGAGGAGGAGGGAACCGGTTGTTAATATTTTGGCAGCTCATCACTGGGTGTATCCACTGCTCAATTACTGTGACTCGTTCTGGTGTCCACAGTTCAAGAAGTATGTTGATCAGAGAAGAGCCACAAGAATAATCAAAGGCTTAGAAAACATGCCTTGTAGTGACAGACTCTAGGAGCTCAATCTATTTAACTTAAGATAGAGAAGTTTAAGGGGTGACTTGATTACTGTCTGTAAGTACCTACATGGGGATCAAATATTTAATAATGGGCTCTTCAATCTAGCAGAGAGGGGTATAATGCGATCCAATGACAGAAACTGAAGCTAGATACATTCAGAGTGGAAATAAGATGTCAAGTTTTAGTGGTGAGAGTAATTAACCACTGGAACAATTTACCAAGAGTCGAGGTGGATTCTCCATCACTGGCAAGTTTTAAATCAAGATTTGATGTTTTTCTAAAAGATCTACTCTAGGAATGGTTTTGGGGAAGTTCTCTGGCCTGCGTTATACAAGAGCTCAGTGGTTCCCCTCTGGACATAGGCCATGTGTACACTACAGAATTATGTCAACCTAGCTTACGATGGCATACAGCCACCGGAGTTATTAAATCATTTGTGTATGTGCACACATGACTCCTTGTGTCGGTGGTGGAGCACTTGTATCAATTTGTATTGTCCGTGTGGGGCAGCTTGTGAAGGCCAGTAACAGCTGACATAGTGTCTACGCTGATACTGTATCAACCTAATTACATCAATCATAACTCTACACCGCTCGGGGAGGTGGTGTTACTAAATCGGCATACAGAGAGGGACTTACATTGGCAGGAACCAAATTTAAGTGAAGACACTCCCTCGGCTAGGTTGATGCAAGGCAGATTACATCGACCTAACCATGTAGTGTAGACCAGGCCTCGGAATCTGTGAATCTATAATGATTTCTGGAAACACCTGTGATCTGGAGATGGGCTAGTTGTTGATCTTGCAAAATGCGTCCTGGGAGATTGAGCAGAGGCCCTGGAGGAGACAAAAGGGAGGTAGGCAGCTGAGTGCAGGTCTTTGGCAAGAAAGGACAGGGCTGCCCAGAGGATTCAGGGGGCCTGGGGCAAAGCAATTTCGGGGGCCCCTTCCATTAAAAAAAAGTTGCAATACTATAGAATACTATATTCTCGTGGGGGCCTCTGCAGGGCCTGGGGCAAATTACCCCACTTGCTCCCCCCTCTGGGCGGCCCTAAGAAAGGGTCATACAGAAGGCACCTAGGCCCAGATCCTCAGTGGTTTTTAGGCACTTACCTCCCATTGGAGCTGGGCCCTAAAGATTATTGCATGACTAAGGCCTTGTCCACACTAGAAAGCTTTACTGGCAAAAGTTGGGATGGTTTACAACTACTAACACAGCTATTTGGGCAGAGGGCATTCACATTTGACTGCCTTTGCCAGGGTAGGCTGTTATGACAAAAGACATAGCACTGGGAGACATCCCAGTGTCCCCAACACTCCCATCTGGTACACTGCTTTGTGGGAAATTTTTGCAGCATACCGTTGAATATCAGCACTCCTCTCAATGGATTGTGGGAGTTTGCCTTCTGTTCCATCCCACAACCTACTGTTTCTCATGCCATTTTTCCATCTCACCGCCAAAAGCACAGAGGCTGCACAGACAGGCAAACAATTTTTCTTCTCTTGCTTATTTATCTGTGGTAGGTGACGAGACCTTTACATCTAGCTCTGTTATGCAAATCCATTCTCCTGTATGGCTACCATCTCCCTTCCAGCCAATCTTGTTTTCTGAGACTAGCCAAGTGTTAGACTGTTCCTCCAAGAAGAGGCAGTGGAGGAGGGTCAGCGGTTTGGATCAGAAGAATGTAGCACCCTTGGAGGTGGGTTGTCTGTGGAGCTGCAGTCTCAGGAACCTTTATGGACCAAAGAAGAGATGCAGGCTCAGTATTGCCAACCTTCAGAGATCAAGACCCCCTCAAGTCTTGGGGGGGTCTTGATCTCTGAAGGAGTTCAGACCCCCTCAAGAGCTCAGAAATCATGAGATTGCCCCCAAAATCATGAGATTTAAAAAATATGTAAGCAGCATCTAAATGAGCTCTCCTCTGACAGCTAGTGTTGAGCCATGAAAAAGGACTTCAGGCGCCGATCGTGTTTTCATGGGCACACCCACCTGGCCTAGGAGCTCAGCATGATGGGATTGCTTGCCCAAATTGTCACTTTTGGCTGGTGTGGGATCCCCCAGTTTCCTTGTTTTTGGGACAGGAGTAAGAAAGGGTTGTTATCCTTGTGTGAACCAAGGGCTGCAGACCTCTACTTCGCATTTCCCGATTGAAGGATGCACCCTCAACGAAATGACACTCGCTAGGCAGGGGACATAGGTTCCAAAGCCTAGGGGAAAACAGATACTTGTACTTGGGGGTGTTTAAGGGTTTTTAAATGTTGTTTGACCTTTTTTTCTTCTCTCCACTGTGTAATAATAGAGTCAGTTAAGACTCAGTTGAGAATTTTGTTATATGCTTCAATGCTGAAATCACTAATATCTAGGTTAAAGTATTAGCTCTGTTCTGGGACAGTGTGTACCTGTGATGAGGCTCCACTACTAACAACTGAAATCACAGAGATGTGTTAAGTGAGGGGTCCTGAAAACATCTTAGGCTATGGCTGCGGCAGCGCTCCCGCAGCAGCGCTTTGAAGCGCTAAGTGTAGTCAAAGCCCCAGCGCTGGGAGAAAGCTCTCCCAGCGCTGTCCGTACTCCAGCTCCCTGTGGGGAATAACGGACAGCGCTGGGAGCCGCGCTCCCAGCGCTGGGGCTTTGACTACACTGGCGCTTTGTAGCGCCGCAATTTGCAGCGCTGCAGAGGGTGTTTTTTCACACCCTGCTGCAGCGCTGTAAATTTACAAGTGTAGCCATACCCTTAGTGTGGTGAGTGGCCAGCAGGGCAGCTTGAGATATTGCCACAGCAGAGCCCAGCAGAGAGGGGTGGCGAGTGAGTGCCCAAACAGCAGAGTGAGTAAGGTGCCTCCTTGCCCCCCCGGTCCCCAGGATGGGAGGTAAATGTAACCTCTGAACTCTGGGTCTGCACTGTCCAAGGACAGCAACTAAGTGTGGGGTGCAGAGAAAGGACAGGCATGTTAAAGGGACTTTTGGGTTGCTGGACTTAAGAACCTGAGGGGAAAAGGTCACTGCACAACTTACTTGGTGGTGGGTCTTTTGATCATGGTTTATGTTTACAAACCCTGTTTGTGGTGTTCCCCAAATTAATGCCACATTATTTTCCTCCTTTTATTAAAAGTTTTTTGCTACACTCAGACTGTGTGCTTGTGAGAGGGGAAATATTGCCTCTTAGGGGCACCCAGGAGATTGTGTGTAATTGTCCCAGGTCACTGGATGAAGGCTCGAGCCGGTTGTGTGTTGTAGTGTTGAAAAGGAACCACTAGATACTGAACCCAACTCTGACTGGCAGAAGGGTTACAAATATATTTATAAAAAGAACGAGGTGTACTTGTGGCACCTTAGAGCCTAACAAATTTATCTGAGCATAAGTTTTTGTTCACTGAAAGCTTATGCTCAAATAAATTTGTTAGGCTCTAAGGTGCCATAAGTACGCCTTGTTCTTTTTGCGGATACAGACTTTAGATATGTCTACACTACAGGATTACTACGATTTTACAGAATTCGATTTTTGGAAACAGATTGTATTGTATTTTGGAAACATCGAGTGCATGCAGCCACACTAAGCACATTAATTCGGCGGTGTGCGTCCATGTACCGAGGCTAGCATCGACTTCCGGAGCGTTGCACTGTGGGTAGCTATCCCATAGTTGCCACAGTCTCCCCCACCCACTGGAATTCTGGGTTGAGATCCCAATGCTTGATGGGGCAAAAAACATTGTCGCGGGTGGTTCTGGGTACATGTCGTCAGTCTCCCCTCTCCCTCCCTCCCTCCCCCCCTCCCTCCCTCTGTGAAAGCAATGGCAAACCACCATTTTGCGCCTTTTTTCCTGGGTTACCTGTGCAGATGCCATCCCACAGCAAGCATGGAGCCCGCTCAGCTCAATGCAGCAGTCATGAACATTGTAAACACCTCATGCATTATTGTGGAGTTTATGCTGAACCAGAACCTGCAAAACCAGGCGAGGCGGAGGCGGCAGTGCGGCGATAAGAGTGATGAGGACATGGCCACAGAATTCGCTCAAACTGTGGGCCCCAGCGCTTTGGAGATCATGGTGTTAATGGGGCAGGTTCATGCCGTGGAATGTCGATTCTGGGCCCGGGAAACAAGCACAGACTGGTGGGACCACATAGTGTTGCAGGTGTGGGACGATTCCCAGTGGCTGCGAAACTTTCGCATGCGTAAGGGCACTTTCATGGAACCTTGTGACTTGCTTTCCCCTGCCCTGAAGCGCCAGAATACCAAGATAAGAGCAGCTCTCACAGTTGAGAAGCAAGTGGCGATAGCCCTGTGGAAGCTTGCAACGCCAGACAGCTACCGGTCAGTCGGGAATCAATTTGGAGTGGGCAAAGCTACTGTGGGGGCTTCTGTGATGCAAGTAGCCAAAGCAATCATTGAACTGCTGCTACCAAAGGTAGTGACTCTGGGACATGTGCAGATCATACTGGATGGCTTTGCTGCAATGGGATTCCCTAACTGTGGTGGAGCGATAGGTGGAACCCATATCCTTATCTTGGCACTGGAGCACCAGGGCAGCCAGTACATAAACCGCAAGGGGTACTTTTCACAAGGGACGTTTCACCAACATCAATGTGGGATGGCCGGGAAGGGTTCATGACACTCGCGTCTTCAGGAACACTAATCTGTTTAAATGGCTGCAGCAAGGGATTTACTTCCCAGATCACAAAATAACAGTTGGGGATGTTGAAATGCCTATCATTATCCTTGAGGACCCAGCCTACCCCTTAATGCCATGGCTCATGAAGCCATACACAGGCAGCCTGGACAGTAGTCAGGAGCTGTTCAGCTATAGGCTGAGCAAGTGCAGAATGGTGGTAGAATGTTTATTTGGACGTTTAAAGGGTCGCTGGCACATGTTACTGACTCGCTCAGACCTCAGCCAAACCAATATTCCCATTGTTATTGCTGCTTGCTGTGTGCTCCACAATCTCTGTGAGAGTAAGGGGGAGACGTTTATGGTGGGGTGAGAGGTTGAGGCAAATCGCCTGGCTGCTGATTACGCACAGCCAGACACCAGGGCGATTAGAAGAGCACACCAGGAAGCTTTGAAAACCAGTTTAATGACTGGCCAGGCTACCATGTGAGAGTTCTGTTTGTTTCTCCTTGATTAAAACCTGCTCCCTTGATTGATTCATTCCCTATAAGCCACCCATCCACCCCCATTCGATCACAGCGTGCTTGCAAAGGAAATAGAATCATAGATTATTAGGGTTGGAAGGGACCTCAAGAGATCATCTAGTCCAACCCCCTGCTGAAAGCAGGACCAATCCACAAATGGCCCCTTCAAGGATTGAACTCACAACCTTGGGTTTAGCAGGCCAATGCTCAAACCACTGAGCTATTCCCTCCTCCCCCGTCACTTTTGTTTAAAAACCATGTATTCTTTATTAATTGATTATAAAAATAGGGAGAGAACTGACAAGGTAGCCCGGGTGGGGTGTCGGAGGAGGAGAGGGAAGGAAGGAAAAGATTACTTCAAAACTTGTTGAATGACAGACTTTTGCTTGGGTTGTCCACTGGGGTGGAGTGGCAGGGTGCACAGAGCCTCCCCCCGCGTGTTCTTGGGTGGCTGGGTGAGGAGGCTATGGAACATGGGGAGGGGGGAGGGGGGAGGGCGGTTATACAGGGGCTGCAGCAGCACTCTGTGATCCTGCTGCTGTTCCTGAAGCTCCACCAGACGCCGGAGCATTGTCTGTTTGATCCCGCAGTAGCTGCAGCATTGCATCCTGCCTCCTCTGATCTTCCTGCTGCCACCTCTCATCTCAAGCTTCCCTCCTGTCCTCATGTTCATCCCTCCTGTCCTCATGTTTGTTGGCTGCTTTCCTCTACTGTGATACTGTGTCCTTCCACTCATTCAAATGAGCTCTTTCACTGCGGGTCAACTGCATGATCTCAGAGAACATTTCATCTCGCATGCGTTTTTTTCGCCGCCTTATCTGAGATAGCCTTCGGGACGGAGGAGGGAGGCATGAAAAATTTGCAGCTGCGGGAGGGGAAAAAAGGGAGCGAAGTATTTAAAAAGATACATTTTACAGAACAATGCGTGTACTCTTTCACGGTGAACAACACTATTCACATTACATAGTACATGTGATTTTGGTACAAGGTCACATTTTGCATCTTAATGTTGAGTGCCTGCGGCTTTGGTGTTAGAGATCACAGACGCAGGGCCGGGCAATAGAATTCAGCTTGCATGCGGCCATGGTAAGCCATAGTCTTTCGGCTTCTGCAACCTTCATAAAAGCAGCGCCCTCCTTTCCCATACCAAGCAAAGCCCCTTGAGTGCTGTGGTTTTTGTGTTAATGTGCAGCAGCAGAAACCAAACTAACCCCCCTGTCCCATCCAATTCTTTAGAATGATCACTTTACCCCTCCCCCCACTGTGTGGCTGGTATCAGGGAAGATCCCTGCTAGCCAAACATGAACAGCTCAGCACCAATGCCCCCCCCCTCCACTTGGCTAACTGCAGGGAAGGATTTCTTTTCAGCCACAGGCAAACAGCCCCGTAGGAACAGCCACCTCTGTCCCCTTAATTAAATTCCCAAATTTCAACCAGGTTACCATGAATGATATCACTGTCCTGAGGATAACACAGTGAGATAAAGAATGATGTTGCTTGAATGATACCAGATTACTTGCTACTAGCATGGCGTGGTCAAGTGTCCTACCATGGAGGATGGAATAAGGCTGCCCTGCCCAGAAACCTTCTGCAAAGGCTGTTGGAGTACCTCCAGGAGAGCTTCATGGAGATGTCCCTGGAGGATTTCTGTTCCATCCCCAGACATGTTAACAGACTTTTCCAGTAGCTGTACTGGCTGCGAATGCATCCCAAGTCCTCAGGGCAAATTAATCATTAAAAAACATTTGCTTTTAAACCATGTTTTATATTTACAAAGGCACACTCACTAGAGGTTCCTTCTATAGCTTCATGGTACGGGATACCGCCTTGGGAGGATTGGAAGGCTACTTCAGTCAGGCTGAGAAAAAGATCCTGTCTGTTGGTGTGCTGTGTGCTCTCCGCAAGCTCCTCCTCCTCCCCCTTCCCTGTCCGCAAAATCCTCAGGCATGGCTGGAGAGTACCCCCTTCCTCGGAATCCACGGTCAGGGGTGGGGTAGTGGTGGCGGCGCCCCCTAGAATTGCATGCAGCTCAGCGTAGAAGCAGCATGTCTGCGGCTCTGCACCGGACCGTCCGTTTGCTTCTTTGGTTTTCTGGTAGGCTTGTCTGAGCTCCTTAACTTTCACGCAGCACTGTAGTGAGTCCCTATTGTGGCCTCTCTCCATCATGCCCTTGGAGACTTTTTCAAATGTTTTGGCATTCCGTTTTTTGGAACGTAGTTCTGCTAGCACAGAATCCTCTCCCTATACAGCGATCAGATCAAGTATCTCCCATACAGGCCATGCTGGAGCTCTTTTTCGATTCTCGGACTGCATGGTCACCTGTGCTGATCAGCTCTCCAGGCTGGGCAAAAAGGAAATGAAATTCAGGCTTTTCCTGTCTACCTGGCCAGTGCATCCGAGTTCAGATTGCTGTCCAGAACGGTCACAATGGTGCACCGTCGGCTAGCTCCTGGAGGCCAATACCGTCAAATTGCATCCACACTAACCCTAATTCGAACCGGCAATGTCGATTTCAGCGCTACGCCCCTCATTGGGGAGGAGTACAGAAATCGATTTTAAGAGCCCTTTATGTCGAAGTAAATGGCTTTACTTCGTGTGCAGGGTTAATTTGATTTAGCGCTGCTAAATTCGACCTAAACTCATAGTGTAGACCAGGCCTAACATGGCTGGTACTCTGAAATATATTTGTTTTTTAGTCTCTCTTTTGTCTTTTTAACTCCCTTTTACTCCTCTGCCAATGTGTGTGTGATAATTTCAGGTGGAAAAGTCAACTTTTAATACACACCTTTCCCTGGCTGCTTAGATGGCAACTCCACTAACCCTTTCCTGACCCCACCGCGAAGGGAGCCAGCCAGCCATTTCCTGTTACCGTCTTGACCCAGCAACAACACCTCCCTGCCTCCTGCTGTCCTGGGGGGAGGGATAGCTCAGTGGTTTGAGCATTGACCTGCTAAACCGAGGGTTGTGAGTTCAATCCTTGTGGGGGCCATTTAGGGTTCTGGGGTAAAATTCTATCTGGGGATTGGTCCTGCTTTGAGCAGGGGGTTGGACTAGATGACCTCCTGAGGTCCCTTCCAACCCTGATATTCTATGATACCAGCAGTACCACTTCCTCGATTCCCCACTGATCTCTGGCCCCATGGCATCTCCTTTACCTGGGACCCAGCAGGCCCTCTTCCCTGATTCCCCCATCCTCTGCCTCCCATTGCCCCAAGACCCGTTCTCCACTCTAGGGCCATCCATGCAGACAGAGCTCAGAGGCTGTGCTGCATTCTCGGCCCTGAGGCTCTTGCACAGCGCTCTGCCCAAATGCCCAGCTGTGAAAACCATGGGATTGGAGGAGCTTCTTGTGTCATCATGACAGCAAGTCGTTCAGGCACCAAAATCATGTCACCCGTGGACAGCTTGCAAGAGTTAGCAACACTGCAAACACAGCCTTCCCTGGCTGGTCAGTGCTAGTGTTGCCAGGTGTCCAGTTTTCGACATCCAGTCGAAAAGGGACCCTGGCGGCTCTGGTCAGCACTGCTGACTGGGCCGTTAAAAGTCCGGTTGGAGGCACAGTGGGGCGGGCAGGCTCCCTGCCTGATTCCGCATGGCTCCTGAGAAGCGGCCAACATGTCCCTCTGTCTCCTACACTCTGCTGTCCCCGCTCTGAGCACTAGCTCTGCAGCTCCAATTGGCCAGGAACCATGGCCAATAGGAGCTGCGAGGGTGGCACCCGCAGGCAGGGGCAGCGCGCAGAGACTTCTGTCTGTGCCTCTGCCTAGGAGCTGGCAGGCCATGTTGCCACTTCCTGGGAACCACCTGAGGTCAGCACTGCATGGAGCCTACACCCCCCTCATCCTCCTCCCCCCACCTCAACCCCCTGCCCCAGCCTGGAGCCCCCTCCCACACTCACCCCTCATTTCTGGCCCCATCCTGGAAGCTGCACCCCCAGCCAGAGCCCTTAGCCCCTTATACACCCCCAACCCCTTGCCCCAGCCCAGTGAAAATGAGCAAGTGAGGGAGACTGAGCGACGGGGTGGGGGATGGAGTGAGTGGCAGACAGGACCTTGGAGAAAGTGCGGGCCAGGGACGAGGTAGGGGGCAGGGCAAGGGTGTTCAGGTTTGTGCGATTAGAAAGTAGGCAACCTTAGTTGGAGCAGAGACCCCCTACCCCACGGCTGGTGGAGCTGCCATTCTATCACCTCCATTTCCCACCCCTATTGCTATCCTCTGCACCCCCCTCAGCCTCCCTCCTGCCCCCCCCACCACCCTGCACTCCCTTCAGCCTCCTTCCTGCCCCCACAGTACTCTGCACCCCCTCAGCTTCCCTCCTGCCCCCTCACACTCCCTAAAGCTGCCTCCTGCTCCTCATCCCCCTTTGACAGCATCTTTGCAGCTCCTAATGGTCCCTGTGTCTTTTCTAGCCCCACTCCCCCACCAAAGAATGGCAGCCATTTTGCCTGTGGGCATGGCTTCAATCTCATTGACACTAGTGCAAGGTGGCAGCTGTCTTTATTAAGAGCCACCTCCCTTGCACATGCAATAGACTGCAGGGGAAATTGTGTCCATCTTGCTGGCTTCACCCCCTATTGACAGTAATAGGAGACAGCAGCCATTTTAAATTAGGGAAAACTTATGCCTTAGCCCCTTTCAAGAGAGGTAAGAAAACACCCCAAATTGCCAGAATCATGACAAAATTGCAAGAGTGGCCAATGCCATGGGCTGGAACAGGGGGTGCAGATAACACTGAGGCACATCACAACCACCCCCTGCTGTGTAAAGTGAGAACTGCTCAGCCATGCATCATAGAATCGCAGCTTCATAGAATAATAGGGTTGGAAGAGACCTCAGGTGGTCATCTAGTCCAGGGGTGGCCAACCTAGGCCTGAGAAGGAGCCACAATTTACCAATGTACATTGCCAAAGAGCCACAGTAATACATCAGCAGCCCCCCCATTGGATCCCCTGCTCCCAGCGCCTCCAGCCACCAGCAGCCCTGCCGATCAGCACCTCCCCTTCCCTCCTCGCACCTCTCAATCAGCTGTTTTGTGGTGTGCAAGAGACTGGGGGAAGGAGGAGAAGCGAGGGCACTGCAGGCTGAGGGGAAAGGATAGAGTGGGGGCAGGGCCTGTGACAGATCCAGGGGTTGAGCAGTGAGCATGGTATATTAATTTCTCTTCAGAGGTTGGCCACTCCGATCTAGTCGAATCCCCTGCTCAAAGCAGGACCAACACCAACTAAATCATCCCAACCAGGGTTTTGTCAAGCTGGACCTTAAAAACCTATAAGGATGGACATTCCACCACCTCCCTAGGTAACTCATTCCAGTGCTTCACCACCCTCCTAGTGAAATAGTGTTCCCTACTATCCAACCTAGATCTCCCTCACTGACCATTGCTTCTTGTTCTGTCATCTGCCACCACTGAGAACAGCCAAGCACCATCCTCTTTGGAACCTCCCTTCAGGTAGTTGAAGGCTGCTATCAAATCCACCCTCACTCTTCTCTTCTGCAGACTAAATAACCCCAGCCCACTAATCATTTTTGTTGCCTTCCGCTGGACTCTTTCCAATTTGTCCACATTCCTTCTGTAGTGGGGGGACCAAAACTGGATGCAATACTCCAGGTGTGGCCTCACCAGTGCTGAATAGAGGGGAATAATCACTTCACTCCATCTGCTGGCAATGCTCCTACTAATACAACCCAATATGCCATTGGCCTTCTTGGCAATGAGGGCACACTGCTGACTCATATCCAGCTTCTCGTCCACTGTAATCCCTAGATCCTTTTCTGCAGAACTGCTGCTTAGCCAGTTGGTCCCCAGCCTGTAGCAGTGCATGGGATACTTCCTTCCTAAGTGCAGATTTCTTTTGGCCCACATAGGGCAAATCTCCCCGTGGCCAGGGAAGACTGGGAAGTGAGGGCTCACCATGACACCCTCTGCTGGTGCTGGGCTGGGCATACAAGCGCAAGGGGGAATGTGCAGGTGGAGAAAGCTTTGTTAGATATCCAATATTTTGGTTTAGACATGCCACCCCGATGCCTCATGGGAGTTGTAGGCTGGGCTTCCTTGTTGGACTACATCTCCCATGATGCACCTCATGATAAGGGCGTGACAGAGAATCCTGTAGCACCTTATAGACTAACAGACGTATTGGAGCATAAGCTTTCGTGGGTGAATACCCACTTCGTCAGACCCATGAAAGCTTATCCTCCAATACGTCTGTTAGTCTATAAGGTGCCACAGGCCTCTTTGTCGCTTTTTACAGATCCAGACTAACACAGCTACCCCTCTGATACATGATAAGGGAGGTGGCTCAACATGGAAGCCACAGTGCACCATGGGAAATGTAGTCCAGCTAGGGAATCCCGCCTGTACAGAGACATGAGGCATCCGACCTACAACTCCCATGAGGCATCACGGTGGCATTTCAGAATTGAAATATTTTGGGGCTTAGGTGCTCAGATTTGCCCTGAAAAATCCACAGTTCCTGCAGACACTTTTCACAAAAAATCATTAAAAACCCCAATTTTCCACCAAAGAACAATTATGATGGGAAATTTCCAATGTGGCCTAGCTCTATTATTTAAACCTTGGTTTGCTAAGGAACTCAGTGGGGTGGGGGTCGAACATGTGGCTTTCAGCATCAAAATCTTGGGCTTTATGCCTTTGAGTTCTTCATGTGTCAGTATAATAATGCCTACATTTGTACAATGCCTACATCTGAAGAAGTGGATTTTTTGCCCATGAAAGCTTATGCCCAAATAAATCTGTTAGTCTTTGAAGTGCCACCTGACTCCTTGTTGTTTTTGAGTTAAAGAGTTACTCTGTTATTAGTAACTGTGCCCAGCAGTTGTATAGTCTATTGAACCAGCACCATGATCACATTCACCAGGCCTGTTCAGGTTGACAACCCTCCAAGATTGTCTTGGAGTATCCAGGAGTTAAAAATTAATCATTAATTAAAGATGTTCTGTGATGAAACCTCCAGAAATACAGCCACCCAAAACTGGCAACCCTACAAGGTCTGTGTATTCTTCTAATGGCTGTTCCAGTCACAGAGTGCTTCATCTCCAAAAGCAGCTAGTGTTGTGATGTGGCCACAGTACAAACAGCAACCCCTTCATTTAGAAAGCACAAGAGCTTCAAAGCTAGGAAACTATCAAGCACCTGTTAAATCCTACAGGCACTTCCTGAGAGACAGAATTTTTACTAAGTGCATCGAAATGCATATTTCATCATGACAGCCTCAACTCTGACCCACATAGTACTGACAGGTTTCAGAGTAGCAGCCGTGTTAGTCTGTATCCGCAAAAAGAACAGGAGTACTAATGGCATCTTAGAGACTAACAAATTTATTTCAGCATGAGCTTTTGTGAGCCAGCAATGCCCCTCTGCCATGTACATTGTCCAAACCGGACAGTCTCTACACACAAATCTGACATCAGGAATCATAACATTCAAAAACCAGTGGGAGAACACTTCAACCTCTCTAACCACTCAGTGACAGACTTGAAGGTGGCAATTTTGCAACAAAAAAACTTCAAAAACAGACTCCAAAGAGAGACTGCTGAACTTGAATTAATATGCAAATTAGACACAATTAACTCAGGCCTAATCAGAGACTGGGAATGGTTGGGTCATTACACTAATTCAATCTATTTCCCTATGTTAAGTTCTCCTCACACCTTCTATGGGTCATCTTAATTATCACTTCAAAAGTTTTTTTTCTCCTGCTGATGATAGCTCATCTCAATTGATTAGACTCTTCCTGTTGGCATGCATACTTCCACCTTTTCATGTTCTCTGTATGTATAAATATCGCCTGTCTGTGTGTTCCATTCTATGCATCCGAAGAGGTGAGCGAAAGCTCATGCTGAAATAAATTTGCTAGTCTCTAAGGTGCCACTAGTACTCCCATTCTTTTTTCATAGTACTGACAGTTGCTATGCAGCATTGCTATTTATTACTTGTCCTAACATAGCAGCTAGGAGTCCTGCCAGTCAAGGGCCAGGACCCTGTTGCACAAACACATAATTATCTCAGTTTTGGTATCTAAATCATAGAATCATAGAAGATTAGAGTTGGAAGAGACCTCAGGAGGTCATCTAGTCCAACTCCCTGCTCAAAGCAGGACCAACACCAATTAAATCATCCCAGCCAGGGCTTTGTCAAGCTGGGCTTAAAAACCTCTAAGGATGGAGATTCCATCACTTCCCTAGGTAACCCATTCCAGTTCTTCACCACCCTACTAGTGAAATAGATTTTCCTAATATCCAACCTAGACCTCCTGCATTGCTTCTTGTTCTGTCATCTGCCACCACTGAGAACAGCCTAGCTCCATCCTCTTTGGAACCTCCCTTCAGATAGTTGAAGGCTGCTATCAAATCCCCCCTCACTCTTCTCTTCTGCAGACTAAATAAGCCCAATTCCCTCAGCCTCGCCTCATAAGTCATGTGCCCCAACCCCCTAATCATTTTCATTGCCCTCTGCTGTGGACTCTCTCCAATTTGGCCACATCCTTTAGGGGCCCCGAAAACTGGACACAATACTCCAGATATGGCCTCACCAGTGCCAAATAGAAAGGAATAATCACTTCCCTCGATCTGCTGGCAACGCTCCTACTAATGAAGCCCAATATGCCGTTAGCCTTCTTGACAACAAGGGCACACTGTTGACTCATATCCAGCATCCAGTCCACTGTAGTCATCTGCCACCACTGAGAACAGCCTAGCTCCATCCTCTTTGGAACCTCCCTTCAGATTGTTGAAGGCTGCTATCAAATCCCCCCTCACTCTTCTCTTCTGCAGACTAAATAAGCCCAATTCCCTCAGCCTCGCCTCATAAGTCATGTGCCCCAACCCCCTAATCATTTTCATTGCCCTCTGCTGTGGACTCTCTCCAATTTGGCCACATCCTTTAGGGGCCCCCAAAACTGGACACAATACTCCAGATATGGCCTCACCAGTGCCAAATAGAAGGGAATAATCACTTCCCTCGATCTGCTGGCAACGCTCCTACTAATGAAGCCCAATATGCCGTTAGCCTTCTTGACAACAAGGGCACACTGTTGACTCATATCCAGCATCCAGTCCACTGTAATCCCCAGGTCCTTTTCTGCAGAACTGCTGCTTAGCCAGTTGGTCCCCAGCCTGTAGCAGTGCATGGAATTCTTCCATCCTAAGTGCAGGACTCTACATGTCTTCTTGTTGAACCTTATCAGATTTCTTTTGGTCAAATCCTCCAATTTGTCTGGGTCACTCTGGACCCTATCCCTACCCTCTAGCATATCTACCTCTCCCCCCATCTTCGTTTCATTTGCGAACTTGCTGAGGGTGCAATCCATCCCATCATCCAGATCATTAATAAAGATGTTGAACAAAACCGCCATTTGATACCGGATGCCAACTAGATATCGAGCCATTGATCACTACCTGTTGATCCCGATGATAAAGCCAACTTTCTATCCACCTTATAGTACATTCATCCAATCCATACTTCTTTAACTTGCTGGCAAGCATACTGTCGGAGACTGTATCAAAAGCTTTGCTAAAGTCAAGACATATCACATCCACCACTTTTCCCATAATCACAGAGCCAGTTATTTCATCATAGAAGGCAATCAGATTAGTCAGGCATGACTTGCTCTTGATGAATCCATGTTGACTGTTCCTGATCACCTTCCTCTCCTCCAAGTGCTTCAAAATGGCTTCCTTGAGGACCTGCTCCATGATTTTTTCAGGGACTGAGGTGAGGCTGACCCATCTGTAGTTCCCCAGATTCTCCTTCTTCCCTTTTTAAAAGATGGGCACTATATTTGCCTTTTTCCAACAGTTCAGGACCTCCCCTGATCACCACAAGTTTTCAAAGATGATGGCCAATGGCGCTGCAAATGATATTGCTCAATGGGGATAGACAATCAGTCATTAGGCTTATTAATTGTTGGTACAATACGCTCATTTGCTGTGTCCCAAGAATCATGTTTTACATATAGTTTTATAAGTATCAGAGGGGCAGCCGTGTTAGTCTGGATCTGTAAAAAGCGACAAAGAGTCCTGTGGCACCTTATAGACTAGCAGACGTATTGGAGCATAAGCTTTTGTGGGTGAATACCCACTTCGTCGGATGGATGTAGTGGAAATTTCCAGAGGCAGGTATACATTTCTAGGCTGATTCTTGCCTGCATATTTATACCTGCCTCTGGAAATTTCCACTACATGCATCCAACGAAGTGGGTATTCACCCACGACAGCTCATGCTCCAATACGTCTGCTAGTCTATAAGGTGCCACAGGACTCTTTGTTGCTTTATATAGTTTTATAAGAAAATCTGATTTCTATCAATTTATGGTAAAAATATTGTACATACGTGGGTGCATATCTGAGAATGGCCAATCAGTGTAATTAATGTGTCCCTCTGTTATAACTGATTCATTCATTAATTCAGCGAAGTCCCTATGAACCTGTGTTTTGCAGGTCAGACTATATAATCACAAGGTTCCCTTCTGGCTTTAGCATCTATCATTCACCTATATTTCATTTGCAGGTGACCTGTGATTTATATTTTGAGGTTATTAATGAAACTAACATATATTTAGGCTTAGATGGGTTAAATTTTTATCAGTAAATGTCAATTTCACCATGCACACAAAAAAAGACAAAAACTATTTCCATTGATAATCATGAAAATTCAGAGATAGGCCACGTAAGAAAAATGTTGCTTTTAATGTTGCTATCCTTAGAGTTTGATCTAAGGATATTTAGTGTATATATTTTGACATGTGATGTTGACAATTTTTGTTTTCATAGAATCATAGAAATGTAGGGCTGGAAGGGACCTCAAGAAGTCATCAAGTCCAGCCCCCAGCGTTGAGGCAGGACCAAGTGTACCTAGACCATCCCTGATAGGTGTTTGTCCAACCTGTTCTTAAACACCTCCAATGATGGGAATTCCACAACCTCACTTGGAAGCCTAGTCCAGAGCTGAATTACCTTTGTAGTTAGAAAGACAAGGTGGGTGAGGTAATATCTTTTATTGGACCAACTCCTGTTGGTGAAAAAGACAAACTTTCATGCTACTCAGAGGGTCACAGCTAAATACAAGGTGAGACAGATTGTTTAGCATAAGTACTTACCACATATTATAAGAGACCATTCTCGATGAAGTGGCCTGTTAACACCCCTCCAGTCACAGGAGAAAAAGCGGGGGGAGGTAAGGGTAGTGGATTGCAGATTTTTGGACTAATCCATAAATCCAGAGTCTTTATTAAATCCATTATTTTTAGCATCTAGCAAAGTTGTGAATTTAAGCTCCTGGGACCAACCCAACTACAACAATACAGCAAACAACATGTAGTCAGGTTTCAGAGTAGCAGCCGTGTTAGTCTGTATCCGCAAAAAGAACAGGAGTACTTGTGGCACCTTAAAGACTAACAAATTTATTTTAGCATGAGCTTTCGTGAGCATCCGAAGAAGTGAGCTGTAGCTCACGAAAGCTCATGCTAAAATAAATTTGTTAGTCTTTAACATGTAGTCAAAAACTTTTCCCTACTATATAACCTAAATCTTCCTTGTATATAAAACTTTAACATGTTTGACCTGACCCCCCCATTATTGTCTGACCCCCCCAATTATTTCCCACCACTAAAAAATTTTAAATAGATATAAATAATAAAAAAAATGCTTAAAACCCCTAATTTTATACAACTGTGAAAATTTAAATGAATTAAAAATAGAAAAAATGCTTAAAATCAACATTGTAATTATCCATCAAAATTATAAAATAATACAAACCGAAGGCTGGCCAAGCCTATCTATATTTAATAATACCTGATGCACTAGATATTAAGATTGTGCTGAAAAATGCACTACTTCATGCTTAGTGAGACTGCTGATGTTGAGTGCATGGGTAGCATCAGAGTGAGGTGTGGCTTTAACCATTAATTGCATTGCTTTTAAATATTGGCAAATGAAAAGAGAAGGAAGTAGATTGGTGACACTTAGCAAGAATCATAACTGGTTTTTGAAACCAAGTGTTTTGTTTTGGGCATTTCCCAGGTATGTGTGGGGGGTGGAGTTTTTTTGAAAAACATCTTTTGTGTTGGTAAATAAGACACATTTTTTTTAAAATGAAATGAATGGAAAGGGTGAGTCACTAGATTATTAAAACAAAGAAGTGAGCAGTGCTGGCATTTCTTATAATAAGCCCTGCGACACTGTATGTGTCTGACATGCTAAAAATATTCACTGTTGTATTACTACAGAGCCTAGTTGCTCCAGGCATGGCCCAAGACCCCACAGTGCTGTATGCACACATAGAGATGGCCCCTGCCACACAGAGCTTACACACTAAGGCCTTGTCTACACTACAAGACTATTTCGAATCTACTTAAGTCGAATTTGTGGATTCGACCTTATGAAGTCGAATTTGTGTATCCACACTAAATACAGTAATTCGAATTTCTGAGTCCACATTAACGGGGCTGGCGTCGACTTTGGAAGCGGTGCACTGTGGGAAGCTATCCCACAGTTCCCGCAGTCCCCGCTGCCCATTGGAATGCTGGGTAGAGCCCCCAATGCCTGCTGGGGGGAGAAATGTGTCGAGGGTGGTTTTGGGTAACTGTCGTCATTGAACCGTCAATCACGCCATCCCTCCCTCCCTCCCTTAAAGCGCCTGCGGGCAATCTCTTCGTGCACTGTTCTGGTCAGTGATAGCGCGGATGCCACATCACTGCAAGCATGGAGCCCGCTGCTATCATCGCCGTTTTCTCCTCCTTGCACTTTATCGTCCACCTCTTCCACAGTCAGCTGCTGAGCAATTGGGCTACTTTTCAATGGTGCTGCAAGCACTGGGGGACCATAGGGGACGTTTTACCAACATGAATGTCGGGTGGCCGGGCAAGGTTCGTCATGCGTGTGTTCTCAGGAACTGTGGGCTGCGCATACGCCTGCAGGAAGGTAGTTTCTTCCCGGACCACGAAATAACTGTTGGGGATGTGCAGACGCCTATAGTCATCCTAGGTGACCCAGCCTGCCCGCTAATGCACTTGCTCATGAAGCCCTATACAGGCGCCTGGGACAGCGACAAGGAACTCTTCTAATCCCAGCGATCAGCGAGCAGCGTGACCTGTGGCTGGTCAGTTTTTTTACAGAGAAGCTGAACGTGCCCCTGTTTCTTTACCCAGTTACTGTTGACTCTCCTCTTCGGTTACATACCCCGTTCACCCGTTTCCACTTCCAACACACGTGTAAAAATAAAATACATGTCACACTGTTACTTAAGAGAGGTTTCTTTATTCATGACTTTTCGTTAAAGGCTTGACACTGGGACGCAGACTGTGTTGGGTAGGGTGTGCGCTGATGTAAAGACCGCCTCTAAACTCAAGAAATGACAGGCTCCTGCTCCTACAGCGGTCCGCAGTGCCGGAATGCTTCTTTCAACGGAGCCTGCCATCCCTCTTTTTCGAATTCTGTGTGCGGGGGGATATGTGACCTTGTGGCGGAGGAGGACGGATACAGATTCCTCTGCTGCGTGACTCTGCGGTCCAGGACAAGGACCGCTGTATAAGATCTGTAACCGCCCTCCCCCACTACAAAGTCACATCCCCACCGCCCACTCAGAACCTGGAAACCACCTCCCATACCGACCATGGTGCCTACTGACTGCACTGTGTGTGTGACCCGCTGCTGATCCTTCCCCCGTGTCTGTACCGTGGGAAAGGTGCCTGTCCTATGCAATTAACAACCCCCTCTCCCCCGCCCCCCATTCAAACACAGTCTTCTGTGAAAAAAAATCGGAAACATTAATTAACAGCAAAGTATTTTTATTACTTAAGTAGACAGTTAGGTGATGGGACTGGGATTGGGACTTGTGTGAGTCAGGAAGGGAAGGACTTCTGAAAATGTAGGGTATGAGAGCTTTTGGGTACTTGAGCACTCTGCTGGGGTGCACTGACAGTATTGACGGCCCCGGGCGCCCCTCCTCCTGGTTATTTTGGGTGAGGGGGGTATGTGACTTTGTGGCGGGGGAGGGCGGTTGAAGATACACTGCAGGGGGGCTCTGTCCTCCTGCGGTCCTGCAGAACATCCACAAGGCGCTGGAGCGTGTCCGTTTGCTCCCTCACTAGTCCAAGCAGCGTTTGAGTCACCTGCTTGTGTTCCTCATGCCACCTCTCCTCCCGTTCGCTGTGTGATCGCTGGTACTGAGAGACGGTCTCCCTCCACTGGCTCTGCTGGTCCGCCTTGGCTAGGTAGCAGCCCATACGTTCATCGACTATCTCGTCCCGTGTCTTTTTCTTTCTCCGCCTAATCTTTGCCAGCCTCTGCGAGGTGGATGCTGTGGCAGGTCTGGAGACAGTGGAAGCTGTGAGATGGGAAACAGCGAGTGAATTCCTTGCAAAGATACATTTTTGCAAACAAATAACTGAGTCTAGGCTGTCTCTGTGAATTCTGTGTTGAGACCCCTGTGCCTGGTGGGGCACAAATCATTTTCGCGATGAATTCTGGGTAAATGTCGCGATTCAATCCTTCCTCCGGGAAAGCAACGGCAGACAATCTTATCGAGCCCCTTTTCCCGGAATTGCCCTTGCACACACCATAGCGTGGCAACCATGGACCCTGTTTTGCCTTTTGTGTATGTCACCGTATGTGTACTAGATGCCGCTGACAGAGGCGGGCCAGCAGCGCTACACAGCAGCATGCTTTTGCTTTTGCATGACAGCAGGGATGGTTACCAGGCATACTGCACCGTCTACCATACCATGAATTGGTAAGAAGATGGTAATAAGATGCTCATGGTTACCTGTCCTTTTGCACTGCACCATTTGGTGCTGTCATAAGTGCCCCTGGCCGATCAGCCAGGGGCGCAAAAGCCAAAATTGGGAATGACTCCCTGAGTCAATCCCTTTTTGGTATCTAAAAATAGAATCAGTCCTGCCTAGAATATGGGCAAGTGTACTAGAGAACCTCTGTATCATAGAACCAGAGAGCACAGCTGCTCTGTGTCCGATAATACATAAATTTTGAGCTGAATGCTATTCACAGTGGGTGATCCTGAAACAACCCCACCTGCTCATTCCGGCCTTCCCGCAGCCTTCCTGGGCTACCATACCATTGTCCCACCACTTGTGTGATGAAGTCATAAAGAGTGCAGGAATAAGACACAGGGACTTGTTTGTGAGAAATGAGTGGAAGGAAGCCTCCAGCTGCAATGATAGTCCAGGCAGGACATTAATTACTGTGGATGAAGGAGACCATCATCCTGCTGCTAGTCCAGGGGCAATTGAATCTTTTCTTTACACATGAAGGGTGGGGGCTGATGAAGCTCAGCCCCCTGTTGCTATGATGAGGATGGTTACCAGCCATACTGCACCATCTACCAGGAAAAATTAGGGCCAGGCGCCCTTGATCGACCTAACTGATGCTAGTATGCACGGTTACCAGTCCTTTTGCACTGCCCCATGTGCCAATGGGCTGAGGATGACGATGGATATCAGTCGTACTGCACCGTCAGCCACCCATGGCGGGGGGGGGAGTGAGGATGTCATTGTTCAGTGCTGCAGCATCGCATGTATCTGCAGCATTCATTACGGATACGGTGACATGTAACAGAGTCAACACAGGACCGTTTCCTCTTTCACTTCTGGGGGTGGGGGGTGGGGCGTAAATTGCCGAGCTATGCCCTGAGCCACCGCGGACACTGTGTTAGACCCTAGAAGCATTTGGAGCTCAGCCAAGAATGCAAATGCTTAGCGGAGACAGCAGGAACTGTGGGATACCTTGCGTCCTCATTCCCCCCTCCCTCCATGAGCGTCCATGATATTCTTTGGCTTTCCGTTACGCTCGTCACGCAGCTGCGTGCTGAGTCTCTGCTATGCTGTCTGTCTGGAGATTTTTTAAACATAGTTTGGACCAGGCGTAAAATTACAGTAATTACCCTAAATAGATGCAGGAGTCTCCGAGCGAGATCACCCTGAGGACGGTCACTGAAGGAGATAGAGAGCGCATGCTGCATGAAAGCTAGCACGAACCAGGGCCCGATGCAGCCGTGCTCGGGGAGGCAGTGCTCCATGAGTAATTAATGAAAGCCTCGCGCGGAAAAGTGTGCTACCACGGAGCACCCAATAAGGCAGCTCTCCCCAGGAACCTCCTGCTGATGCTTTTCGAGTAACCCCAGGAGAGCTTCGTGGAGATCTCCCTGGAGGATTTCTGTTCTATCCCCATATATAGAGAGACCTCCTTTTCACACACTTAAGATTCCTGTTGCATTAATAATAAAAGTTAACATGGTTAAAGCACTTACCGACTGCTCCTTCCCCTGATTCAGGATCTGGGTTCATGGCCGGGGAGGGTTGGTAGGGGATCTCCGTGACGGTGATGAAGAGATCCTGGCTCTCCGGGAAACCAGCGTTGTAAGCGCTGTCGCCTGCCTCGTCCTCCACAAACCCTTCCTCATCTTCCCCGTCCGTGAACATCGTCGAGGAACTGTCCATCGACACTGTCCCATCATCAGAGTCCATGGTCACTGGTGGGCCACTGGTGGCAGGCTCCGTAGCGTCCGTTTGCCGCTTTGATTTTTTCGTAGCCTTGTCTGGGGTCCTTGATTTTCACGCGGAACTGCGTTGCATCCCGGCTGTATCCTCTCTCTGTATCATGGCTTTGGAGACCTTCTCATAGGTCTTTGCATTCCGTGCTTTGGAGCGCAGCTCCGAAAGCACAGACTCCTCGCCCCACACACCGATCAGATCGAAGAGTTCCCGGTCAGTTTATGCCGGGTCCCTCTTTCTATTCAGAGATTACATGAACTCCTCTGCTGGAGAGCTCTGCATTGCTGCCGGTGCTGCTGAGCTCGCCCCGATGTCCAACCACAAAATGAGATTCTAACTGTCCAGAAAGGAAAAGGAATTCAAATTTTCCCGGGTCGTTTCCTGTGTGGCTGGTCAGAGCATCGAAGCTCGGACTGCTGTCCAGAGTGTCAACAGAGTGGTGCAGTGTGGGATAGCTCCCGGAGCTACTAAGTTCGATTAGCATCCACACCTAGCCTAATTCGAGCTAGCCATGTCGAATTTAGCGCTACTCCACCTGTCGGGGTGGAGTACCAAATTCGAACTAAAGAGCCCTCTAGTTCGAATTAAATGGCTTCCTGGTGTGGACGGTTGAGCGGTTAATTCGAAATAACGCTGCTAAATTCGACTTAAAGTCCTAGTGTAGACCAGGCCTAAGTAGACAAGACATGGAGGCATAGAGGAGGGAAGTGATTTGCCCAAGCTCACTTACCAAGGCAGAGCCAGGAATAAAAACCCAGGTCTTTTCAGCCCGTCTGATTATCTGTTCTCAAAGAAGGCGCAGATACCCCAGTGAGGGGCAGCAGTATGCAACCCAAAGCTAGAGCGCCTACCCCCTGCCTCTCTGTGCCTTGATTATCCCAGCTGGCAAACATGGATGCTAGTAATGCCTTGCACGTGATGGGCCTGTTCCCATCTGTCGGTGGGGCTGACTCTGGAAAGGCGCAGTCAGCTGGCCAGCCTGGCTTTTCCAGCTGCTACGCTCCGGTGCCGAGACAGAAGCAGCTGAGGCAGCTTCCCTGACTGCAGGAGGCACAAGGCAGGGGCAGCGATCCGTGCCTGACTCTACTTCCCCAAAGGTATTTAGGTGCCTCCTCACTCCCAGCTGGGAAAATTCAATTTTCTGTTGAAAACCAGGCTTGGCAGAAAACTCCCAGCCAGCTGCAGAAACCCAAGCCAGACAGCTGGAGTCCCTGAGGGAGGCAGCTGCCTGCATCAGCCAGCCTGCCCAGGCCAAGGGGAAAGCCAATGGTGCCCGGCTTCCTGCTGGGACAGAGTGAGGATTTCCTGCAGTGACTTTATGAATGGGTTGCCTGACAGTGACTGGGGTGGAGCAGGAGCCACGAGGGGTTCATGTCACGTAACCAGGCCAGGCTAGATTGCAGGGTCGTTAAGGCCTGGCTGAAAGTGACCCCTATCCACGGAGGGTCTAGAAAGACAACGGGGACCCCCAGGGCTGCACGACTGCCATCTAACAATGGAGAAGACGTGAACTCAGAATGGCTCTGCATGGCAATGGCACTGGGACCCGCTGACCTGTTGGAGACTCAGCAGCTCTCATGTGGGCCTCACAAACACACAGAGGGAGAGAGCTAACCATGGATTCCACAGCAGGCAGGCTGGGTGGAGCACCAGCTTGGCCAGGATGGATGATGTCTTAACCTTTGGCCCTGTTTCTCTCCTCAGGACTCCCTGCACCATGTGCCAGCAGGCTAATGAACCCTGCTCTGGTTGGAAAAGGCAGCCTGGTATCCCTGCAGACACTGGCTGTGGTGCCTAGGGCCCTGGAGAGGATGAATATCTCTGACCAGACATCTGGCTCAGTTGGACTTGCGGGGCAGAGCTCAGGCTCAAAGCAGGAGGGCTGGAGTCCAGCGGCTCTGTCTCGGGGGCATTGAGGCCGTGTGGCCAGCCCTGGAGGAACAGTGAGCCCCCTCGGGGGACTGGCACACTGAAGGGGGTCCTCTGGGACAGTTTAAAAGCTGGGGTATAGTACAGAACTTATAGATCCACTCCTGCCCAGTGACTCTGATTTCAGCTCAATTCATTGCCCTGTGGGATGTTTCTGTGCTGAGTCATAGCCTGGGAGGCACCAGAGGGTTTGGGGGGGGGGGGCAGGGGCAGGGACACAAATCACCACGTGCTCCCATTTCTGATAATGAGACTGGCCTGAATGGCAGAGGGGTGAGCTATTAGGGCCAGATGCTCCAGTGATGGACACGGAGCCTGGTGGTGGATGGGAGAGGCATCAGGGGATTGAGACTGGACTGATAGACAGGGGATGTTCAAACCTCCTCAGGCCATGACTCAGCTCATCCATTCCTGTGCCTGGGATAGGGCTTTAAGCCACCTTTGTGCTCCCTCCGTCGGTGGCCAGGTGGCTTTGGGGCTGCTCTAAGTTACGCTCTGCTCCCCGTAGGAAGCAGAGCTCAGTTGAGGTGCTGTGCACTCTGGCCACACCCCCTGGGCTGTGGGGCTAAGCAGACACTGATACCAACCAGGGAGGGCCAGTTCTCAGTGGGGCAGGCATAATTCATTAATGCACCCAGCTCCCACCATGGCATTGCTCACCCAGCAATAGTGCTGCCCCACAGAGACCTCAACAGACAGAACCTCCCTGGGCCAAACTGCACTTTCCTCGCCCCAAAGCAAGATCTGGGCTGTGTTCATACCCCGGGCCCACTGATGCGGGTGGAGACTTGCTGCAAGCTGGCAGAGATCTCCCTGGCAAAGACCAAGGAGGGGTTAGCCATTGTGCTTCCATTGTGGGGCAGAGGGAAGGATGTGGGGCTGCACTGGGAAGTGTCCCCTTCATGCTGCATTTCCTGGGCTTGAGCCGATTCAGTCTGGAGCAGGATAGGGCTAATGGTCAGAGCACATGAGTCAGGAGCCTTTGTTCTCACCCCAGCCACGTCAGGTGGGCAAGGCTTTCCTGCCCTCAGTTTCCCTCTTTGGAGCCAGCACCCATGTGTGTAAATTGCTTTAAGTTCAATCTGAGGAGGAGTCCAAGAGCCCCTGTCCCCTGGGGGTAGGGTGGGAATCAACTGGCAGGGACAGGGGAACCACCAGTGCCCCTGATCTGTGGGGCATCAGGGATCACGGATCACAGAGCTGTTGAGCCAGCACCTTTCCCTGGTTCTCCCCTGGGTGGCTGGGGACCCCACCTCACAGGGCTTTGGCCTGGGTGACTGCTCCTTGCTTCCTGTCCCATCCTTAGGCAGTAGGGGGCACAGGAGCCCGTGTCCCCCATGGGCAGGGGGACCCCAGGGAAGGGAGCCCAGAGCCAACTGCAAAGTGAATTAACTCTTTATTTACAGGCAGAGTGAGGCTGGCACAGAGAGATATGGCATGGTGTCTATGTGTGCAGTGCTGGGGAAGGGGAGGAGGGGTTCACCCCCTCTCTCCTCAGTCACAGTGATGGGGTTGGCATCCTTTGATGCAACTGACTAAAGCAGTGCTCAATGGCACAAAAGCAAAGGGCTAGTGGGGAGGGACAACAGACGGCATCATGCCCCCCTATCCTCCCCGAGTAACACCTGCTCAGCTGCAGGGCAGGAGCCTCAAGGCAGCATGGGGCTGTGCAGTGTGAGGGGCAGACAGAGCAATCCCCACGGGAGCATGGGGATCTGCAGATCTGCAGGGGGAGAGGGGGAGATGCATACTTGGGGAAGGGACTTTTCCCACCATAGAGTCCATCCCTTCCATTGGCCCCACCCCCAGCAGCACTCAGGCCCCGCCCCCCAAAGGTGATCTGCACTGATGCCCCCAGTATCAAATGCCCTGCCCCCAGACATTGGCACAGGGCAGCTGCTGGGCCCCAGCACCATCCATTGCAGTATCCTGGGCTATGGGGGCAGAGCCACAGTCAGAGGCGGGGCTACGGGGGTGGAGTCTCACCCCGAGCCTGGCTCTAGGTCCACGCTGGCCTGCCGCACCATCCTCCTGGGTCGTGATAGGGGGAGGGTGCGTCCTCCAGGCTGGGGCTCCTGTGGTGGGGGTGGGGGGCTAGCAGGCTCCTCCCTGGGGGGTCTTTCCTGGCCAGCTGCCTCCAGCCGCTCCTCGAACTCTCTGGTGCGGCTGAGCACCAGGGCAGCATCCATGAGCTGGGCCACGGAGTAGCGGTGCTCCATGGCACGAGCCCGGCGTTGAGACGGGGCCCTGGGGCTGGGGCCCTCCACGTGCTTCACAGCCTTATGCACCTTGCCCGGCGCCGGGTGGTAGGAGATTTGCTTGCACGGCTGGGCATGGCTTCGGGGGACCTGGCGGCTGCGCTGCTGGCCCCGTCGTTTGCCTGTCTTGTCTGTTGGGACCCGCAGTGGGTGCTGCTCGGCCTTGGAGTCTAGCACTGCTGCCCCCGGCTCCTCCTGGTCCTGTGGGGGTGATGGTGAGGCTGCAGGTTCCGGGGGGGGGCACTCCACAGGTGACTCGCGCCCTGAGGCAGCAAACACCTGCAGGAAAGAGAAGAGGAGGTGATCAGAGAATAGGCTTGCTCAGGGCAATGATAGACTCAGGCTCTCTCTCTGCTTGGCCCCAATCCCTCCCCTCCTGCACCGCATGTGGGCCCCACCTCCAGCTGCATACAGGGCTGTCCTTACCCATACGCAAAGTACGCAGCTGCGCAGGGCACCAGGAAATTTGGGGCATAAAATTTCCTGGTGTCCTGCGCAGCTGCCTGCTGCCCCAGCCCCACCTCTTCTCACCCCTGCTCCACCTCAGCCCTGCCCCCTCCCCTCAGGACTGCAGAAGCAGTCAGGCTCCCTGCACTCACCGGTAAGTAGAGCGATCCAGCCCCAGCCACACCACCGGCGAGTGCTGGGGGGTGGTTCCCCCTGACCATAGGCACTGATTCCGTGGGTGCTCCGGGGCTGGAGTGCCCATGGAAAAAAATTGGTGGGTGCTCAGCACCCACCGGCAGCTCCCTGTGGCCCTGCCCCTCTGCTCCAACTCACCTCCGCGAGCCTGCCACCGCTTCCTGCTTCTCCTCCCTCCCAGTGCTTGCACCACGACACAGCTGATTCACGGGGCAGGGAGGGAAGGAGGAGGAGGGGGAACACAGTGTGCTGGAGGAAGAGGCGGAGTTGGGGCGGGGATTTGGGGAAGGGATCCAATAGGGACAGGGAGGGGGCGGAGTTAGGGCAGGGACTTTGGGGATGTGGTTGGGATGGGGCAGGGATGGGGTGGAGTTGGGGCAGGGAAAGGGGCGGGGGGGAGCACGGGCACCTACCAGCGCCAAGAAAGTTGACACCTATGCCCCTGACTCCTTATCCTGGGAACCAGGGGAGCAGAGCAGGCTGGGCTGGGTCACTCCACTTCCTGCAGGAAGTGGCCAGCTCCCTCCCTCATGGGACTGGGCCTCACACAGCACCCCCACATAGAGCACCAAAATAGCTTGGAACGGCCCTGGCTGCATAACACCTTCCCACACCCCTGTATCCCACCAGCTGGGGCTTCCTCCCGCCCCCATGATGCCCCCTGGCTGTGCCACTTACCTCCCCCTCGGCAGCACCCCCCAGCGGGGTAGGGGCATCAGGGCTGTCCATCTCGCTGATGCTCCTCATCACGGCATAGAGGTTGATGCGCCGGTCGCGCGGTGTCCTGGGTGTCTCTGGCACCTGCAGCACAGCCAGGTGCCCCCGGACCTCCTCAGCCCCTGAGTCGTCTGAGCCCCCCGGCTCCTCTGCCTCCTGCACCCAGATCTGGGGCCCTTTGCCCCTTGCTGGGTCCTGGGCTGGCTCCTCGGGGGGCTCCCGCAGGGGCCGGAAACAATACTGGGGCGTCGTGACTGGCTCCTCCTCCTGCCGCCCTGGCTCCTCCTCTGAACTCAGTATCTCCTGGCACAGGCCCCCCTCACTTTCCGATTGGTCACTGCCAGTGTCACTCCCGTTCACCGTGTCCTCCCATTGGCTGTCTCCTGCCTTCTGCTCCCACAGGCTGCTGTGCCGGCTGTGCAGAGACACACTGAGCTGAACATGAGGCACTGGGGTTGTCACAACCACCCCTGCTCGGGAAGGTGGGGCTGGGCAATGCAGGCTCCTCCCCCACCTGGATGTCACAGTGCCCTGTGCTGGGAAAGGCTGGGCAGTCTCCTCCCCCTCCCTGATGTCACAAAACCCCTGCTGGGGGGCAAAGCTAGGCAGTGAAAGCTTCTCCCCCTCCTTGCAGTTACCTGGCGTCCAAGATGCCCTGGTAGAACTCCAGCTGCCTCATGAAGCTGGGGTTGGGGTGCACGATGGGGCGCCGCTCCTGCACGTGCCGGTAGGCCCGCTCCAGCTCCCAGCCGTACTCCTTCATGGCATAGGCAATCACCGTGGAGGCCGAGCGGCTTACGCCCATCTTGCAGTGCACCAACACCCGCGAGTTCTGGGCCCTGCTGGGGGATACGGGCTGGTGAGGCAGGCACAAGGGGCTCAATGCACCGTCTTCACCTCCCCTTCCCCAGCTGTCTGCAGACAACTCCAGAAGGGCGCTCACAGCAGTGAGCCCAAGATCACAGCACAGGCTGTGGTATAATCCAGGAAAGCTAAGTACCGGCCAAGATTCACCTACAGAGCAGCTGCTTTACCTTGGAAGTGGATAAATCCATTAGTAGTATCACTCGGACATGTGAGTGCTGGGGAGAATTTGTCTCCTGGTGTGGAAGACTGCCCAAAAGCACATCCCTGGGGGACTGCGACCTGGAGACCCTTTGGTGCCAACTGGCAGAGGGCATAAGTGGGCACAGGGTTTTACAGGTATCTCCTGGGTTTAACATCTACATAATAGTGCACCGAACGGAGGCACGTGAGGCTTCTACCAACAGCCAGTAATGTGCTGGTTGCCCTAATCACGGTGAGATGTGTGGATGTATCTATTGAACACTGCATTCTTAAGGCAGAATCATAGAATATTAGGGCTGGAAGAGACCTCAGGAGGTCCAATCCCCTGCACAAAGCAGGACCAACACCAGCTAAATCATCCCAGCCAGGGCTTTGTCAAGCCAGGCCCTAAAAATCTCTAAGGATGGGGATTCCACCACCTCCCTAGGTAACCCATTTCAGTGCTTCACCACCCTCCTAGTGAAATAGTGTTTTCTAATATCCAACCTAGACCTCCCCCACTGCAACTCGAGACCATTGCTTCTTGTTCTGTCAGGTATGTAAGTTATGAAGGGAAGGAACAGGTTCTGTTAGGCAGGAACAGCAAATGCTTATCTCTCCCTGGCTGACCATTGTGTCGTGTGTGGCTTCCAATATAAATCAATCTGCATACAGAGCCACCAGCTACTCAAGACCATGAGGGCGACAAGGCGACAAGAGCTCACAATGTCTACAGGAAGGAACACCCGGCAGGAGGGCGGCCAGGTTCTGACTAAGATCAACGAATTAGTCTAGTATATGGGGAGAATGCAGAGAGACATCTATATTCCTTCACCTAGGGGACAAGCTGTGAGACAGCTTGTCTTATGGAGGGCGACAGCTGGCCTGGTTAATAGCTGAGAGAATGACTCTGGGTGAGCTAAGCCTCTTTGAGACAGGACAGTGTAAGCTCTAGAAGGCGGGTTATAACTTTGTTTAGAAGTAACCAGCTGCTTCTAGAGCTTCTAAGTACTTGCTGTTATTTCAGTCTCTTTTCTTTGATAAATAACCTTATCCTTGTTTTCCCTATAAATGTATCACAATACAGTGAGCTGAGATGTAAGTGGGAAGCTGAGGGGCATGGTCCCAAACGAACAATGGAGTGGTACATACTGCGAGTGTCCAGTGGAGCAGGGGCTGGATGCTCCAGGGGGACACTCGGGGGTTGGAGCGTGCCTGTCGCTCATTTGCAGAGGGATAGTGGTGTCAGCGCAGGCTGAGAGGGGGGCGATTGTGTTGCCGGTGGAGTCAGGGAGCTGATCTCTGGCAGGCACAGACAAGGCTCTTTCGTGCTAAGGACAGCAGTAGTTAGGTGCTGCACAATCCTGGGTACTGCCGGGAAGCATCCCGGGGACATCGGACACTATCCATACCGGGGCTTCAGAACAGACAAACCAGCAATATAGGAGATATTCAGACCTGTTTGACCTGGATCCCTATGGCAACAAACTTTGCCCTGACAGCAAAAAAGCATGGGCCACCATTCGCGAGCTGACCCCCATGGACTACAACCAAAGTGCAGTGCCGCAGTCACACGGCGACACATTGCAACCCATAAACCCGCCCACGCAGCCACGTGCCAAACAGAACAAGTCAAGCAGGAGACAGCAAAGTCCGCAATGAGCAGCTCTGACACCAGGAGCTGACATGGCCACAAAAACGCTGGATTCTGGGAGATCGAATGAACTCTTAGCCCTGTCTTGCCGCACCACCCCTTCTTCCTGAGCCTCCGTTCTTGCACTACCTCTTCCTCCCAAGACCCCATCCTCTATCGTTCACCCTTATAGCTGGTAAAAACTGATGGGGCCATGGCTCCCTTGCCCCCTGTTTTCCAGCACACCTGCTTCAGGGAGGGAGCACAGAAGTGCCTGCTTGACTTCTTTGATTCCTGCAAGGACGTACCCAGGCTGTGGAGACAGGCCCAAGTGGTTGCACTACTCAAACCACATAAAGACCTTAAACTCTGTAACATTACCATTCAATAGCCTTATTCTGCTTACCCTACAACAGGGGTGGGCAAACTATGGCCCACGGGCTGAATCCAGCCCGCCAGCCGTTTTAAGCCAGCCCTCGAGCTCCTGCTGGGGAGCGGGGTCTGGGGCTTGCCCCGTTCTGGCTGAGGAGCAGGGTTGGGGGCTGCTCCATGCGGATCCTGGAAGCAGCAGCATGGGCCCCCTCCAGTGCTCCAATGGGAGCTGCAGGAGCAATTCCTGCGGATGGGGCAACATGCAGAACTGCCTGGCCGCACCTCTGTGTAGGAGCCGGAGATAGGACATGCCGCTGCTTCTGGGAGCCACTTGAGGTAAGCACTGGCCGGAGCCTGCACTCCTGCCTTTCCCCACGCCCCAATCCCTTGCCCCAGCCCGGATCCCTCTCCCACCCTCCGATCCCCTGGGTCCCAGCCCAGAGCACCCTCCTGCACCCCAAACCCTTCATCCCCAGCCCCACCCCAGAGCCCGCACCCCCAGCCAGAGTCCTCACCCCCCCAGCACCCACTCCCCTGCACCCTGAACTCCTCATTTCTGGCCCCACCCCTAAGCCCACACCCCCAACCAGAGCCCTCACATCCTCCCACACCCCAACCCCAATTTTGTGAGCATTCATGGCTCGCCATACAATTTCTATTCCCAGATGTGGCCTTCAGGCCAAAAAATTTGCCCACTCCCGCCCTACAAGCTATATGAACAGAGGCTAGCAGATGGAATAGCGACAGCAGTAGAAGGCCATTTGACTGATGACAATGCCCAGGACCTCCTTGCCTGTGGCCAAGTTGTAAACCTAACTCAATACATCGAAGATGGCTTTGAAGCCTGTAAAATTACAGAAGTTGTGCTGTTGACCTGTCGGTTGCTTATAACCCTGTGAACTATCATGTGCTTCTACTGAAGTTGCAAGGCGGCCCAAGTCATCTCCCTGCTCAAAAAATGACCTTTTTTGTTGTGATGGATGGTCAGAAAAGTCGATGTCGTACTAAATGGAACGGCTTGCCCCAAGGTTTCGTGGCATCACCCTTTCTGGTTTATGTCTACACAAATGACCAACTTGAATTCCCGATGTGTGAAGTTTCATTTAGGCAGATGATCTTTGCGTCACTACCCAATTGGAAAGATTGGAGGACATTCTAACTGGCTCTTTGAGTGTACTTGGAGAATACTATCACGCATGGATCCTGAATGCCAGCCCTAGCAAGACACCATCTTACACCTTCCACCTGAAACACTGTCAGGCCAAGCATAGAATCATAGACTCATAGAATCATAGACTATCAGGGTTGGAAGGGACCTCAGGAGGTCATCTAGTCCAACCCCCTGCTCAAAGCAGGACCAATTCCCAACTAAATCATCCCAGTCAGGGCTTTGTCAAGCCTGACCTTAAAAACCTCTAAGGAAGGAGATTCCACCACCTCCCTAGGTAACCCATTCCAGTGCTTCACCACTCTCTGAGTGAAAAAGGGTTTCCTAATATCCAACCTAAACCTTCCCCACTGCAACTTGAGACCATTACTCCTTGTTCTGTCATCAGGTACCACTGAGAACAGTCTAGATCCATCCTCTTTGGAACCCCCTTTCAGGTAGTTGAAAGCAGCTATCAAATCCCCCCTCATTCTTCTCTTCCCAGTACCCTCAGCCTCTCCTCATAAGGCATGTGCTCCAGCCCCCTAATCATTTTTGTTGCCCTCCGCTGGACTCTTTCCAATTTTTCCACATCCTTCTTGTAGTGTGGGGCCCAAAACTGGACATAGTACTCCAGATGAGGCCTCACCAATGTCGAATAGAGGGGAATGATCACGTCCCTCGATCTGCTGGCAATGCCCCTACTTACACAGCCCAAAATGCCGTTAGCCTTCTTGGCAACAAGGGCACACTGTTGACTCATATCCAGCTTCTCGTCCACTGTAACCCCTAGGTCCTTTTCTGCAGAACTGCTTCCTAGCCATTCGGTCCCTAGTCTGTAACAGTGAATGGGATTCTTCCGTCCTAAGAGTAGGACTCTGCACTTGTCCTTGTTGAACCTCATCAGGTTTCTTTTGGCCCAGTCCTCTAATTTATCTAGGTCCCTCTGTATTCTATCCCTACCCTCCAGCATATCTACCACTCTTTGCAGTTTAGTGTCATCTGCAAACTTGCTGAGAGTGCAGTCCACGCCATCCTCCAGATCATTAATGAAGATATTGAACAAAACCGGCCCCAGGACCGACCCTCGGGGCACTCCGCTTGAAACCGGCTGCCAACTAGACATGGAGCCGTTGATCACTACCCGTTGAGCCCGACGATCTAGCCAGCTTTCTATCCACCTTATAGTCCATTCATCCAGCCCATACTTCTTTAACTTGCTGGCAAGAATACTGTGGGAAACCGTATCAAAAGCTTTGCTAAAGTCAAGGAATAACACATCCACTGCTTTCCCCTCATCCACAGCTTTCCCCTCATCCACAGACCCAGTTATCTCCTCATAGAAGGCAATTAGGTTAGTCAGGCATGACTTGCCCTTGGTGAATCCATGCTGACTGTTCCTGATCACTTTCCTCTCCTCTAGGTGCTTCAGAATTGATTCCTTGAGGACCTGCTCCATGATTTTTCCAGGGACTGTGGTGAGGCTGACTGGCCTGTAGTTCCCTGGATCCTCCTCCTTCCCTTTTTTAAAGATGGGCACTACATTAGCCTTTTTCCAGTCATCCGGGACCTCCCCCGTTCGCCACGAGTTTTCAAAGATAATGGCCAATGGCTGTGCAATCACATCCTCCAACTCCTTGAGCACCCTCAGATGCAGTGCATCCGGCCCCATGGACTTGTGCTCGTCCAGTTTTTCTAAATAGTCCCGAACCACTTCTTTCTCCACAGAGGGCTGGTCACCTTCTCCCCATACTGTACTGCCCAGTGCAGCAGACTGGAAGCTGACCTTGTTTGTGAAGACAGAGGCAAAAAAATCATTGAGTACATTAGCTTTTTCCACATCCTCTGTCACTAGGTTGCCTCCCTCATTCAGTAAGGGGCCCACACTTTCCTTGACTTTCTTCTTGTTACTAACATACCTGAAGAAACCCTTCTTGTTTCTCTTAACATCTCTTGCTAGCTGCAACTCCAAGTGTGATTTGGCCTTCCTGATTTCACTCCTGCATGCCTGAGCAATATTTTTATACTCCTCCCTGGTCATTTGTCCAATCTTCCACTTCTTGTAAGCTTTTTTTTGTGTTTAAGATCAGCAAGGATTTCACTGTTAAGCCAAGCTGGTCGCCTGCCATATTTACTATTCTTCCTACACATCGGGATGGTTTTTTCCTGCAACCTCAATAAGGATTCTTTAAAATACAGCCAGCTCTCCTGGACTCCTTTCCCCCTCATGTTATTTTCCCAGGGGATCCTGCCCATCAGCTCCCCGAGGGAGTCAAAGTCTGCTTTTCTGAAGTCCACGGTCTGTATTCTGCTGCTCTCCTTTCTTCCTTGTGTCAGGATCCTGAACTTGACCATCTCATAGTCACTGCCTCCCAGGTTCCCATCCACTTTTGCTTCCTCTACTAACTCTTCTTTGTTTGTGAGCAGCAGGTCAAGAAGAGCTCTGCCCCTAGTTGGTTCCTCCAGCACTTGGACCAGGAAATTGTCCCCTACACTTTCCAAAAACTTCCTGGATTGTCTGTGCACCGCTGTATTGCTCTCCCAGCAGATATGAGGGTGATTAAAGTCTCCCATGAGAACCAGGCCCTGCGATCTAGTAACTTCTGCTAGTTGCCAGAAGAAAGCCTCGTCCACCTCATCCCCCTGGTCTGGTGGTCTATAGCAGACTCCCACCATGACATCACCCTTGTTGCTTACACTTCTAAACTTAATGCAAAGACTCTCAGGTTTTTCTGCAGTTTCATACTGGAGCTCTGAGCAGTCATACTGCTCTCTTACATACACTGCAACTCCCTCATCTTTTCTGCCCTGCCTGTCCTTCCTGAACAGTTTGTATCCATCCATGACAGCACTCCAGTCATGTGAGTTATCCCACCAAGTCTCTTATTCCAATCACATCATAGTTCCTTGACTGTGCCAGGACTTCCAGTTCTCTCTGCTTGTTTCCCAGGCTTCTTGCATTTGTGTAGAGGCACTTAAGTTAACTCGCTGATTGTCCCGCTTTCTCGGTCTGAGACAGGAGTCCTCACCTCTTGCGCTCTCCTGCTTGTGCTTCCTCCTGGTATCCCATTTCCCTACTTACCTTTGGTCTCCTTCTAAGCAAAACTATTGTGGGCTGGTATAATCCTGGAGCTCTATGAATATCCAGTGTACCTAAGGGTCACATTAGACAGAACATTGGCACTCAAAGAGCACATCAAGAAGCTGAAAAAGAAAGTGAACTGCAGGAATTGCGTACTTCAAAAACTGGGCTACATAAAAGGGGAGCTGACCCCAAAACACACCAGCTAACCCGTCTTGCCCTAGCTCCAGAGTACTGTGCCCTGTATGGTCCAGCATGAGTTATGCACACAAAATTGTTACTGAACTCAATCAATCCTGCAGGATCATCACAGGCACTTTTAAACTGTAGCTATACTGCCTTGCAGGGACTGTGCCACCGTCAGTGAGGTAGAAAGGAGAGACCAAAACAGCTGCAGGATCCCAGATACCCACTGCATGGACACATTCCACCATCCAGGAGGCTAAAGTCCCAAAAGAGCTTTGTCTCTGAAAATCCCTTACCCCAAATACCTCTGTGGCAAGCTCCAGAGTAACAAAGAAGCAGGAGAACTTGGAAAATGATTCCTTCAGAGCCACTCCCTCCAGGCACGACCTTGAATGAAAACTCTGCATTGTGGCTTCCCAGGGGCAGTGCAACACCTCCAAATTTGAACAGTCTCTTGGGGAACCCCCTTTGTGGTGCCAGGCGCCCAAGTGGTCTCCTTCTTCCTGCACAGGGCAGGCCACGTGGCCTCCTGGGCCTGTACCTCTGGGGCTCCAGCCCTCTTGCTTTACACCGGGAGCTCTGTTCAGTGAGGCCAGCTGAGAGAGACTCCTGGTAGAGACTTGTCCCCTCTTCAGGGATTAATGCACCTCACCCAGCATTTGCAGTGACACCAAACAGCGTGGGCAGAACAGTCAGGTTTCTTAGGGCTGGTCTACACTACGGGGGAAAATCGATCTAAGATACGCAACTTCAGCTACGTGAATAATGTAGCTGAAGTCGAAGTATCTTATATCGAATTACCTACCATCCTCACGGCGTGGGATCGATGTCTGCGGCTCCCCATGTCGACTCCGCTACCGCCGTTCGGGTTGGTGGAGTTCCGGATTCGACAGGAGCGCGTTTGGGGATCGATATACCGCGTCTAGATGAGACGCGATATATCGATCCCCGAGAAATTGATTGCTACCCGCCGATACGGCGGGTAGTGAAGACATACCCTTAGTCAGCTGCGACCCAGCCGAGGAAGGCCTGAGGTTGGCGCAGAGAAAAGAAGGCTGAAAGCTGATCTACTGTGGTCAGCCCGGATCCCAGCCAAGCTGTGGCATCTCGCGAACTTCACTTTCAGGCTCGCTGTCTCTCTCTGACTTCTTTCCTTAGTCAGTTCCCAGGTGAGAGCTCCAAGCTTCTTCCAGCAGCCACCCACACCCCTCCCCCACCTCCCAGTCCTTTGTTCTGGAGATGGGCTCTGCTCAGCTTCCCTCCTTGTCCTGGTGAGTGCGCTTTCCACTGTCTTCTCAGATGTTCTGCCAGTCCTTTTTAACAACTCATTCGGTCCGCTCTGACAGCTAGGCCATACCAACGAAAACACACACACACACACACACACACACACACACCCTATGTCTCAGCCTTCCCTGAGAGCAAACTTAGTCCTTTCCCCCCCACCACCAGGTTGCCATGCAAGGTATAGGGGAAACTGAGGCACGCATAGGCTCGTAAAAATACTACAGAAAATTCCCGCTCTGTTACACACAGATGTACTCTAAATCAAGTGAGAGCCGAGTGGCAGAGACAGGTGACAATTCGATCAAGTGGAAGCTGAGGAATGGCCCAGATGTGAATGTGGAGAGCCTAGGCAAACACCTCAGTGCTGCCCGCATCAACATCAGTCCTCCTGAAAAACTATTTGAGATAAAAGACACCCCCCGGTCATGGCTGTGGTTTTGGAGTGATAAGCTATGATGATTATCTCAGAGATGCCCTCCACGCTCCCTTTTCCAGTGCCCACAAGTGATGCAGGTTACATGTGATCCTTCCCATGCATGTCTTTGGACATGTCTTCCCCACACTCACTCCTTTTGTAATACACTCTGCAAGAGGCAGCTTATGTCGCCACCTAGAGGCTGCAGCCCACAGTGCAGCCACAGAGAGGACAAAGGACCAATTGCCACCTCGGGATCTCATTTAGCTTCAGTGACAGAGGCTGGGGTGTGTGGAGCTGATGCGGGACAGGAGGAGTGATTCGCTCGGTTATCAGCACATGTGTGATTCCTTCGCCCCAAGCCTCCCGCTTACCGGACAGCCGAGATGAAGTGATATGTCTCCTTCCAGTAGGGCAGCAGCTGGGAGGCCTCTTCGTCATAGAGCCGCACATTCAGGTAGGTGAAATGCGCTGGGAAGAAATTGTCTATTTCCCGGGTCACGTTGAGGATGTGGCTGATTCTGATACAGAGGAGGAGTCAGGGAGGTGCTGGGGGCTCCCCAGTACTACCACACCCCGAAACACCCTACTTCCAATGCCCATCCCAGCAGGTAGCCTTGGAGACAAGCTGCCCTGCCCCCACTAGGAGCACCAAGCAGGGTGGTGAGGCAGTGCAGAAGGCAGGATTCAAACTCAGCTCAGACAGCCCCTTGCAGCCTGGAGAACAATAGGTAGGCAGGGACAGGGTCGCTCCAAGACGCCCATCCCCCAGCACTTGGGCTCCCATGTTTCAGTATGCACCCTGGTCAGGATGGCTGCAGGGACAGACCCTGCCCTAGAAGCAGCAGCAGACTCACTAATCTCTCTACACCACCTGGCCACTGCAGGGCGATGGAAAGTTGCCCTGGGTCAACACAGGCCAGGTGGGGAATCTTCCCCTGTCCCTTCCCCAGGGCCGGAGCACACACCTGTTGCGCTGCAGCTCCTCCAGGTTGGCTGCGTTCCACTCGGAGCCCTAGAGACAGGCAGAGAGGGGGACAGCAGGGTGAATGGACGAATGGGGAAATCCAGGGCAGCGACTGCAGCCGCTCCCTTAGCGCCGTCTCAAGGAAAGTCCTACCCCCAGGGAGTTGCGTCCAGCCCTGAGTAACTGCAAGAGCGCCCCCTGCTGAGAGAGGATGGGACTGGAGTAGCTAGGAGCTCCCCCAACAACCAGTGCTTCTGCCCCACTTCCCACAGTGCCCCCTGCTGGGAGAGGCCAGAACTGGAGTAGCTCTCCCCACAGCCTGCACTTCTGCTCCACTCCCTGCAGTGGCCCCTGCTGGAAGAGGCCAGGACAGAGCTTTCCCCAGCCCCTGGCAGCTCCTCACTAGGTACAGGTGGTCAAAGATCTTGGAGGGACGGTCCATTTGAGCCATGATGAGTAGCATCTCGTTATCAATGAACTCCTTGTACTCCTTCAGGCTGCAGCTAGTGCGGTGCTCCAGCTCTGTGCGGATCTGCAAGGGGAACAGACTATCAGAGGGAAGATCCCACTCTGGCCCCGGGGGGGAGGCGGCGAGGTTGGCTGGTTACTCCCACTTCCCCCTAATGCATACATCCTGCCCCTTTTTCCCTCCCGTCCCCCCCAGCCAATCGCTTCCCAGGCCGCCTTTACCCACAAATGCATGCCCATCCCCATCTTCCACCCCGACCTGCCTCCTCCCCATGCACCCCACCTCCTTGGAGGTGATGCTCTCCAGATCAGCCGTGGCCATCAGCTCACGCAGTTTGGCCCGGATCTTCCGCTCCATAAGTTCACGCTCCGTTGGCCTGGGGCACAGAGAAAGGTGGGGTGTCAAAGCCCACAGGGCTCCCAGATTCTGCCCTCAGACCCTGCCCCACTGTTAGGGTTTGGCTTAGATCCAACCAATTTGTAGGCTCTAGGGAGGATTCAAACCTGGTGCTCAGCCAGTCAGCATCTAGCATTTGAGGCTCTTACATGGAGCCCTGCCCCATCCAGATCCCCACTTGCTGCTGAGGTGGGGGCTGCCCCAGGGGGAGAGGTACATGTGTGGCTTGCTGAATGAAGCTGGTGGGGGAGCCCCCTGCCCCCCCCCCACTGTGCTGATCCTCCCCCTCCCCCCCTCTCGGCCTGGTACTGACCGGTCAGAGAAGAGGGCAGGGGAGTCGGGTCGCACGGACTCCAGGTCAGACATGGCCAGCCACTCGTTGATGCAGCTCTGCTCTGAGGCTATGGCACGCTGGTACCACTCAGCCCAGCCCAGCGCGCTGCCCCCAGGGAAGTGGTTGTTTTGGACGGCTTCATTGCACGCCTTGTGCAGCACCTGCAGCACCGACCTGGGGGAGGGGAGCAGACAGGCAGATGGACGTCAGATTGGAGAGACAACAAGCATAAGGCACAGACCTCTGCCCACAGGGACTGGCGGGGGAAGGTGTCTTCCCATATGGGACCCCACCCACTCCCCTGCTGCTTGGCTAGTGCCTGGGAGCAGGGCATCTGCACTACAACTACTTTACTGTAACAGCCCCTGTGTGATAAATGAGCGCGGAGGGAGCTCCCTTTTGTGGACACCCAGCCAACCAGTTAGCTACAAAATCCCTGTTAGTAGTTATTCTCTACTTGCTTTACCTGTAAAGGGTTAATAAGCCCACAGGTAAAAGGAAGGGAGTGGGCACCTGACCAAAAGGGCCAATGGGAGGGCTAGAACTTTTTAAAATTGGAAAAAATCTTCCCTTTGTCTGTCTGTTGTGGTTCTCTGGGAAAGAACAGAGACACAGAGCAGCAATGCTGTATGCAGATTTAATACCAGGTATGAAAAAGGATCAAATCATATCTCAACCCATACCTGGCACGGGGAAAAATTAGTGGGTGTTCTGCACACACCAGCAGCCAAGCTCCCTGCCCTGCCCCACCTTGCCTCCTCCCCTGAGCAAGCTCTGGGAGGGAGAGGGGAGGAGGCAGGGAAGAGATGGGGCTGGGGCGGGGATTTGGGGAAGGGGCAGGGACTTTGGGGAAGGGGTTGGAATGGGGAGGTGCCGGGTGGGGGGTCGAGCACCCACTGGCACCATTAGAAGTCAGCCCCTATGCCTCAACCCTACTTATCCGAAACCCCAAATATGTAAGTAATCAGGGAATGTCTAGGAAGACGCGATTAGGGTTATTTCTTTTATTTCTTCTTGGCTTGTGGACTGCTCTGTGCTAACCCCAGATGCTTTTGTTTGCTTGTAACCTTTAAGTTGAACCTCAAGACAGCTATCCTGATGCTTAATTTTTGTAACAGTTTCTTTCAAGGTTTAGCAAAAAGCCTAAATTCCAAATGTATTTCCTTTCTTTTTGGGTTTAATAAAATTGACCTTTTTTAAGAACAGGACTGGGTTTTTGTGTCCCTAAGAGGTTTGTGCGTGTTGTTTAATTAGCTGGTAGCAACAGCTGATCTCCTTTGTTTTCTTTCTCAGCTCTTCCCCGGGGGGGTGGAGGGGGGTGTGAGAGAGAGAGAGAGAGCTTGAGGGTATCCCACAGGAAGGAATTCCCAAGTGAGCCTTCCTGAGTCCCAAGGGTTTTTTTTGCAGTTGGGTGGTTACAGCATCTACTCATCCAAGGTCAGAGTGAAACTGTTTAACTGTTTGGGAGTTTAATACCAGCCTGGAGTGGCCAGTATTATTTTTTAGAATCCTTGCGGGCTCCCACCTTCTGTACTTGAAGTGCCAGAGTGGGGAATCAGCCTTGACAACCTATTCCATAGACTGCAGGGCTTTGGAGCAGGGATACACACGGGGGGAGGGGGGAGGAAGGGAGGAGAGATCCCTACAGCTGTCCCACTGCCTCCCATGGCCACTGCACCTCCCCTCAGGGCAATCCCCACAAATATCCCTCCACCTCCCATGGCCACTGTGACGTTGCAGTCTATATGGTTTTGTAAAAATATGCTAATGAGTGAATATAATGCAACTGGAATATGCTTCATGCAAAAGGTCTCTTGTAAGGTATCATTACAAAGCTTATAATCTACTGAGTGTGATCATCCTATTTGTATAAATGTACCACTCTTGTATCTGATGACTGTTTTACCTGTAAGTCTTCCTGTATACGTGTGTGCTGGCAAGTGGGTAATGAAGTCTTGCAGTGACATGTGATCATGTCACCTGAACTGGAATCCATCTTTAACCTGGTGTCTTTCCATTGAGAAGGAGGGGGTGGGAACCCAGAGAGGGACAAAGGATTCCCGCCTTATGCAAAAGATATATAAATGGGTGGAACAGAACAAGGGAAGGAGCCATCATGAAGAATCCCCTAGCTACCACCTGAGCTGGGACAAGAGCTGTACCAGGGGAAAGAATTGTGCCCAGGCCTGGAAGGTGTCCAGTCTGAAAAAAAAACTTACTGAAGCATCTCTGAGGGTGAGATTATCTGTATTCAGTTTGATTAGACACAGATTTGCACATTTCATTTTATTTTGCTTGGTGACTTACTTTGTTCTGTCTGTTACTACTTGGAACCACTTAAATCCTACTTTCTGTATTTAATAAAATCACTTTTTACTTATTAATTAACTCAGAGTATGTATTAATACCTGGGGGAGCAAACAACTGAGCATCTCTCTCTATCAGTGTTATAGAGGGTGAACAATTTATGAGTTTACCCTGTATAAGCTTTATACAGGGTAAAACGGATTTATTTGGGTTTAGACCCCATTGGGAGTTGGGCATCTGAGTGTTTAAAGACAGGAACACTTCTGTTAGCTGCTTTCAGGTAAACCTGCAGCTTTGGGGCAAGTGATTCAGACCCTGGGTCTTTGTTAGAGCAGACAGGAGTGTCTGGCTCAGCAAGACAGGGGTGCTGGAGTCCTGAGCTGGCAGGGAAAGCAGGGTAGAAGTAGTCTGGGCACATCAGGTGGCAGCTCCCAGGGGGGTTCTGTGATCCAACCCGTCACAGCCACCATACCTCCACCCCAGGGCAATCCCTTCAGATATCCCTCCTCCTCCCGTGGCCACCATACCTCCACCCCAGGGCAATCCCTTCAGATATCCCTCCTCCTCCCGTGGCCACCATACCTCCACCCCAGGGCAATCCCTTCAGATATCCCTCCTCCTCCCGTGGCCACCATTCCTCCACCCCAGGGCAATCCCTTCAGATATCCTTTCTCCTCCCATGGCCACCATACCTCCACCCCAGGGCAATCCCTTCAGATATCCCTCCTCCTCCCATGGCCACCATACCTCCACCCCAGGGCAATCCCTTCAGATATCCCTCCTCCTCCCGTGGCCACCATTCCTCCACCCCAGGGCAATCCCTTCAGATATCCCTCCTCCTCCCATGGCCACCATACCTCCACCCCAGGGCAATCCCTTCAGATATCCCTCCTCCTCCCATGGCCACCATACCTCCACCCCAGGGCAATCCCCGTAGATATCCCTCCACCCCAGTGGCCATGACAGCTCCCTCAAAGGAAACCCCAGAGGTATCCCTCTATTTTCTGCAGCCATGACACCTCCTACCTGGGGTTATCTCCACAGATATCCCCTGCTTTCCAAGTCTGATGGGGGGGAACAAATGGAAAGCTCACAGTCCAGCCCAAATCTCATCTCTCCAACTCTGTCTCTAAACCCTTGTTCTAGTGGATCCCAGCCATAGTGATAGTCCATCCCCTGCATAATCCCACAGCTCCCACCAGCTGCACTTGACGGGCAGTATGCGGGTCACTCACCACATGGTCTGCACAGAGATAGGTTTGAAGATGCGTGTCTGCCCCCAGGACATCACACTGAAGCCCCTAGAGACACAGAGAGGAAGGCAGAGATTTCACAGGGGGTTTGGGCAGGGAGAAGGGGCTGGATGCAGGAGGGGAGGAAGACATTCACCCTTAACACACAGAGCTGGACTGAGAAGCTCTGTGAATGCTCAGTGCCAGCTAGGGTGACCAGACAGCAAATGTGAAAAATCAGGATGGGGGTGGGGAATAATAGGAGCCTATATAAGAAAAAGACCCAAAAATTGGGACTGTCCCTATAAAATCGGGACATCTGGTCACCCTAGTGCCAGCCCAACAGCTCCCTGCAAGTCAGATCACATGCATGAGCAGAGGTGGGGTGGGTTTCAGCATCTGGGATCTGAGAGTCAAGCTGGGCTTTCTCTGCTCCATACAGCAGCACTGCATCCTTGATCCACATGAGCCATTTGCAGGGGGAGGAGAGTGTCCTGGTATTCTCCCAACCTCCAGCCACAAACCAAGCCCTGCCCATTTAAGAAGCCCCTCCCAACACAGACTCTCAGCTTCCATTAGAAAAACTGATGTCTGGGCCTTGCAGTGCTTCATACAGCCACCAGAGGTCGCAATGTGCACTAAAGAGCTCCAAATTGTGTGAGGACCCTAGTAAACAAAGGAGTCAAAGCTGGAGGACAGAAGGCTGTAGCTTTTTCCTTTAATAAATGCCTCCTGTTCAAGGAGGTCTGTGAGGCTAGTGGGTAGAGCAGTAGCCTAGGACTCAAAACACCTGGGTTTCTACTTCCGGCTTGGCTATTGGCCTGCTGGGTGATCTTGGACAAGTCACTTCCCCACTCTGTGCCTCAGTTTCCTCATCTGTAAAATGGTGCTAATGATCCTGACTTTCTTTGTATAGTGCTTTGAGATTTACTGATGAAAATCCCTAGATAGGAGCCAAATGTTGTTGTTATTCCTCAGATCACCACAGAGACATCTGTCTGAGTATGCAGGCAGCTCAGAGCAACAGCTGGGAGAGGTACAAATGTGTATCAATTTGTGATGTTGACTCTGAAACCTAAGGATAGTCCATTAAAGTTTCCTACATTAGGAAACATTTTGGTAAAATTTCTCATTGCTGACTAGGCTGGCAATGGCTGGTTAAGATGCAGCTGCTGCTGCAGTACACATGGGACCCTGAGCACCTTGCTGGGGGACATGGCTGGTGCTGCTGCTGTGGAAGCTGGCATGTCTGTCGGAGCCCCACGACTCTGTTCGGAGAGAGGAGGGGAGCTGTGTGCCAGGCAGCAGTTCAGGCAATGAATCTAGAGCCTGTACTACCATCTCCGCCCAGCAGAGGGCAGGACAGGCTGTTGCTGGGGGCACTGTGTGTGGCATGTGGGGGGTGAAACGCAGTCCGGATTGGACGCAAGGCAGAATTTCCCTCTCCCCCCCATCCCATCCCATCCCATCCCCGCACAGGAGATCTCCCCATGGGGGCAGCACAGACAGCTGAGGTCTCTTACCCATCCCCATCGAGGAAGACCTGGGTGTCGCTCCAGAGGGGCAGCACCATCCCCAGGGTGCATCTGGTCGACCTAGGGGCAGAGAGAGAGAGGTCAGAGCGCACAGCATTTGGGGGGGGGTGAGTGTAGGGGTCCCCACTGGGGTGTGGGAGAGGTTCCAGACTTGGAACAAGGACCCCACAGACTCCAGCTCCCTGCTCCTGTCCAGGGTTCTGCTCTGATGCTGGGGGGCAGCCTAAGGGCAGAGCAAAGAGTTTGGCCACCCTGGTGCTGAGACTCAGGGTTCAGGTAGCTCCTCCCATGGGTTGTGGGGCATGAACCCCCCACTCCTCAGTCCTGCTCCCCACCACCTTAATTCCCCCCTCCTCTGTGCTCCCCCTCCCCTGCCTCACTCGCCAACACAACCCTTGCATCCCCCATCCCTCCCTGCTCCTCACTGCCCCCCACAATCTCCTCACCCCTCTTCAGGGAAGTCCACGCCCAGAAGCACTGTCTCGCTCTTGCCCTCCAGCTCCTCCGTCGACACGAGCAGCAGGTACCGGATCCGGTGAGGCCGGGCTGACTCCAGCCGCACGGCCTGGAAACAAAGCCAGAGGCAGACTGAGACCTGCCTCTCCATGTGACTTCCCAGTGCCCCTGATATGCCCCTGCCTCTGTATCACGGCGCCCTCTGCTGGGGAAGGCGGGGCTAGGCCGTGTAGGCTCCACCCCCTCCTTGGTGTCCCATTGCCCCCTGCTGGGGAGGACAGGGCTGGGCAGTGCTTCTCCCCCTTCCCAATTTCCCAGCGCCCTCACTGGGGAGGGCAGCGTGGACAGTGCAGACTCCTCCCCAATTTCCCAGCACCCCCTGCTGGAGAGGGAGGGGTTGGGCAGTGGTTTCCCAACTCGGTGTCAGGGCTCTGTCAGGGAGATGTTAAGAGATGAACCCTTGGTCTCTGTTCTGCTCTGGGGTGGTCAGTGCGCGACTGGGGCTCAGCGATCCACACACAGCTCTCAGGGATGGGGGACCCCTGGGGGCACAGGCAGCGTGACTCAGCCTTGCAAGCAAGGGAAGCTCTGAGCAACCCTGGGAAGCTCCCTGCAGAGTCCCCTGGGCTGGACTGTGCAGCTGGCTCTGGCTGCCAGCCCAGGAGGCGAGAGCAAGAGCCCTGCAGCCATAAATGGGGAACTGGCTGCTCAGAAATGAGATTCCACAGGCAGGGATCCCCTCCCCCAACAACCTCCATGCTGCACACAGACAGCACCTCATCTGCCCCTGCCCAGCCCCACCCTCTCCAGCAAGGGGCACTGAGACACCGGGGGGAGGAGCCTGCACTGGCCAGCCCCGCCCTCTCCAACCTGGCATGACATCCTGTACCCTGCCAGTGGGTGGAGCAGCCCACATGCTGGAGTGGTTAACAATTCTCCAATCAGGCTGGGCCAGTGCCAGGGATGGGGGGAGGGACCAGGCCTGGGATCACAAACAATGAATAATGCTCATGCAATGGATGGACTGCAACCCTGAGCCAGTCTGCCCGGGAGGGTGTCTGTGCGTGCAAGGCTGTGGGGAGTGGGATGGGGGGGAGGGGGCGCTGCAGGAACTGGGCAGGTGCAATCAGGATGGGGAGGGGCAGCTGGGAGCAGGGAAGGGATGGGGCAGTGAGTAACAGGGCTCAGGAGAGGGGCAGTAAGAGTGCAGGGAGACACAGGCATGGGGGGTGCAGTCTGCCCCTTCCCCTCCTCACCTACAGTATATATCCTGTTGTTGCTTCCCCCTTGAGCACCAAGATCAAACCTGCTAGGCTGTTCCAAGCTGTGCTCACCCACCCCACCCAGGGCACTGGCTGGGGACCTAGGCCCCGTGAATGGAGGCGCCAGGATGAGGTGAGGTGGGAGCAATGCATTGTGGGTACACCGAGATAGCTGCTCCAGAAGCACTGGAGCCTGGGGGGCTGGATCAGCCTATTGGGCTAATCTGGGGTAGGGGGTGATAGTGGGGAGATGCTGGACTAGATGGTCCCATAGAGCTGATCTGGGGCAGGGAGGGGAGGGGGAGATGATGGACTAGATGGACCCATGGGGCTGATCTGGGTAGGAGGATGCTGGACTGGATGGACCCATGAGGCTGATATGGGGCAGGCTGGCAGGGAGGGAGGTGAAGGGAAGGGTTGATCCTGAGCTGGATGAACCCAGTGGTTTGATGATCTGATGTGGCGACTGTCCGCATCACTCATCTCCGCTCCCGTCCCATTGTTTCAGCCCCCTGGTCTGTTCTCTCCTGGGAGCTACCTCGGGCCAGCTCTGCCCTGTCTCACCAGGCGGATGGCATCCTCTTGCCGCAGTAGCCCCATCATCAGCTGCAGGTGCTGCTCCTGCTGGCTTTGCATTTGGTCCGGAGAGGGCGGGGCTTCTTGCACCGTCTCCAGCTTCTCCTCTTCCGGCAAGAGTAGGGCAGCCCCTTTGACCATGACGAAGCTGTGGCTGGGGAGAGAGAGGGGGAGGGGACATAGATATGAGACAGAGGAACATCCTGCACCTACAAGGGAAGCTGGCCCTGGGGGAGGGGAGGGACCCACTCTGTCAAATTTGAGCACGCCAGCTTCCACTAAGAAAAAGAACTGAGTCGCTAACCCTTAGGGTTGTGAAGGCAACCTCCCACACGTGAGGCATCTGCCTGAGTCTGTGGGCAGGTGGCTCCTGCGCCTCAGCAGCTGCTCAGAGCTTTGCCACTAACAAGCCCCTGGACAATTTCAGAGCAGGTGATTAGATGCCCGCAGGGGGCAGAGGTAAAACTCTACAGGGGCAGGTTAGTTTCACCCTGGGGCTCTGAGCAGATGCAAAGGCTTGGGTGATTCATGGGGGCAGGATTCAAAAGTCAGCAGGGTGGAGAGGGATTGATAGGAGCACCCTCCTCCTCAGCAGCCCGGGTGCTTGGGGGCAGGGGCGGCTCTAGGAATTCGAACGCCCCAAGCACGCCGGTCCCGCAGCTCCGGGGGACCTCTTGCAGACGTGCCTGCGGAGGGTCCGCTGGTCCCGCGGCTCCGGTGGACCTCCTGCATGCATGACTGCGGAAGGTCCGCCGTAGCCACCTGCCGCCCTCCTGGCAAAATGCCGCCCCAAGTGCGCGCTTGGTGCGCTGGGGTCTGGAGCTGGCCCCGCTTGGGGGGCCAATATGGGGCAGAGTCCCTTCTCCTATCCAGCAGCTATAGGGCAGGACCTTCAAATGCAACAGGGAGGGCTCAGCATGGGAATCTCAGCACCGCTTCCTCCTTCCAAACAGCAGTGTGCACGGTCATTGTTCCTCCCTGGTGGGACCACCTTGCCTGCCTCCCATCTCCCGCCAGTGACTACGTAGCAGGTAGAGGGGGTCTGGGGTTGGGAACCAGCTCTCCTTTGGCTGGTGGGGGGGAGGTTATGGGGGTGGCACCTCACCGTCGCTGCAGCTGGCTCCTCCTGGAAACCTCTTCATCCTGCAAAAGAACCACAGACAGATAGATCAGCCCCAGGCTGGGCGCAGAACTTGCTCCCCTGCAGGGGGTGGGCATGTAGGCCATGACCCCATGGCACCCAGCTGGGGCCAGAGATGAGGATGTACCATCCCCCAAGCTCCAGCACAGGCAGGGCAGGTCCAGAGCAAGGAACGAGGATAGGGCAGCTCCTCTGGCCCTGTGGGATGTGAGCGGCACCTCAGGAGCCCCGGGAACAAGTTGGCACTGCAGGGCCCTGGGGAAATTCCTGAGGCAGTGCTGGGCAGCAACTAGTGCCTGCAGATGTCTGAATAGGAGCTGGCCCACTGATCACATTGCCAGGGGCCCGGTGGTGCTGAAGGGGTCTCACATTCTGCCAGCAGAGCTCTTAGTTCAGAGATGGTGGCCTTGTATTGTATCACCCTTAGTGACCCAGACCTAAAACCAAGAGTCAGGGGAGGATCACAGTCCCCATATCTCATTCTTGAATACTTTCCTTTAAACAACCAGAGAAATTCCCCAGCAAAAAAACTTTGTTAAGGATGTAAACAGAACAGCAGCATTGCCAGGCACCCGCGTGCGCTGGGAGTCTGGAACAGTGGCCTGGTTCACCCACCCTTACTGGCCATTTCTCCCTGGGGGGCGGGGGGTGTTTCAAGCCCCCCATGAGAGCAACAGAGCAAGGGGGACCAGGGATGCCTGGAAAGCCAATGAGGAAGGGCTCCTGGGAGCATGTAGGTGGGGAAGGGGCAGCCGGGGGGAGGAACTGCGGACAAAACAGAGATAGCAGCCTTAGCAGGGGGGAGCAGAGGAGAGAGGAGAACCCTGCCCTCAGTGAAGCGCCCCCTTGTGTCCAAGAAGTATCCTGCAGAAGGATTCCTGCTCAGCTCTGGCAGCCTGCAGGGGTCACCTGACTCCTGCCCCTCCCAGGAGCACGCACAGAGAGCTGAAGGGACAGCAGGAGAGTGTGGCTGATGTGACAGAGGAGCCAGGCTTGGTAGCAGGGTCAGGGACTCTTGCACCCTGGGCCCTCTACTCCAATGGTGCCTGAAGTTACTGTGGATCCCTGCAGCCTGCAAGGTACTCGCTCGAGGTCACAGTTGCTAGCACAGGAAGCTGGAGTTTCATGATGTTGGCTGGGGTTTGCCACCCACTGTCAGGCTGCAATGGGGAAATGGCCGCATTTGGGGCAGGCATCACCCCGACGCCTCCCACCTATTTAGAGCATCGACTGGGCCATGAGCCCTTTTGGGCACCATCCATGGCCTCAGGCTAGGTATCAGGACCTTTTTGTTCCCTCCTGGGAGCCGGAACGGGGCTCGCAGCCCAGTGACAATTTCCTCTGACATTTTTTAGTGTGGAAAATAATATTAACAGCATCCCGGCCCTTCCTGAGCGGCAGCTCCCATTAGAGCGCGTGCAACCAGATACGACGCTCACAAGCCCACGCAGCCAGGAGACTGCTGTACACGGGGAAACTGGGTGTGTGAATCCTGGCGCTAGTGCCCCTGGGCATGGATCCTGCTTCGGGGTGGGGGGGGTAGGGTGACCAGATATCCCGATTTTATAGGGATAGTCATGATTTTTTGGTCTTTTTCTTATATAGGCTCCTATTACCCCCCACCCCCTGTCCAGATTTTTCACATTTGCTGTCTGGTCACCCAGGGGGGCTGGGAGTATGAATCCTAGCGCTAGTGCCTGGGGTGTGTATCCCAGTGGAGGGTGACTCCTAGTGCTAATGCCCGGGGCATGGATCCTGCTGGGGGGAGGGGTCTGGAAGGTGAATCCTAGCACTAGTGCCTGGGGTGTGGATCCTGCTGGAGGGGCATTGGGGGGTGAACCCAGGCACTGGGGCCCCATATCCCACTGCACTCAGCGTGACTTTGCAAACTGCAAGACGATAACTGAAGGGGAAGCAGCCTCCTAAGGAAGTGTCCGTTTGTGAAACTTAATGACAAGTCAGTACCGGTGCCCAATAAACCACAGGGCAGCGCAGGCTGCGCAAGGGGAATTAGAGCCAGCCACAGACACTGGGCACCCATGTGTAATGGCAGCCCTCTTGATGTGCACTACAGCACCCCCTGCTGGAAGAGGCTGGGGCTGGAGTAGCTGGGAGCTCCCCCCTCACCAGTGCTCCCATCCCGCTCCCTGCAGGGAGAGGCTGGGGCTGGGGCTGGGGCAGCCGGGACACCCCCACAGCCAGTGCTCCCACCCCGCTCCCTGCAGCACCCCCTGCTGGGAGACGCTGGGGCTGGAATAGCTGGGAGCTCCCCCCACAGCCAGCCCCCCACCCTGCTTACCATAGCGCCCCCTGCTGGGAGAGGCTGGGGCTGGAATAGCTGGGAGCTGCCCCACAGCCAGTGCTCCCACCCCGCTCCCTGCAGCGCCCCCTGCTGGGAGAGGCTGGGGCTGGAATAGCTGGGAGCTGCCCCACAGCCAGTGCTCCCACCCCGCTCCCTGCAGCGCCCCCTGCTGGGAGAGGCTGGGGCTGGAGCAGCTGGGCACACCCCCACCGCCAGCGCTGCAGGGCACTAACCACTCTACAAGCTTCGTCCCCCGAGCCATGGAGCTCGGCAGGGAGCAGAGACAGCCCCAAAGCCGACGCAGGAACTAGCGCCGAGGCACGGAGAGGATGGGAAGGGAGAAGGGGGAGCCCAGCTGGGACAGGGGCTGGCCCGGGTGTGGGTCAGGGAAAGAGGAGCCCGGCTCGGGGAGTCCAGCTGGGGCCGGGCAGGGGTCCCGGCTGGGGCAGGAATGGGGCCGGGCAGGGGTCCCGGCTGGGGCGGGACAGGCACTCACCTTGCGGCCGGTGGGGGAGCCGTGGCCGCTACCGACTGGGGACCTGCGGACGGTGACCAGCGCCATGCGCCCCCCGGCCCCACCTGCCACAAACTTCGGGCGCCCCCGGCCGTCCGCCGCCGCCGCCGCCTGGACCAGGAAGAGCCGGGAGGCTGCAGCGCCAGGCGCCTCCCCTGAGGGCGGCCCTTAAAGGGGCAGCCCGGCCCCAGAGCTTCCACGGGAGACATTGGCTGCCAAGAAGGGGACGTAGGGTGAGCTGAGCCCCTGCTAGCGCTCTCCAGGGTGGTGCCCCTCAATCCCCACCGCAGCCGCTGATCTCCCAGTCCTGGGCTGCCCCCACAGCTCTGCCAGTGCGCCTGTGTCCTGTCCCACCGAGCCCTGCTCTCCCGGCCCTGGGCTGCCCCCCACAGCTCTACCAGTGCACCTCTGTCCTACCCCAGAGCCCCCTGCTATCCCAGCCCCACGCTCTGTTAATACACCTCAATCCCTAGTAGCGGCTGAACCGGCTATTCCTGTCCAGGCCTGCATGTCCCAGGAGCCCCACCAATCCCATTGCCTGGGAGCGCAGTGCTTTGGAATTTGAAGCTGGATGGGCAGGGGCAGCAGCTCTTTGTCCCAGTAGCATAACACCCTGTGCCCATCCAGGCAGCAGCCGCCCAGCTGTGGGGGTGCTTTGATTGCTCCAGTTCAAGGCCATGTTGACAGCAACTCTTGGGATCTAATGAGGGGAAATTGATGGGAAGATGATAAACTTTGCCATGGGGGGACAGAACTAGTAGGGACCATCCAGGTGATCACATCCAGTCTCCTGCTCTCCCATGTAACCCCAGCATATAATCCTGGTCATATATTTACCAATCTCCACTCTAAAACCAGGCCAGTTGTTTGCCCCACTACTCCTAGTGGGAGATGGGCCAGCCCCTCACTTCGCTGGTGGGTAGAAACCTTCTAGTTCCCAACCTGTTTATGCCTGGCCACTTTCTCCCCCTTTGTTCTTGTGACAATGTTGTCCTTTATTTTAAATCGCTTGTCTCCCTCCCTGCTGTACTGATAGAGACAGCTCTGCTCCAGCTTCATTTTGCTGGGTTAAACAAACCAAACTCTCCCAGTCTTTTCTTGTCTAACAGGCCCCTGCTCATAGAGCCATCAAAGTGTAGGGCTGGAAAGGGCCATGAGAGGTCATCAGGTCCAGCCCCCCCATGCTGGGGCAGGACCAAGTAAACGTAGACCATTCCCAGGCAGGGGTTTGTCCCACCTGTTCCTAAAAACCTCCATGATGGGGATTCCACAACCTCTTGGTTCCAGAGCTGAACTACCCTTAGACTTAGAAAGTTTTTCCTACCATCTAACCTAGATATCCCTTGCTTCAGATTAAACCCATTACTTCTCACCCTGCCTTCAGTGGACACACAAAACAATTGACCCACGGTCTCATTATAACAGCCCTTAACATATATGAAGACCTTATCAGGTCCCCTCCTCAGCCATCTTTTCTCAAGACTAAACGTGCCCTGTTTTTAACCTTTCCTCATAGGTCAGTTTTTTTAAATCTGATCATTTTTGTTGCTCCCTGCTGGCCTTACTCCAGTTTGCCCACATCCCTCCCAAAGCATGCACCCAGGGCCGGTGCAAGGATGTTTCACGCCCTAGGTGAAACTTCCACCTTGCACTCTCCCCCCCACCACCCTGAGGCGCCCCCGCAGCAGCTCCTACCCCCACCCTCAGGCACCCACCCCTGCTCTGCGCACGAGCACCAATCAGCTTAGGTGCCACAAGCCTGGGAGGTGGGACAAGTGAAGTAGCCACAGCGTGCTCAGGGAGGAGGCGGGGCAGGGTTGAGCTGGGGCAGGGAGTTCCCCTGCGTGCCACCGCCCCCCCCACTTGCTGCAGGCGGCCTTCCCCGCGCTCCCCTGCCCCAGCTCCCTCCGCCTAAATGCCGGCGGCGACCTAGGCAGCTGAAGATCTGGCCACCGCGGTCGCTGCCGAAGAAAATGGCACCCCCCAAATCCTAGCAAGGCGGTCGCCTAAATGGTTGCACCAGCCCTGCATGCACCCAGAACTGGACACAGGACTCTAGCTGTGGACTCACCAGAGCTAAGTAGAGTGGGACAGTTACCTCCCGTGTCATACATCCTAGAAGCCCTTTTCTCTGCACCAGTTCTGAATTCTTGAACACAGGTGCCCAGAACTGCGCACGATTCCAGATGAGGTCTCACCAGTACCTTGTACAAACAGCACGAACCCTTCCCTACCTGTACAGGAAATACCTCACCTGACACATCCTTGGATTCCATTTGCCTTTTGCACGGCCATATAACCTTGGTGGCTCACTGTCATCCTGTGATCAGCTTGTACGGGCAGGTTCTTTCCAACTGATGAGCACCCAATTTAGAGCAGAAATTCTTCTTTTTAAGACATTACTAATGCGAGGGGAGTGGCAAGAAAGGGGTAAGCTAGGGGGTGGACATGGGGATTGCAAATCAGGGATTCATGGAGCTAATGAAAGCCAGTGCAACCACTTGGCCCCTTCTCTGCTCTAGACTCTCAGGCTCAGGCATGGCCCCCTTGCCCACTGGGCACAGGCGTAGCTGGGTCTTGCCTGGCTGTTGAGTATGTCCAAGTCTGTAGTGGATAGGAATAGGGTGATATTCCTTTAAATAGCACGTGAGCCCTCTAGCAGCACTCACGAGAACCCATCCAGAGCAGCAGTGGGCACATAGCCACAGCTGGCACACCCAGGTGTTTCTGTCCTGTAAAGAAGCAAGATGCAACCAAGCCCCCCTGATAAGTGGCAAGGCCTCCCAGTACCAGCAGGACTCTGTGCCCCCTTGGGGACCCTGTCTGCATTGGGAGAAGCTGGCCAGAGAGGGACCCCAGAGCAGAGGGGATGCTCTGAGCAGGATACTGGCTCCATTCCCTCCCTCAGGCAGCTGATGCACCAGTAAAGGCCCAAGCCAAAGAGTGACATGCACAATGAAGGGAGCCAGAGAGCCAGGGGGCTGGTTGGTTTCTCCTTTTTATTTCATGGTTCCTGCTGCACAGAGGCCCTCACCTGGCCCCTGCGGGTGCCAGGAGGAGCCACTCCACGCAGCTGTTCCCTTTCCAACCTTTGGAGTTGAGTTAAAAAAACAAAACCCACCTTTCGCCCTCCCCATTCTAGAGCTGCAGAGATATAAATAAAATAAATTAAACAGGCAAGAGAGGACATGGCAGCTACGCACAGGGGGTTCGGGAGGCGAAACACAGGACTGAAAATTATTGGCCCTGCTTCTGTTTGAGTGTCACATTCCACCTCTCCCACCAATGTAGCATCCCCATCCTAGTCATCAGGTTTCCGGCCCTGCCTCATCACCTCTAGCCCTTCATTGCCCTCACCCCTATTGCCCACGTGGGCTGACAGGACACAGTCAGAGTCAGAGAGAGAGAGAGTGTGTGTGTGTTATGCCCAGTTTCAGAATCCCACTACTTCCACCAACATGAATTAAGAGTCCAGTTGGAAACTGCTTTCTCTACAGCAGAGAGTTCTTCTTAGCCTCTGCCACTCTGTTGCTGCTCCTCTCCTCTGTTCCCTCATTCTTCTCTTTCCTCCTAGCCCTACAAAACTTTCCTCCACCAGGCAGGGGGAACAGAATAACCATTTAAAAACAAAACAAAACAGAAGAGTTAAATTAAATAAGACCCAAGAGGCAGCGGGACTGAGAGCCCTGGGAAAGGCAGAGGGTGTCTCGTCAAGTCCAGTCCTGCCCCCTGCAAGACAGGGGGTGGGGAATGGGACGGGTACCCCCCTCAAGGTTAAAAATACAACAGCAAAGCCAGGGCACTGGGGAGCCCCTGGGAGTCTTGGGGGAGGCTGGGTTCAGGGCCCCCTGCTGGTATGCTGGGCATTACTTCTCCGTCAGGGAGAGCTGGAGTATGCGCTGCAGCTCCTCATCCTCCTCACGCTGCTGGCGCTCCTGCTCCTCCTGCTCCCGCGATGACAGCTCCATGGCCAGGCGCAGCTGCTCATCGAAGCTGGGGTAGGCTGGGGGAGGCAGGACCGAGGAGGAGGAGCCATTGGTGCTGGGGGCCGGGCTGTCCTCAGGAGGGACGATGCTGTTGTCACTGTTGCCTCCGTCACCAGACTCAGTCGCAGCCAGGCCTTGCCCCGACTGCAGGAACATGCTCTCCTGGATGGCGCTGCGGGAGAGAGATGCGGGTCAGCAACTGCCCTCACAGTCCCGCCCCCAAGACCTGCCTCTCCCTCACAGCTGTGCCCCTTTGTCACAGCCCCACCCCCCACCAATCAGCACCTGTCTCTCACAGCCCCAACCTCCACCAACCAGCCCCTCCCTCACAGCCCTGCCCCCCACCGACCAGCACCTGCCTCTCACAGCCCCACCCCCACCACCTGCCTCTCACCACCTCACAGGCCCCCCCCACTGACCAGCCCCTGCCTCACCCTGCCAGCCCAGAGAATGGCTATGTGAGAGGCCAAGGAAGGAAGGGAGGGGTCTGCTGCCCATGGAGGTCCTGGCACAAAGCTCATCCCACCCCAGAACTCACCGCTCCAGCTGCAACTCCTCGTCATAGGAAGGGGGGTTGGAGCCTGGGCGCGTGTTGGTTAGCGCCTCCCAGATAGTGACCTGCAGTCCAGGGCACCAATGAGCACATGGGAATATTCCCCTCCCTTGCTGAATCAGAGACCCCAAATCCCACACCCCTGAACCAGCCAGATAGCTCCCCACCTCAACTGGACAGGAACAGAAGTAGGGAACTGGCATGCCCTAAAGGGGGAAGGCCCCATGTCCCATTCCCTGCCCCCCTGAGCCCACTAGTCCCAGCACCCTGGGGCTGGATCAGAGCTGGTGCCCCGAGAGGGAAAAGGCTCCATGTCCCATTCCATGCCCCCAGGCCCACCAGTCCCCTCACCCTGGGGCCAGATCAGAGCCAGTGCCCCAAGAGAGGAAAGGCCCCATGTCCCATTCCCTGCCCCCCTGAGCCCACCAGTCCCCCCCCCCACCCTGGGGCTGGATCGGAGCTGGTGCCCTGAGAGGAGAAAGGCCCTGCCTGGATCTCACCTGGTCGGTCTCGGTGCCAGCGTCGAGCAGGCTCTGCTGGATGGCAAACTGCAGCAGGTCATCATCCTCGTCCCGCATGGGCTCATTGCGGCCAGCACCCAGCATAGCGTAGCCCTGGGGCACCTCAAACACTACCGGGTCCACCTCGCAGGGGAACGGGAACACTGGGGAGAGGGGGATGGGGTGAGAGTGGCCCATACCCCACTGGGATCACAGACACACTGCTCCACCTGTAGGAGTCTGCCCCTCCCAGAGGGGCACCCACCCCCCACACATACTGCCTTGGCCCTCGACCCTGTGGAGATTGGGGTCAATAGAGGTCACTGTGGGGTTTGCAGTGGGATGCCTGGTGTGCACAGCCCCCCCACCCCTTGCAGGCTCCCCTACCTTTCGGGTTGGGGGGCGCCTCTGCCCCTGCAGCTGGTTCTCTGGCATCCCCTGGGGAGGAGCTGGGGGCAGGGCCGCAGACCCGCACGGAGCTCAGCGACTCATCGCACCCACACAGGTTGCTGAAGGTGATTCGTGCATTGAGCACATGGAAGAGGGGGATCTCTGGTGTGTGTGTGTGTGAACACGAGAGCGTGAGACACTGGGAGCAACGGATGGTACAGCCCCCAGGCATGCCCCTCACGCATCAGCCACCCTGGCCCCGCTCCCTCTGGCCCCAAGCCACACCTCCCGAGCTCCCCAATCCTGCCTGGCCCCCAGCCACTCCGGCCCAGCTCCCCACAGCCCCCAGCCACCCCTCCCCCTCATGATCCCTGCCACCCCACCCCGGCCCAGCTCCTCACAACCCCCAGCCACCTCTCCCCCTCATGATCCCAGCCACACCTCCTCCGCCCCTCAGACTCCCCTCCCCAGCTCCTCCATCCTTGCTGGCCCCCAGACTCCCTCCTCCTCATGATCCCTGCTGCCCCTCCCCTGCCCCATAACAGCCACTCCCCCCAGCTCCCCCATCCTCCCCGGCCCCCAACCACCCCAGCCCAGATCCCCACGGTCCTCAGCCACCCCTCCCTGTCATGATCCTTGCCACTCCTTGCCCATCAGCCCAGCCACCCTTCTCCATGATCCTTGCCACACCTCCCAACTCCCCTGCCCCCAGTCCCTGCCACCCCACTTTGGGGGACCCCTGCCAACCTTCATACCCCCACAACTGGCCCTCATTTCTCCCAACTCCCCCAACCCCCCAATTCCCACCACATCTCCAGCCACCTCTGTGCCCCTCAGACTCCCCAGATCCCAGCCATTCCTTCCCCTCCACCCGTCCCCTGCCCACCGCTATCGCTCTCCAAATCCAGCCAGGCCACCCCCCGTCAGATCTGCCCCACTCACCGATTTTGACAGGGAAGCCGGGTGGCAGCTTGAGGGTGATGAAATCACGCAGCTTGGCGAAGTGGGCGTTGCTGATGGCCATGAGGTCAATGATGGGCGTAACCTGCTCCACCAGCGACAGGGGGTGATCCTCGCACAGCCACAGCGTGGCCTTGAACCTGTCATGGCCGGGAGAGCATCACAGCCAGCTGCCCCAGCCCCAATTCCTGCACGGCACTGGCTATGCAAAGCAAGGGACCAGGCCTGGCGCCCTTTAGGGGCGAGCACTCTACACGGTTGTCCCGGACGCCTGGGTCCCATTCCCTGTCCTGGTCTCTCCCTCACTCTGGGGGCTGGGAGCTGCAGGAACTTCTAAGGTTGAACACACTGCCCTGCCATCCCAGACACCTGGGTCCCATTCTCTGGCAGAGGGGAGCTAGAATTAGGGTGGATTTTCCACGCCATGCAGTATCGCTGGCTGAGAGTGCAGAGCGACTCTTCATGCTCCTCTAGCACATTCTCCCTCTCTGCTGCCATCCCAGACCCCCACCCCCACTCCCCACCTCACCTCTGCACCTTGTTGGACATCTCAATAGGGCGGCCAATGTTGCGGGCCTCCAGGTTGAAGCTGGGGTCGAAGTACTCCTCGGGGGTGATGGCCGTGGGGTTGGTGAGGGTGGCGGACTGCAGCACAGGGGCCTGGAGGGGGCAGGCATGGGGAAGGGGAGTCAGATCCCCCATTCACATGCTCTCTGGCTGTGCCCCTTGTGCCGAATTCCCCCTCACTTGCTGTATTCCCCCCACCCCTCACCCTCAAACAGCCCCATCTCCAGATTCTACCATCATGGCTGGGAACTTGACACTTCTGCCCTGACCCCCACCACACCAGGCGCGTGTCTCGAGTCCTCAGAGCAGGAGGAGGGCCCGTCACTCACCCCGTTGTGGGAGGCATGCTGCTGGGCGATCCCCAGGAAGGACTGGAAGGGCGTCTTGGAGCCTGTGGGGGGGAGGGGAAGTAGGTTAGACTCAAAGACCCACTGGAGTGTATGAATCCCCACCACCACCACCTCCCCCCGAGGAAACAGCTACCACGCTCATTCTGTGCCCTGGGGAACCTACTCTGGTAGGGCCAGTTCCCCCACCCACAGCAATCAGGTCTGATGTGGGTGTGGATACAGAACGCTCAGCATCAGGGGGCAGCTTAAACGAGTGCTCAGGGGGGCAGGGCTTGAGACATGATGGACAGGTGGAGAGGCGGGTTGTTGTCAGTGGGTTGTGACTGGAGGGGAGGGATGGATGTGGTGCTGTGACTGAAAGGCCAGGGGGTGGGGCCAGGCCCTTGTAGGCGGGTCTGTGATTGGAAGGCTGGGGCAGGTCTGTCACAAGGGGAAGTAGGGGGCACTGTGGGTGGGCATGTCAGAGCAGGAGGGCTGGGGTGCTGTGATTGGATGTTCAGAGTGGGTATATCAGAGGGGGAGGGGGCAGGCTGAAGAGAGGGCTGGGGCCGGGCCTGGCGCCAGGATGGACAGTCGCAGGGGAAGGGGTGATGTACTAGGGTGGCAAAGTGACCGATTTTCGACTGGAAAGTCCGATCGATGAGGGGACCTGACAGTGTCCAGTCAGATCTACTGACCGGACACCCAATGTCCGGTTACTTCGGGTGTGGGAGGTGGGGAGGAGCTGGGTCATCATCTGCTCCAGCCCCTACACAGCCAGGTCTGCCTCCTGCCTTCATTAGGCAGCTGCAGCTCCCAGCCCTGGCTCCGCAGGCAAGTCCCTTCTGACCGGGAGGGTTGCGGGGTGGGAGGGGAAAAGCAGCAAGCAACAGGGAAGGGAGGGGGAGAGGAGTGGATGGGGGTGGGGCCTCAGGGGAAGAGGCGGGGCAGGGGAGGTTCCGGCACTCCTGCTGGAGTGTCGAGTTTTTAAATATTACCAAGTTGGCAACCCTATGCTGTGTATATGTGTGGGGCTGGCACTGTGATTGGATATCCAGGGTGGATGTGTCAGAGGGGAAGGGATGGGCCATTGCAGACTGCATGTTCTGATTGGTTGGCTAGGGCCAGCGTGTTACCTTTGGTGCGGGACTTGTCCTGGTCCGATAGGTGCTCGGTTCTTGTTTTAGTGATGAGCTCCACGTTGCTGGCACTGTAAACCTGCCAGGACATGGGGTGTGAATCAGCTTTCTCAGCCCCCTCCCCCATGAGCTACACCCCCGAGGGGTGAGCACCTTGCGCTGCCTTCCCAGACACCTGGTCCCATTTTCTGGCTTGGTATCTCTAGTACACGCGAGGCCCGTAGAGGTGAGCACCTCCTCCTGCTCCTAGATGCCTGGGTCCCATTCCCCTTCCTGATCTCTCCTCCCTTGGGAAACTGTGATGCCCCTACAGGCAAGGACTTCACACTGCCATACCACAGGTCTGGGGCCCATCCCATCCCAGTCTTTCCCTCCCAGTTAAGGTTCCCATCCCGTGCACCCCCAGGATGGGGAACAGGGCATTACCTTGGCTTCATAGCCACTGATCACTTCCATCTTCTCCGAGCGCCAGCCCCAGATCCCAGACTTATTCCTGCCAAGATGGGAATGGTCGGGTCAGATACTGCGTTCCCCTACTTCTGCCCCAGCCCACCCTAGACAGACCCCTCCCCTCCCCTCCCCCATATGCCCCAATGCCTGGCTGTGGCTCCCCCAGGCTCCCTCCAGTCAAGAGCTACCCAAGCCCAGCTCTGTTCCTCCCTGGATCCTCCTTTCAGTGCCCAGCTGTGAATAGAGCTGTTGCACAAGAGCTGCAGGCACGTGCATCCCCCAGCCCTGGCTCTGCTCACCAACCCCAAGGGCAGGCATGGAGCTGAAGGACAAGATGCCCAAGGAAAGGCCTGGTCACCCCCCAACCCTGCTCACTAGCATGAGCGGTCATACGAGGGCCTGTCACATGCGCCTCCCCCCCACGCTGCTCACTAGTACACACGGTTGTACGAGGGCCCGTCACACATGCAGATCCCCTGCCCCACTCACTAGCACACACACACTCATATGAAGACTTATTGCCTATATGGATCCCCTGCCCACTCATTAAGACACGCAGCCATATGAGGACCCACAGACCCACTCACTAACACACACAGTTGTGCCTGTCACACACACAGATCCCCGGCCCCGCTCACTAACACATGTGGTCACATGAAGGCCTGTTGCACATACACTTCTCATTCGCACATGCAGCCATATGAGGACCCATTGCATATGAGGGCCAGTCACACGTGCGGACCCCCCTGCCCCGCTCACTAGCACACACACCATCATATGAAGGACTATTGCATATACGAACCCCCTGCCCCCTCATTAAGACACGCAGCCATACGAGAGCCCATCACACACATGGACCCCTGCCCCACCCCACTCATTAGTGCACACGGTTGTGCCCATCACACACGCAGATCACCCACCCTGCTCACTAGCACATGTGGTCATATGAAGTCCCATCGTACACATGGACCTCCTGCCCCTCTCACTAGCACACACGGTCATACAAGGGCCCGTCGTACAAGAAGACCCCCCCGCCCCACTGACTAGCACACACAATTGTGTCCGTCACACATGCAGATCCCCTGCCCCGCTCACTAGCACACACACCATCATATGAAGGACTATGGCATATACAAACCCCCTGCCCCCTCATTAAGACAGGCAGCCATACGAGGGCCCATCGCACATGCGGCCCCCTGACCCTCCCAACTCACTAGTGCACACGGTTGTGCCCGTCACACACACAGATCACCCACCCCGCTCACTAGCACATGTGGTCACATGAATCCCTGTTGCACATGCAGATTCCTCTGTCCATCTCACTAGCATGTGCAGTTGTATGAGGATCCCCTGCCTATCTCACTAGTATGCATGGTCATTTAAGGACCCATTGCACACGCAGACCACCACTCCACTCCATGCTCACTAGCGCACACGGTCGTACAAGGGCCAATCACACATGTGAATCCCCTGCCCCGCTCACTAGCACACGCGGTCGTACAAGGGCCCATCACACACATGGATCCCCCACCCCGCTCATCAGTTGCGACCACAAAAATGTCAGTCGTGCCCATCCCCCCTCCCCACTGTCCACAGCCTCTAGCACAAGGGCATCTCGTGCACAGCCACCTCACCCGCCACTTGTGCGTTTCTCATAGACTCATAGACTTCAAGGTCAGAAGGGACCATTATGATCATCTAGTCTAACCTCCTGCACAATGCAGGCCACAGAATCTCACCCATCCACTCCTGTAACAAACCCCTAACCTATGTCTGAGTTATTGAAGTCCTCAAATCATGGTTTAAAGACCTCAAGGTGCAGAGAATCCTCCAGCAAGTGACACGTACCCCACGCTGCAGAGGAAGGCGAAAAACCTCCAGGGCCTCTGCCAATCTTCCCTGGAGAAAAATTCCTTCCCGACCCCAAATATGGCAATCAATTAAACCCTGAGCATGTGGGCAAGACTCACCAGCCAGCATGCTCCTCCTTCCCTGCCCTCCCTCGCCAGTCACGTACTCCCCCGCCTCCCTCATGTCTGTCCTCGTGCACCCTGCCTCTCACACCCGCCCCTCTCAGAGGCCTGCCCCCACGTGGTCAGCCTGCATGAATGCCCCCCACACGTCCTCCCCCTCCCACCCCAGCTCACCGCTCGAAGGCGATGTTCTTGGTGTCGAGGTGGGTGGAAACGATGGGCGAGGTCAGCCGGCTAGCCACGTGCTCCTCGGTGGGCTGCATGGCAGCCAGCATCAGCTCTGGCTCATGCAGGGCCAGCGACAGCGTCTCCGTGTAGACCACCTGCTTGTCGTGATCCACCTCCATCACCATGGCACCCTCCTCTGGCCAGGGGGAGAGGGGACACATCAGTGCCACAGTCCCACCCTACCCCTGGCCAGGTTGGAGGTACCATGGTGATGTCGCCTCAGCCTCCCTCCAGGATTCCCTGAGACTCTATGTGTAGGCGGACTGCTTCCCTGGCCTTTTCCAGCAGCCATATCCCAATGGAGCGCCAACTCCCATTGGCAGTGACCCCATTCCCCTCCCCAGGGCTGGGCCAGCTGGGGTCTCAGCCCCATCTCTGGGAGCCCCTCGTGTTGGGGAGTGGAAAGGGGCCCAGCTCTACTACTCAGTCAGATCGGGGAGGTGCATCCTGCACAGGGCATTGAGAGGAAATAGAGCCCAATTCCCCCGGGGGCAGAGGAATGGGGTGGGGCCCGGAAAGGCTGGGGGCATCTCTGACCTTCCCCCTTGAAGATATAGCTGCGCCGCCCACGCTGCCAGGTCATGTGCTCGAAGCCCAGCAGGGTGGTGTCGACCCGCAGGTTCTCGCCACGCTTCCACACCCGGTATACATCGCTCGGGCACACCTTGGAGACCAGGGGCACTGTGGGGGAGGGACAGAGAGTGAGCGGGGAAGAGGCATGGCAGTGTGGGCAGCTGCACCCCACCAGGGAGGGTGTGTCCAGATGCCTGCAGTTCCTCCTCCCAGCCAGCGGGGGCTCCATTATGGTGCTGGGCTTAACATGGCCAGGCAGCACTCCCATCCCCCCAAACTCCCACGCCAGGGCCCAGCTCCGAGAAAGGGAGGCACTAGCTGCTGGCAGATCAGGGGCAGGGTAGTGGCTGGGTGGGGACAATGACCAGGGGGATCTAGTCTCCCCCTTCCATATAGCCAGATATCCCTGGTCTCTGGCACTGGGGAAGGAGATTGGGGGTGTCCTCCTGCAAACCCCCCTTCGGGAGCCCCCAGGGACGGACTCACCCCAGCTGGTGAACTCCCACTTCATCTCCACGTAGAAATCAGGGGCCTGGAAGAGAGGAGACAGCAAAGGGATGAGATCAGGCATTCCCAGCAGAGATCGGGGTGGGGGAGATCAGGGTCTGCAGGACGGGGGGAATCCCTGAAGAGATTGAGGTCTGAGAGATCATGGGGGATTCCCTGGAGGGACTGGGGGGGGGGGGGGGAGAGATCAGAAGGGGGGGAATTCCCTGAAGTGATCAGATTGGGGAGGAACAGGGAAAGAGAGATCCGGACTTGGGGAGGAGGGGAGGTCCCTCCCTGATTAGGGGTAGGGGGTAAGAACAGGATCCTGGGGGAAGTGAGGGGATCCCTGCAGAGATCCTGGGGGACAAATCTCAAGCTGGGAAATCCCCAGGGCTGGGTGAGATCCTAAGTGTGCTCCTGTCCAAGATCCTGGGGGATCCCAATGTATCCCCCACTGTGGGCGCCCAGGGCTTAGCTCTCAGGAGGCACCTAGGGGCCAGCAGGGCAGGGGTGCCAGGGGGCTGGGGGGTCATCCGTATCCCAGGGTGGGATCCCAGAGGGCTGGGGTCCCAGGGGGGTGTCTGTAACCCAGGGTAGGAATGCCAGGGGGCTGGGGCCCCAGGGGGGAGTCTGTACCCCAGGGCAAGGGTACCAGGGGGCTGCGGTCCTGGGGCGGGTTTGTACTCCAGGGCAAGGCTGGCAGGGGGCTCAGGTCCCTGGGGGGGCTGAACCACAGGGCGGGGGTACCAGAGGGCTGGGGGGTGTCTGCATCCTAGGGCAGGGGTGCCAGACGGCTGGGGTCCCAGGGGTGTGTGTCTGTACCCCAGGGCGGGGGAGGGGCCAGGGGGATGGGGTCCCAGGGATGTGTGTCTGAACCCCAGGGCAAAGCTGGCAGGGGGCTGGGGTCCCAAGGGGTCTGTACCCCAGGGCGTGGGTCCTGGGGGGGTCTGTACCCCAGGGCAAGAGTGCCAGGGGAGTCTGCACCCCAGGGAGGGGATGCCAGGGGAGTTGGGGTTCCAGGGGGTTCTGTACCCCAGGGCAAGGCTGGCAGGGGGCTGAGGTCCCAGGGGTCTGTACCCCAGGGCGAAGGTGCCATGGGGCTGGGGTCCTGTGTGTGTGTGTCTGTACCCCAGGGTGGGGATGCGAGGGGGCTGGGATCCGGGGGGAAAGGGGGGGTCTGTACCCGAGGGCAAGGCTGGCTGGGGGCACACACGCACACACTAACCTTGCGCAGTTTGTTGAGCAGCTCGGGGATGCCAGCCAGGCGGTTGGTGGCACGCTGGTAGTCGCGGTATTGGAGCACCAGTTGCACCATCTCAGGGTCCCCGGTGCTGACGGCCTCCTGCAGGACTGGGGGAGGGGCAGAGAGGGAGCAACACGGAGTCATCAGGGATAGGGCACTGCCTGTCCCCTCTGCACACTGGCACCCAAGCCAGCTCCCTCCCCTGCACACACCCCGGGCAAGGCCAGCACCAACCCATTGCCCTGGGCATGCAAAGCCAGGTACCCAATGGCACAACACAGGGCCCTCTGCTGGCAAAGTCCAGGTCTGAATCCTGGGTCCATGGACACCAGCCCCCTGGAGCATGGCAGAGGGGAGGCTGAGACCTCCAGGAGCTAGTGGGGGAGAAATTCCGTGCCATAGGGGAGGAGCCGTGCAGCAGAGGGGCTGGCACCAGAGCTGCCCAACTCCCCATAACTGCCCTCCATCCCCCCATACCTGACCTCCCCCAGCTCCGTGTGCTCCCCCCGCCAGTACCTGTCCAGCCATTGGCATTCTCCCTGCCCACGTTGGCGTTGTGCCGCAGCAGCACCCGGGCCGACTCGAGGTTGCCCAGTGACACAGCCAGCTCCAGAGGTGTGCGGCCCCGTGGGTCGATCAACTCGATATCGTGCTGAACGGGAACTGTGGGGTTAACAGCTGTACACCCCCCATGCCCCAATGGGCTAAACTAGGGCCCCAGCTGTACCACTGCCATCCTGGAGGCCTGGGTCCCATTCCCCATCCTGGGCTCTGGCCTCTCTGCCGGGGCTGGAAGCTGTTGGGCCTCTATGCCTGCCATCCTGGGTCCCATTCTGCCTGCCCCCTTCCCCCCCAAGGGGACTCTCCTGCCCAGCTCCTCAGCCTCACTCATGCAAAGGTGCCCCTCCCATGGCAGTGAGGGGACGTGGGGGTGCCTTGTCCTGCCCCCTTCCCCTATGGCCCCTCCCAGCTTGTCAAACTCCTGACTGGTTGTAGTGGGCTGTGGGCAGAGACGGGACCATGGGGGGCGCTGAGGGCAGGGATGTGGATTTATGCCGAGATCGCTCTCCAGACCCTAGTGCTAGTTGGAGAGAAGAGAGAAGGGGCTGGGAGGGCTATGGAATGGGTTGATCCCACACCTGCCCTGTGAGCAGATCCCACTCCAGTGCCTGGTACTGGCTGGGGAACGGGGGACCTGGTGAGAACCTGGTGAGACGGATCGGGGCAGGTGGGAGCTGATTGGGAAATAATGGCTGGGGCTGCCTGGGTGCAGTTTGCTCTCCAGCACCTGGTGCCATTTGGAGCGATGCTGGGGTGAGGTGGGGCGGGGGCAGGTGGAGGAAGAGGAACCAGGGAGACCTGGTGGGGAGGGTGCTGGCTAGAGGTGTCAGGTGGAGGAATGGCGGATGGGGGTACCAGGGTCAGGGTACATAGTGGGGTGATGCTGGGCGTAGGGGATACTGGATGGAGGAGTGGGATTAGGAAGGTACCTGGTGCAGGTACTGGGGGGTACCAGAAGGAGGGGGTTAGAGGGTACCTAGTGAGGGTACAGAGTGGAAAGGATGGAGGATAGGGGTCCTGGTGTGGGGTACCAAGTGAAGGGATGGAGGCTACTCAGAGGGGTGAGTAGAGAGGGTATCAGGGTGGGGTGGGGGTACCAGAGTATTGAAATGGAGAATGGGGATCTGGGATAGAGAAATGGGGATTGGGGGGTACCTGGGTTTAGGGGGTATCCAGTGGGGGGATGTGGGGGTAGGGGACACCTGGAGAGTGGTGATGCAGGGTTAGTGAGATGCTGGATTGAGGTTCAGGAGTAGGGAATACCTGGTGTAGGAATAGGAGTTGGGGGGGGGTGCCAGAGTGGGATATCCCAGGTGGGTTACGGGGTACCTATAGAAGGGGTTCCTGATGGGGTGGAGGAGGTCCCGGGGGGTGTGTGCCCAGTGTAGTGGGGGTCCTGGGAGGGCTTGGTGGGTCCCTGTGGTGGGGCTACCCATGGGGGGTGGGGTGCCCTGTGCAGCTCCAGGGTGGAGGTTAGGAGGGTCCCCACAGTGTAGAGTCCTAAGTGTGCCTGGTGGGCTAAGAGGTCCTGAGGGGTGCCTGGTGGTGTTAGGGGGTTCCAGAAGTGCCTGATGGGTGGGGTTCCCCAGGGGTTCCCGGGGTGGCTGCAGCAGAGTAGGGATGCCCAGTGGAGTGGGAAATTCTGGGGGGTCCCATGGGTATAGGGGTTGCCAGGTGACCAGTACCCAGCAGATTGGCAGGGTGTCTGCTGGGACGGGGGTCAGTGGAGTGGGGAGTGCCTAGCGGGGTGGAGAATGTTAGGAGGTTAAGGCATGGCTGGTGCCTAGTGGGGTGGAGAATGTTAAGGGGTCCCAGGGTTGGGGAGGGTTTGCTGGAGAGTTAAGGAGTCACCCAGCAGGGTGGGGGTGCCCAGTGTGTTGCCCAGGAGTGGCTGGCAGGGTAGCGGGAGCTGGGGTTTGAGGTTCTGGGGGTGCCACAATGGGATGGGGGGTTCTGGGAGTTTAGGGGATTTCCATGGTGCTTGGCGGAGTGTGTGGGGGGTCCTGGGAAAGACAAGTAGGATGTTGGGGGGGGTATCCCAGGAGGTCCTGGGGTGCCCAGTAGGGTGGAAGGTCTGGGATGCCTTGAAGGGTTCCAGGAGTGCCCAGAGGGGTGAAGGGTCCCAGAGTCCCAAGCGTGCCCAGTGGGGTGCGGTAAATCCCAGGGAGGGTTCTGGGGGTGCCTGGCGAACCCGGGGGGCGGGGGTCCCAGAGGCACCCAATGGGGTGGGGAGTATCCCAGGGGGAGGCTGGGGGACTAGTATAGCAAGGGGGATTCTGGGGGTGCCCGGTGAGGGGATACCGGGGGGTCTGGATGCTCAGCGGAGTAGGGGGTTCCCCGGGAGGGTCCAGGGTGCCGCTGGGGTCCCGGAAGGTGCCAGGGATGTACGCGCGCGCGGGGGGGGGTGTCCAATGGAGGGTGCCGGAGGTGACCGGCGCGGGGGGGTGGGGGGTCGCGGAGAGGGTCTCGCGGGAGCCCGCAGGGGTGGGGAAGGTCCCGGGGATGCCCGGCGAAGTGGGGAAAATCCCGGCGGGTCCCGCACCTGCCCCGTGCGCAGCTCGCTCTCCAGCGCCTGGTGCCGGTTGTGCCAGGCCAGCAGGTGCAGCGGGAAGGCGTCTCCGGCCCGGGCCATCCCGTCACCATATCCTCGGCCCGGCCGAGGCTGCGGCTGCCCTGCGCGGCGCTGGCGGCTCCGGGCGGCGGGCGCGGGGCCTGGCCCGGAATCGCTGCAGCGGCCGGGGGCGGCGAGGCGGGGCGGAGCGCGGCGCGGCGCTGGGCGGAGCGCGCCGGGCGGCCTCGCTGGGCCCTGGCGCCCCCCCAGCTCCGCCCGAGCCATGCACCGGCCTGGGGCGCTGCCCCGTGCCTGCCCCCCAGCGGCGTCTCAGCCCTGCTCGCTGCACCCTAACTAGCCCACAGGACAGCTCAGCCCTGCCCTGCTGCACCCTACTTCCCCTTGGGGCCTCTCAGCCCTGCCCAACCAAATATTAACTGCCCTCCTTGGGGCATTTTAGCCCAGCCCCCTGCATCTTAACTGCCCTCCTTTGGGGCATCTGCACCCTGTTCCCTTCCCCTGAGGACACCGTAGCTCTGCCCACCTCCTGCATTTTAACTGCTTCCCTCCATGGGCCACCTGTCTCCCCTGCATCTTAACTGTCCGCCTTGTGGCATTTTAGCCCTGCCTGCCCCCCAGGTCACCTGAGCTCTTCTGCCCCCCCTGTGATAAGGCCATGATAATAGGGCCTTATTGTCGTGTGGAAGCACACTGTGTGCCTCTACATTCCAAAGTGAAGGTGCAATTGCCATGTGGGCACAACTAGCAATGCCAGGACTCTTATGAGAGGGGTAGCTGTGTTAGTCTCTATCCACAAAAACAAGCAGCTTAAAGACTAACATTGATTTGGGCACAAGTTTTCATGGGTAAAAACCCACTTCTTCAGATGCATGGAGGCTTGGTCATACCAGGACTCTTGGCATCTGCAGCCTGTAGTCAGGCTCCCGAACAGGCTGGTATTGGGGTGGCTAGCCCCTGCCATCATATCCTCATGGCTTTTCTTCCCTCCCCCAGCTAGGTTAGGGCTAGCACAGGTCTGCCACCTCCCCTGTGACTGTCAGCTCTTTGAGGCAGGGACTGTGTTCTATGTGTACAGCACCTAGCACAACAGGGGTCCTGGTCCACTGCTGGGCTCCTGTGCTACTACCATGCAAATAAATACCTTGAGCCTTACTGCTGCCCCTTTGCATGGGAACATTTTGCTACAGGCTCTAATTACATGGTCACTTGTGAAAACTCACAGGAACCCCGGGGTGGGGGGAGAGCTAAGACCTGCCTCCCTGGGGCAGGGACTTGCTTAGGGTTATAGGAATGGTTAACACAGGTTAGTGGAAGAGGCAAGATTTGAGCTCCTGGATCCCAGTCTAGTGCATCTTCCCCTAGGCCAAAGGGTATTTTGGGAGGGCGGGAGGCTAGAGGTGGAATATAGTTTCCAGTGAAATCAGCCTCAAATTGGCTCATCCCCTTTTTGCAGCACTGTTCATCCTGGCTGACCAAAAAGTACTTTAACCAGCTACATAGCATGAGGGTGGAATTGCTTAATCCAGCAGCACTAAGATGCAGCTTCTTCTGGGGCATGGCACAGCAGCTGTTTACACTGGGATCCCTCACCTAGTGCTGAGATGCTGCGACCACTGGGGTGGGATGCAGCAGCTCTCTATATAAGTAACACCAAGCTCTGCAATGTATCCATCTCTGGGGTGGGATGCAGTGGCTGTATACATAACTAAAACCAGGCACTAAGATGCAGCCACATATATAAATAATATCCAACACTGAGATGCAGCCACCTTTGGGGTGAGATGCAGCAGCAGATGTAAATATTATCAAGCACTGAGATGGGATGCAGCAGCCATATATATATATATATATATATATATATATATATATGCATTACTAAACAATGAAATACAGTCACCTCTGGGGTGTGCCATAGTGGCTGTTTAAAAGACCAGAGCAACACCCATCACAAGAGTCTGGCTAGCAGGAATGGTCACGATTTGCTCTGTTTGCTTCCCACCCATACAACACCTTAGCCTGGGGGCTTGCTGAGGCATCTTCCCATTCGGGGTCCTATGTTTGCTGCAGGCCCAAGACTTGGCTACCCTGGGCACCCTGGCTGCTTCAGGCCAGCTTGGAGAATCTCAAGGAGGCTGGGTTGGCTGCTGTGATGCAAGCACTGCTGCCATCTGTGCTTCCTGTTTGCAAGCAGAGCTGGTTTGGCACGAGGGCATCTGGATCTGGGGAGGTGCTCCCCCGCAGGGTACAGGGCACCACCTTCTGCAGGGATAATGAGAGGTTAGGAAAGGCAGTGATGGTGAATCACGGGGAATGCCAACGAAGGAATGCAGGGAGGCAGGCTGGAGTCAGTCAAGCTGGCCGGGAAGCCAGGATGATGAACTTGCTTCTCCTCAAACATGCCAGGGATCTTTACCCACCACAAGGGGCACAAGGCACAGATTGGCTAGGCATGAGAAAGACCCCACCCCCCACCCCCACAGCACAGCACCCTACAGGTACATTGGGGTCAGCACTGACTGCAAGGGGACAGACACAATGTCCTCTACCGAGTCCCCACCCTGCTCCCATCAGCATAGCACCTCCTAGTGCCAGGCCATGGCATTGGAGCACATCTCCACTGCGCCCCCGCCCTGAGCATTTGGAGCCAGCCCTGACTGTCTGTTTTGCCCTGGGGCAGGTGCTGCCAGCTGCCTGAGCTGGAGAAGGGGCTAACACTGCCAGGCTGTTGCCTTGTTCTATTACAGCTGGTTAAATCCACCTCTCAGGTGGAACCTCCCTCCCCCATTCAGCATCTTGGAACCATTGTTTGCCTTGAAGCAAATCCCTGGGGAGGGAATGGTGGCAGGACAAGGGCCCAGCAGTTTCTGAAGCAAACACAGGCCTGGAGCATGGGGAGAACAGGGAGACACACAGCCCTGCAGTTCCCATTCCTGCCAGGCATGGGCCATTGCAACAATTTGCTGCCAGCTCATTAGCCACTGGGTGGTTTGCAAACCAGGGTGGAGCTGGCTCTGGTTTGCTGGGGGAGGTGGGCACAGAGGGGCTGCCCCTGGGACCCACTGGCTTTGAGCCTACCCAGCAGAAACACAGGGCTCTTTTCTGGGACCAGGGACCCTTTTCTCAGACCAGGAGCAGGGCCCAGATTGGGTGGGCAGGGGGTTGCTCCTGTAGCCCAGAAACAGCTGCCTTGGGGGGGGGTGGCTTTGATACAACCACAAGGCCCAGCAGAGGGGAACCGAAACTGATAGGGGGAAGGGATACATTGGCAGATCTGGGGGGCAGGGCTGGGGGAGCTGTGGCTCAGCACTGAATCCCCTAGCATGTACCCCTCCTCCACATACAACCCCATGGCCCAGGATCCCCCAACTGAGCCCTCCACAACCCTTCCTGCCCCAAGGCCCAGGATCTCCCAGCTGAGCCCTCCATTGTGTACCACTCTCATGGAGCAGAATTCCCAGTGACCCATGTCTAGGAGGCTGCCAGAAGGGGTAGGGTCCCCGGCTGCGAGTTGCCCCATCCCAGCCCATCCCGCAGGCCAGCCGCCACAGGTAGAGCCCCATTTTTTCACTTTTTTATTATAAAAACTCAGTTATCTTTTTTTCCTCTCCACTCGTTAAAATCACATTCAAAAATCGGCCAAAAAATTAATAACCCCGAGAAGAGACGGACCAGAAACCAATATTTACAGACATTGCAAGGGGGGAGGGGCACCCCCCCAAAGAAAATCGCCCCCCAAGGGGGGAAAAAAGAGCCATTGGCAGAATGGGCAGAACTCATCACACGGGGTTGGGGAGGGGGGCGCATGCAGCACACAGCCAGGTTCGCATGCGGTTTGGGGCTGGGAGACCATGGAGATGTAGGGGAACAGGGGAAGGGAGACCCTTTCCCCACTCCCCTTGCCAAATGCTCCCCCCATACTCTGCCCTGTCTCCTACCCCACCATGGAGGGGGTGGAAAGGAACCCAGGGTTAAGTCACCCCAAGAGCCTCCTGCCCCAGGGGGGAATGGGGGGGGGGTTGGGTTATAACCATGAATGGGGGAGGGGCGAGGAGTGGGGTGTCTGGCTGGAGTGATAATACAGGGGGCTATGGATGGAAGGGGGCAGCAGGGCCAACACTCAGACACACAGCACTTGGTGTTGGCACTGGCCCTCTGGCTAGCTGAGCAACAACCCCCGCGTGCAAAGCTCGGCCCCCACCCCAGCCAGCCTGACAGCACTGGCATCAGGCAACTATTCCTTCTCCTTTGGCACAAGGCCCAGGTGCCCCAAAGCTAGGGACCAGCAAAGTGCCTGTCTCCGTGGGAGGGCAGAGATGTGGCCCAATGGGGGCACTTCCACCTGCACAGACTTGGGTTTGGGTTTGGCATTGCTCATGGGTGAAACGAGTTGCCCAGGTCTGCCAGGTCAGGGACTGGCACCTTGCTATTTGGCACAATTTATTATAAATACTCTGGGGACAGGCATCCCAGCAATGCAATAGCGGGGAGGGTGGGGCTGTGGGGTCAGGAATGAGGGGCAATGGCACAGTGGGGGCAGAAGCCCAGGGCTGGGGGCTGTTGGCGTGGGCAGAGGCTGCTGGGCGGTGGAGACGCGGGTGTTTGCCTCCATCAGATAATTCATTGTTCATTCCTAATGGGACTCTTCCTCTTGGAGTCGGTGGCCCTCCAGCCTGATCCTGCCAGGCAGTGAAGCTCCTCCCACACCCAACCCCCAACCCTTTGAGCCCTTGGACAATCCTGAGCCCCAAGGCTCTCGCATGGCACCATAGGGTCCTCAGCCATGGGACAGCATTGCTGGGGCTGGAATCCCTTCCAGTAAGAGCTGGGAACCCATGGAGAAGGGACTGGAGGCAAGGCCTGTCCCCCATTCCCCAATGCTCACTACATTCTACAGGCTGGAAAGGGCATGCCCTGGGCCATAACCCCACCGCTGGCAGAGCCCTCTAGCGTGCCAGGGATTTGGGCCATGTGCTGCCTCCCACCCCAGGCAGAGCTCTCCAGCACCAGCAGCGATTTGATAATGGAGAGAGAAAGCAGGAAGTTAAGTGCCAAAGAGGAAATTCCTCCCTGTGATCCTCGCATTCCCCATCTTGTTGGGGGCAGGGCCAACGTGGCCCCTGCCCCATGAGCTGAGATGGGAAGGAGGGGAGAAATGGATCCAGAAGGCAGGATCCATCCCCAAATCAGGGGAGGGGGGGAGTCTGCCCCACCCCTCCAGATGCCCCTCCCCCTCCAGAAGGGGGCGGGGCGGGAGTCACAAGGATCAGCAAATTAACAGTTACGGTTCCGCTGGGGGTGCGAGTAAAACCCAACCCAATAAATTAAAGCCGGGGGAGAAGGGGGGGCGCGGGGGTCAGAGGCCGTTGGCACTGGAGCGCTGCAGCAGTGGCACCTTGCTGAGCTCCACTATGGGCGAGCGCGGCTTGTTCTTCATCTTGGGCACCCGCTGCAGCAGCTGCTGGGCCTCATGGTAGGCATCGCGCAGCTCCTTCTTCCACTGCACCAGCTCAGGGTCACTCTGCCGGGTGACAGGGCGGGGGGTGGGGTTAGCCGGGAGCACCATGGAGAGGTCAGGGGTCAGCCACAGGAGCGCCACATAGGGGTCAGAGATCACAGCTGGGGGGGGCGGGGTTAGCCACAGGAGCACCACAGAGGGGTCAGGGGTCACGGTCAGGGGGCAGGGTCAGCCACAGGAGCACCACAGAGGGGTCTGGGCTCACGGACAGGCTGCATTATTAACCATGGGGACGGGGAAGGAGCAGCCCCAGGGAGTGGACAACCAGGATTGGGGGGGTGGGGGGGGAGAAGCGGGGGAGCAGAGACATGGTGTAGCCCTGGCCCAGTAGAGGATGCCAGTGGCAGGGGAGGGGGCACACTCACATCACACTGCAGGATGAGCTGCCTGTGCTCCCGGGTCTTGAGGAGGATGCATTTGCGCTCCTTAATCTGCGTGTCCTCCACGGACTGGATCTCCTCCATGGTGAGCAGGGACTGCTGCAGGGGACAGAGTGCCAGGGGCGTCAGAGAGAGATCATGGCATCCCCCCCCCCCCCACCACCAAGAACCCCCCTCCCCAGGACCCTACCGGGGACTCGCCCTCCCCTCGCCACTCCAGTCGGTTGGGGAACAGGTAGAAGTATCGCCGCTGCCATGGCGTCAGGAAGGGGTTGCCCATCTTGGACATGTAGCCGTGCATGATGCAGTCTTTGCCCAGGGCGTAGTCTGTGCCAGAGAGAGAGTCAGATATCAGCACCAGCCAGCCGTCAACACACAGGGAAGTGCCTGCAGGGGGTGCTGTGGGAAGCGGGGCAGGAATGCTGGCTGTGGGGGCACTTCCAGCCACTCCAGCCTCAGCCTCCCTCAGTGGGGCACACTATAGGGAGGGGGGTTGGCTGTAGGGAAGGTGGGGAGCGATAGTGAGTGTGGCTGGCCATGTGGGAAAGCTCCCAGCAGCCAGGGGACACTGTAGGGAGCAGGGTAGGCCCTGGTGGAGGATGGATCTCCCAGGAGGGGCACCGTGGGGAACAGGAGCTGGCCATAGTAGGCATCTCCCAGCAGGGGGCACCGTGGGGAGGGAGCTCCCCCACTCACCCTCCTCGTGGCCCAGCTGCTTGTTCTTGGCCTTCTTGCGGGTCTCCAGCTTGTCGGTCTCCGCATTGACAGCATCGAAGACAGTCTCCGTCACCTCCTGCTGCCAGCGCTCCGAGATGGTGAGCGGAAAGTTGCGGTACAGCTCTTGGTCGCTGTCCAACAGCTGGGCACAGACAGAAAGACGGTAGGTGGGCAGGAAGCTGGGGGCTCCCCAAACCTGGGTGGCTGGGTATCCCCCACACCCTCTCCTGGCATCAAGCTCTCTGGGGGAAGGGCTGGGTGGTTGGTGGGAAGGTGAAGGGGCCTCCTCTCCCTCCACAATAGGTAACTGGGGCTCAGAGAGAGAGTAAAGGGCCAGGTGGGAGGCAATGTTCCCCCTCTAATTTTTCCCACGCATGTGCAGAATGAATATTGGTGCACATAACAAAATTCATGTGGTGGGGCTGGGGCAGAGGATTGGGGTGCGAGGGAGGGGAGGAGAGGGCTGGGGATGAGGGGCCAGGGCTGGGGCAGAGGGTTGGGGTGCAGAAAGGCTCCAGCTGGGGGTGCACGCCAGGGATGAGAGGTTTGGGATGCAGGTTGCGCGGTGGCTACAGCAGGGAGAGATGACTCCCTTCAGCTCTCTCTTCCTGCAGCAGCATCTGGGCTGTGTGGGGAGAGGTGCCTCTCCCGCAGCCGCAGCAGGTCTGGGCTCGTGCTGGGAGAGGGGATGGGAGCCTGCATGGCCTGGCCCTGCCCTTTCCAGCCGGGGGAGCTGTGATAATTCGCGTGAGGTCCCTCTGGTACCTTAATCCCTTTTGTGTCCTCTTCATCGAAAGATCCGATGTCGAAGGCGTCGGCCGCGTTCACCTCCCCACGTGGCGGGATCAGGGGTGGTGGGTACTGCGGGGTCAGGAGAGGCATTAGAGAATCTGGGGGGACAGGAGAGCAGCACCCACCATATGCCCTTGTCCCTCTCCTTCCCCAGCCGCTCTCCCTACCCACCCCACTTACCTTCTGCAGGAAAACCATCTGCCAGTCCAGGCTCTGGAAGAAGGGATCTTCCTTCACCTCTTGTGCCCTGGGGAGGAAGACCGGGGCGAGGTGGGTCAGCAGAGCTGGCCTGAGGGTCCCTCTGGCCCCCCACATGAGGGGCAAAGGATACTGCAACCTATGCTGGAGCCAAGGGGTCCAATTCTAGCAGGGGAAGGACTGGAGCATGGGGGTAGAGGCAGGGAGAGATGGGGCTGCCATGTCAGCATGGGGAGCTCTGGAGCTATCTGTTCTAATAACACAGTGACTGTATTTCTGTAGGTCCTATGCAAACAGCGCCACTCAGGCTGAGGGATGGGTCTCTTCCAGTTGGGGGACGGTAGCCCAATGCACCCATCCTTCCTGGGCTGGCTCCTGCCACATGCTTGCTGGGTCCCCAGGATGTGGCAAAGCCCCCCTGCTCCCCAGTCATGGACTCACCCATGCCCCATGCAGCCCAGCCTCCGGTTGACGTCTCTCTGAAGCAGCCCTTCCAGCAGGGAGCGCAGCTGAGGTGAGAAGGAGTCAGGCAACTCTACAGGCTGTGGGGGAGGGGAGAGGATTATCTTATAGGGTGGGGCCAATCTTATGGGGACAGACCCTTCCTGGGGCTGGAGGGACACCGCGGTTCCAAAACCAGCCAGCAGGGGGCAGCTGTGCGCATGTGAGCGCACATACACACACACAAAATCCCAGCCAGCAGGGGGCAGTCTCATCCACACAGCCACACTGGAGCTCCACTCTGCTCAGGGGCTGAAGGGCGGGGCCAGGCTCGGGTCCCTGGAGTGGGGTGTGTATGGTTGGGCTAGGCAGGGCCCTGGCTGAGGACCAGAGGGACGAGTGGCAGGTACAATGGGCTCAGAGCTGAAGAGCAGGGCTGTTCCTGGCCTGGAGCGACAGGGCACTGGCTTGTGCAGATGGGTCGGGGCCCCTCTCCACGCAGCCCTGAGGAGGGCAGAGATCCTGTCTGCACCTTATCCCCCCGCCAGAGCTCCCCCACTCACCATGGTCAGGGTCATGCGGTCGATCTCATGCTTGTCCTTGGTCTTGTGCTGCCGGAAAGGGCTGTGCCTGCGATGGGAGGGGAGAGGGTGGTCAGACGCTGCCCAGCCATACCCCTGCCTCACGGGTGCCTCTGTCCCACATGCACCCCCTCCTTCCCCCAAGATCGCTTGCTCACTCACCCCCTCAGCAGCTTGAAGAGCATGCAGCCCAGGGAGAACCAGTCAGCACTGCTGTCATACGCCACACCCTTCTGCAGCACCTCCGGTGCCATGTACCCATGCGTGCCACTGTGGAGGCATGTGGGGGGAGAGAGAGACAGACAGACAGAGAAGGGGGTCAGAGTACAACGGAGCCATGGCCAGCACAGGAACTGCAGTGCCATACTCTCCCTGCAGGAGGCGCCAAAGAGCCATCACAGAACCACTACAAACCCAGCCTCTCCCAGCAGGGGGCGCTGCAGGGGGCAGGGCAGGAGCACTGGCTGTGAAGGGAGCTCCCAGCTACTCCAGCCCCAGCCTCTCCCAGCTTGGGGCACTGTAGGGAGCGGGCAGGGGGCACTGACTGTGAAGGGAGCTCCTGGACACTCACACACTGGCATGAGGCTTCTTCTTGGAGAAATCACAGGCCAGTCCCAGGTCCGAGATCCTGACGTGACCGAACTCGTCCAGCAGGATGTTTGCTGGCTGCAGAGAGAGGAGAGCAGCCCCATGAGCTGGGGTGATGGGATGGGGAGACCCAGGTTGGGGATGGAGGGGAAATGCAGCATCTGAAATGCTCTGCGAATGGAAGGGAAGCCAGCGGGTGGGAGCTGGGCAAAGCCAGTCCCTCACTCCTGCCATTCTCCCCTTAACTTCACCAGCCATGGAGGTGGGGTCCTGGAATGGGGGCTCTGCTCTCACCCTGAGATCTCCAAGCACCACCCCCCATGGGGGCTGAGCAGGTGGGAACCCCAGGAGGGAGCAGGCAAGGTTACCCTGAGGCCCTAGCATGGGGGAACCCCCGTGGTGGAAGGGGTGGGACTCCGGGACGGGGCGGGTTTACCTTAAGGTCCAGGTGTGGGAGGATGGGAGGTACCAGTGGTGGGAGGAGGAGGGTGTGATGTTGGCAAACCAGGTGCCGGATCTTGCCAAGGCTTTAGGCCTCAGCCAAGCACAGACATATTCATCGCTGGAAACCTGTCCAGCTCACCTGTGTGTCAGTATGGGTCAGACAGGTGTCGGGCTTATACAAATGTATTTAGACTTCATGAAATGCTTGTATGTTGCTACATGTATTAATCCTGCTTATAATGTCTGTATCCCATGTTGTCAGGTGAAACTTAAGTGTTTGCTGTAGAGCTATAAAATTTTTGCTCTGAACTATGTAACTCACCAGACAAGAACAAAACTTTGCGTAGTGCAAAATGCTAAATCACTATGAAAGGCCCATCAGGAAGGGCTATCAAAACTAAATGGCTCACTCTGGGACATCACAATACAAAGACTGCTACTTGCCCCTGCACAAGCTATGTGCAAAAGGCTCATCCCATCAGCCTGAATTCTGTAAGAAGAAAATAAAGACAGCAGACATGAACATTTTTTATCTCTTTGCTGTTTGGCCTCTCACAGGACTGGAGCCAGGAAACAGAAGCAGAGATCCCCAGGGTCAACCTGGGTTAGCCCTAAAAGACATTCAGAGCTCACAGATTACTACATCTCTGTCAGCTTTTGGAACCATAGACTGCAACTCATTGATGTATACATGTTTGCCTGCTTTAATCTGTAAGTAATTCGCTCATTTCTTTTTCCTAGTTAATAAATCCTTAGTTCGTTTACTATAGGACTGGCTACAGGTGTTGTCTTTGGTGTGAGATCTAAGGTACAGATTGACTTGGGGGAAGTGTCTGATCTCTCGGGACTAGAAGCAACCTGAATATTTTGTGAGCTTTGGTGTATAGCAATGAACCATCACTAAGTCCAGCTAGCATGGAGGCAACACAGACTGGCATGCCCAAGGGGACTGGCTGTGACTCTATGGTAAGACTGGTATAGTGCTTTAGGAGTTCACAGTTGTTTACGAGGTTGGTGAAACGTAATTATAGAACATCCCCACCCCCATGGGTCTCTGCCCTGAGATCATGAACCACTCCAGTCAGTGTGACACTGAGGTCCTGGTGTGGGAGGATGGACAACCAAGATGGGAGGAGGAGGGGTTACCTTGAGATCCCAGTGTGGGAAGAGGGGACACCCATGGTGGGATGGGGCAGGGCTCCAGGAGGGGATGGGATTACCTTGAGGTCCTGGTGTGGGAGGGTGGGAGACACCCCTCCGTGGTGGGAGGGGGGGGGGGCTACCTTGAGGTCCCGGTACACCACAAAGCGGTTGTGCATGTGCTCCAGGCCCAGGATGATCTCGGCAGCGTAGAAGCGCATCTCGGCCTCGGAAAAGACCCCGTGCTGAGACAGGTGGTAATGCAAGTCGCCCCCTGCATGAGAGACAGCCAACATCCTGGTCAACACAAGGCCCTGCCCCACAGGAAAGACAGTGTGGGCCATGCAGGGGTGGCAGTGTTGCCTAGTGGCTAGAACACCAGGCTGCGAGCTATAACTCCCGGGTTCAATCCCCAGCCCTACCACAGGCTCCTTGGGCAAATCACATCCCCGCTCCGTGCCCCGGTTCCCCTCCTGCTCTTTGCCTGTGTGATCAGCAAGCTCTTTGAGCATGCACTATCTCACTAAGCATGTGCAGCTCCAGACAGTGGCGCCTAGCTTGAGACCGGGTGTATTATTAATTGTAAGGGGGGGCAGTGTGGGGGCTGGGGGGTTCCCCAAGAATAGCAGAGGGTTCTCACCATTCATCAGGTCCAGGATGAAGCTGAGTTTGTCAGGGGTATGGAAGGCGTAGGACATACACACGATGAAGGGGCAGTCCTGGTGTGAAAGGGGGAGATGGGTCACCCACCAAAAGAGGGAACCCCAGAATCTGCACCACCACAGGCTCCCCTCCCCCACAACATGATCCACCCCCCCACATGCTCCATCCCTCCTCCACACTTCTCTCTACATGCTGCCCCCTACATTCCCCCTTGCACTGCCCTCCCATAGATTCCCCCTCCCTCCACACTGCCCCACATATGCTGTCCCCACTGCATGCTCCCCTGTATGCTGCCCCCCACCAACCTCCACATTACCCCACGTGCTGCCCCCACCCCTCTTCAATCCTCTCTGTGTGTGCTCCCACCCCTTACGTGTTGCCCCCTCAAACTCTCTGTCCCCCCCCCCCATGTGCTTCCGACCACTCACCTGCACCTCCCTTGCTCTGAGCACACTCACTCCTGCCCTCCCCTGTGCTAACCGCCTCCACTGCTGTCCCCAGACCCAGGCCCCCCCTTTACCTTAGATCAGGCTTGCCCTGTTCTGACGCACCCCCCACCCCATGTATGCCCTGTGGCAAGGCTGGCCTGGTCAGGCAGGCCCCATGGCTGCAGTGCCTGGCATGTGGAGAGCTGTTCTCACCCCGGTGCTGACGAGAGACAGCATGATGCGCTCATTTAGGGCCAGCGTCTCCCCCTGCTTCATCTTAATGCGCTTCTTGTCCAGACATTTCATGGCATACCTGCCCCAAGAGAGAGAAAATAATCCCTGCTGCTATCCCCAAAGCAAATCTCCACACTCCTCATCCCTCCGCCCCTGCCTCCCACTGCAAATTTCCTCACCCCAGTATCCTTCCGCCTCCCATGGCAAATCTCCATGCCTGTTGCCCCTGATATCCCTCCACCTCCCACAGCAAATCCCCACATCCTTCACCCTGGTATCCCTCCACCTCCTGTGGCCATGGCAATCCCCCCCGCAAAAAACCCTGCGTCTCCCATGGTCATGGCAACCTCAGTAATGACAAGTATTCTTTCATCTCTCCTACTTCCACAGTACCCCCCTTCTCATTGAAGGTATCCCTCCGCCTGTCATGGCCAGGGCAACACCAGCACCACTGGTATCCTCCCTTGCCCCTGGAACCACCACAACTCTCCCTCGCTCTCACAGCTCTAGCCCCCCCCCCATCCCAGCAGATATTACCCCTCCCTGAAACCCAACCGATATCCCTTCAGCTCCTGACTATAATACCCCTCCCCACCAGATATCCCTGTCTCTCCCGGCTATAATACACACACACTCCCCAGATTCCCAGCAGATATCCCTCTGCCTCCTGGCTATAATATCCCCAACCCCAATGCCTAGACAATCCCAGCAGATATCCCTCCACCTCCCAGCTATAATACCCCACCCCCAGGGGAATCCCAGCAGATATCCTGCGCAGTTCATCTCCCCGGGGACCTCACCCCCGGTGTTGGCTAATTACATTTTGCCCGTGTCCGCTTTACGGCAACCGTACACCTCTCCGAAGCCGCCGCGGCCGATGATCCGGTGCACGCTGAAGTCGTTCATGGTCAGCTGGGCCCACGGCAAGGGGAGAGTGGGTGAGGGTGGGGAGGAATCCAGACATTAATTGTATTGTACTGTCGCAAACTCATGGCACATCGCACAGTGCAGCATGGGCTCTCAGAGCATCCCATGCCTAGGCAAGGAGCGAGAGGTTGGGCTTGGCGTTAAGGTCTCAGACTTAGAACTCCTGGATTCAGTTCCCATTTCTGCCACTGACTCCCTGGGTGATGTGGAGCAAGTCACTCTCAACCAATTTGTGCCTCAGTTTCCCCAGATACAAAGCAGGGAGAATAATCTGTCCTATGTCTGGATTGTATATTGGGGGGGGGGGAGGAGGAGCAGGAGGCAGGCCCAGCTTTTCTCTGTGTGTGCATGTATGCAGAGCACCCAGCACAATGATAACTATTCATCAGAACAATACCACCTGTTCCCTGGCCATTCCCACCAATGCAAGCACTTTCATTGTAGAATTGAGGGGAAACCTTCCCTCCGCGCCGTGCTCCCCCTAAGCCCTAGAGGAGGGGGGGGTGCCTTGGATTTCAACCTGCATCTGAATTTTGGGGCTCGCACAAGACGAGCCAGGGAACCCCAGCTCGCAGTGTGGCAGGGCTGAGGAGATCCCTTGCCCCCAGGGCCAGGCAGAGAATAGGAGGGTGTGGGACAGATCCCAGGGTGGGGTGATGTTAAAGGAGGGCACTGGGGATAGTCTTAAAGGTGGCACCCCCCAAACTCATCCTTTCACCCTGGGACACCTCCCTCTCCTATGTGTTTAAGGCCCCTGTCCCACAGCTACTGCCCCCCCCCAGTCTCCCCCACAATGAGCATAGCCCCAGGGGGTGGGATGATTCGATAGCAGTGGGGTTCGGTTGGGACCCGAGGGCTCCATAGGGAGCTGGGCAGTGGGGTAGGGGCAGTGGGGGTCGCTGTGCCGGGCAAGGGGCACATGGAAATGGGATGCAGTTCCAGACAAATCTACCTTCCAAATACAAACCGCCAACCCTCCCAGGCCAAGCCCCCCAAGATGGACTACAGCCCCCTCCCTTGCTCAGGCCAGGCTCCCCCAGATAGAACCTGCCACTCTATAAGTACATGGTGTGCCCACACTTTGAATACTGAGTGCAGTTCTGGTCACCCCAACCCAAAAATTGTAAGTTAGAACTGGAAAAAGTTCAAAGAAGGGCAACAAAAATGATGAGAGGTCTGGAAGAGCTTCCATATGAGGAGAAATTAAAATGACTGGGACTGTTCAGCTTAGAAAAGATACAACTAAGGAGGGATATGCTGGTGGCCTATTAAATCATGACTGGTGTGGAGAAAGCAAATAAGGAAGTGTTATTTACCCCTTCATATAACACAAGAACCTGTGGTCACCCAGTGAAATTACTAGGCAGCAGGTTTAAAAAAACATAAGGAAGTGCTTCACACAACGCACAGCCTGTGGAACTCTCTGCCAGGGGATGTTGTAACAGCCAATAATATAGATCCATCAGTGGTTATTAGCCAAGATCCCCTGCTCTGGGTGTCCCTGAACCTCTGTTTGCCAGAAGCTGGGACTGGATGACAGAGGATGGTTCACTGGATAATTACCCTGTTCTGTTCATTCTCTCTGAAGTACCTGGCACTGGCCACTGTCTGCAGACATAATAATGGGCTAGATGGACCACTGGTCTGACCCAGTGTGGCCGTTTTTATGCCCTGGGAGACACTCACATGGATGTTCAGCTCCACGTTCTTCCACTGGCAGAAGCGGGTGAATTTGTCGCTACAACAAAACAGAAAGAGGTGAAAAAACTACAGAGGCCCCCACAGAGAGACCCACCCATGGGCCTGCAGAGACCCCATCACCCCAGCCACGCAGAGACCGCCCCACCATAGCCCTGCAGCAAGACCACCCATCCCTCTCACCCAGAGACACCCCCATAGTCCTACAGAAAGACACCCCATACCTCCTCCCAAAGAGACCCCTGCAGAGAGAGGTTGCTCATCCCCCCAACCCGACAGACTCCCTCAGCCCTGTGCAGAGACCTTCCCATTCCCCGCCTGCCATGGTCCCTGCAGAAAGAGAACCTCCAGCCCCCAACAGAAATGCCCCCAGCCAGCCCCCACAGCAGGTGGCTCCTCTCACCTCTCGATGAATTTCTGGAAGATGGCCCCATGCAGGTTCTGGCAGATCTCCTCAATGTACGGCTGGGGAGACATGGGGGTCAGGCGGGGAAGAGAGGAATCAGCAGGGAACACCACCCACCCCCAGTGGGATGGGCCATGCCAAGAAATTCCTTTCCCCCGTCCTACCCGTACTGGGGCCTCCTCCCCCAAGGGAAGTGGGATGGGCCACCCTTCTCTTGGGGACTGTCAACCCCCCTGCTCTCCCCTGCATCAGAGCTTCTTAGTATCTCTCCCTCCTCCGGCCGCCAGGGCAGCCCGACCCCCCTTACCCATCCCCAACAGCAACCCCCTCCCACACAGCATCAGGAAGGGGCAGGAGACCGGGCTAGAGGGGCTCACTGCTTTGATCTGGTGCAGCTGGGGAGGAAATATTGAGCTAGGTGGACCCATGGGACTGATTGGTGCAGCGCTACCCTAGAGGGGCCCATAGGGCTGACTCGGCACCGAAGGGGGGAATCCAGTGCCAGAGCGGCCTGTGGGCCTGCTCCAGCACCGCAGGGGGGATCTGGGGATAGAGGGGCCCGTGGGGCTGGCTCGGCACCAAAGGGACCCTTGGGCTAGAGGGGCTGGCCTGGCACCTCAGGGGCCTGTGGGGCTGGTAGGGAGATGGGGGGTGGGGACACACACCTGGAATAGGTCTGGTGGCACCTGCTTCTTGCTGAGCCGGCTCTGCACATGCTCTGTGGCACTCTTGGAGAAGGGCTGTGGGGAAAGCAGTGGAGAAATGAAAGCCTGTGTGGCCCTCACAACCCCTCTTGGGTGGTCAGGGCAGGTCCGGGGGCTGGATTACTCCCATCCCCACCCCACGGTAGCCCACAGGGCAGGGCTGGGGCATCAGGGGAGACCCTGGACTGTATAAACAAGGAGAAATCCAACTCTCAGGCCAGGATGGGAGGGCTGGGGGAGCAACATAGGGTCCCCATCCAGGGCAGGGTCTGTGACTGCTTCAGGATGACCTGTGAGGCAGAGTTCCTGAAGGTCTTGGAGGTCCCTTCTGGAGATTTCTGGGGTCCCCCTGGGCAGGGTCTGCATTCCCCCTCAGGCAAGGTCTGTGGTGGTTTTTGGGGTGTCCCCCCCGGGCAAAGTCTATGGCAGTTTCTGGGTCCCCCCTGGGGTGGCGCACTCACATGGGAGCAGGACAGCAGCTCCTTCATGATGTACTGGTCAAAAATCTGGCGGCTCTTGGCGGCTCGATCCTCCTCCGAGTCCAGCTTCTCATATTTCTTAATCTGGGAGGCAGGGGGCGCAGTGTCACCGTGGGGCAGGCTGAAAAGTCATGGCTGGGAGCCCCCAACACCCCAGAGGGCAGGGGAGCCTTCCAGCAGCCACCCTAACACCCCACAGGGTGGGAATTTACCCCTTCCCCTCCCTACTAGGTGGAGATAGGGAAACCCCAAGGCCTCACCTCTTCATAGAACTCCACGAGTGGCTTGGCCTCCTCCACCTGATTCAGGCAGAAATCCCGGAACAGCAGGTATCCTGGGAAACAGGGAGAGAGTCAGGGCCCCAGAGCCCTGAACCCGGCCCCTAACCTCCAGAGCCAGCCAGCCCCCTATCCTGGGGCTGGATAGTAGCCAGCGTCCTCTAGAGGGCAAAGGCCCCATGTCCCATTCCCTGCACCCCTGAGTCATGTAATCCCTCCTGACTCCCTCAGATCCAGCTCCCATCTATACCAGCGGTAGCAACAGTGGGCTATTTTCTGCCCAGCATCCCTAGTCTGGTCACCACCAGAGAGGGCTGATTCCCCACAATGGGACAGTAGCAGCAGGCCTCTCCCCAGAGCCAGGCTGGGCCACGAGACTCTCCAGGTGGCTCCATCCTAGCCCTTGGGGCCCTGCGGTTAAACGGCTCCAGGTGCTGCCAGCTGCCAGCTCCCACCCCGCAGGGTAGGCTGCAGTTCACAGGGTTAGTTGGGCAAGAGGCCAGGCAGTGTGGAGCAGGCAGGGGAGCGCAGGGGAGGAGGCAGGGGAGCGTGGGGCGTATTGGCGCGGAAACCACAAACACCAGCGTGGGCGGGGAAGGAAGTGACAGGGGCTTCCTGCTGGAGGCCGTTAGCTACCAATGGCAGAAAGGGGAAGTGTCCCACCACGCCAGCCAGGGGGCCTGGGGAAAAAAAACCACTGGGGACCTCCAGCCGCTTAGAAGCCTCTGCCTGACTAGTGGATCCTGGCCCCTATCTCCAAGCCCCCTGGCAATCCCCATTCTGACCTTCCCCCATGGATCCCCACCCACCAGAGACCCAATCCCCCTCACAAACCCAGCCCACCGGGGACTCCTCCCCCCTCCCAATCCTAACGCCACCACTCGAGAGATCCCAACCCACCAGGTACCCTCCACTCCCAGGAAGCCCCAACTGACTAGGACTCTGGATTCCAAACCCCCATCCAACCCCACTCCAGCCCCCCACACCAACTCCAAACCCACTGGGGAACCCCAGCCTCCTCTCAGCCCCCGCCAAAACATAACATCCCCAACCCCCACCCCGCCACACAGCTCTACCCACCCAACAAACCCACCCCCTGATCCGAAACCCACCCTTCTCCCAGCTCACCACCTGATTGGGGTCACCACCTGACCCTTCCCTCCAACCCTCACCCTGGGATTCTCCTCCCCAACTGGAAAATCTCACCAAGTGCCCCCCCTTTTCCAGTCCATGCCCCCTGCCCCAGCCAGAAACCCAGGAGAGGGATCTGGGCCTGGGCCTGGGGGATGGGAACTGCCCAAGCCACACAAAGAGGAAGGAGAATTTCCTCTTGCGCTTCAGCACTCTCCACCCGTGTTCACAGCTGGCCTCTTGCCTTCCCCCGAGCTGGAGCTGTGGAGCAAGGAGCACAGCCAGCCCTGGGGATAGGTGTGAGCACAGAGCCTCCACAGCTCTAGTGACGCCCTTCAATCCCAACCTGCAGCCCCCATTAGTCCAGTGCTGGTCTCTCTCCGACAGCTCTGCTGTTGTCCCTCAATCCTAACCCTCCCAGACACACAGTTACACCAAGGGCCTGGGGAGAGGGGGATGTGCATGGGTGTATCTGTATGTGTGTCTGTGCATCCCCTGCAGCACTTCACCCCCACCCCCTCCACTCACCGATCTTCTGAGAAAAGATCTTGTCAAAGGTCACTTCGCCCCGGTCCTCCAGGTATTTCTGCATGACGCTGCGGATGCTGGCAAGACGAGGAGCACACAGGAGATTAATTGGGATACCCACTCCTCACTCCTGTTCCTTCCCCCAGTAGAAACCACCTGAGCCCATTTGGATTCTGGATCTACATGCCTGGGAGTGTCAGAACAGGCATCTCCCCACCGCAGCCTCAGGCTTTCCCATGTTGGGGATCTTAATATATGCTTTTCCCCCTGAACTGAACCTTCTTTGACGTTCCAATATTTATTAGTTTGTTAAATTCCAGCTCCCTTTAAGACTTTTCCCTCCCTTCAGTAGCTGCCTCCAGCTACAGTTTCACTAAGTTTTTTGGGTGAAAATTTCCTTGTTTGTTTGTTTAAACAACAGCCACATGGCACCATCAGTCACTCACTAGCACATCCATTAAGTACTCATCCAAAGGCCCCAGTTGAGACCAGAGCCCCATCGTGCCAGGCACAGTACACTCTTGAAAGAAATGCCCTCTACCCTTAGGATCTCCCAATTCAGCTACACAGGACAAAGGCCAGGAACAGAAACTGAGTCACAGAAACAGGACGGGACTGGCCCAAGGTCACCCAGCCCCACCCACTAGCCCCCACTGCCTCTTGATGCTGACACGTGAACTAGCTGCATCATGGTTTGTTTTTGAGCAGTGCCAGAACTGGGTCCGGGTCTCCAGCATAATTCCATCGTTTTCCATCTGTCTCGGGCTCATCTGGCCCCCATCACTGCTCCAGGTGAGAGCCTCGTGATCTTTAATGGATTTAGTGTCCCAATGCCCCTGAGAGGGAGGGAAGTGCTGGTAGCCTCATGTTCCAGATGGGGACACTGAAGCAGAGAGCAGCTGAGTGATGTGCCCAAGATCACACAGGGAGGAGGAAGGAATTGAAAGCAGGTCTCCTGCCTCCCAGCTTAACACCTGAGCCACTCCCTCTTTTAGCAGCATGGCCACTGAGTCAGGCCAGGTTCCTTGAGTTCAACATGAGGCCCAGCCCAGCCAAGCTAGACCTGCAGGCTGTGTAATGTCCTTCAATCCAGCTGGTCCCTGCAGGGCTTGGGCCAGAGACCTCTGCCATGGCTGGGTCAGAGTGGTCGGAGTCCTGTGGGGCTCAGCAGCTCTGCCCTGAAGTCTTAAAGCCCACCAGGATCCAGCTGGTGCTTCTATGATGCTTGACCAGGCCGCCAAAATCTCACCTTAGGGAACATCCCACCTGCCCAGCGTATCCATGGGCAGCTCCCCAAGGGGCATGAACGCCATTGCAAGACAGCAGCTGGCACCCGGCAGACCTGAGCAGGAAGACACCAGGCCTTGTGGCACAAGGAACATCTCAGACCACAAGGAAAGTCAAGTCTGGTGTCTTGGAGATGGAGGGAGGCTGCTGCCTCCATTCCCACCCACAGGGAGGGGTGGGGGTTTGCAACATCCTCCTCCGGGATCTGCACAAATAGGGCCTGACAGTGCTCAGGGCAAAGAGAAGAACTTGAGCTGTGCAGGACTCCTGGGTTCTCTGGGAGGGGTGTGGGGTCCAGTCATTAGAGCTGGGGGGGCTCAGAGCCAGGACTACTTCATTCTCTCCAAGCTTTGGGAGGGGAGTGGGGTCTAGTGGTTAGAGTAGAGTGGGCTGGGATTCTATTCCTGGCTCTGTGGCATGTCGTCTCTTGGTGCCTGAATTCCCCATTGGTACAGCAGGGATGACTACCATGGCATGGTCTGCCAGGTCTATGCAGACTGAGCTCTTTGGAGCAGGGGCTCTCTCACCAAATATCCATGCAGCGCCTGGCACAGCATGGCCCTGGCTGCAGTTGGGGCCTCCTAATGGCTACTGGAAGGGGGATAAAAGTCAAAGCCACTAGGAGGCTCCTTGCACCTCCCCATGAAGCAGCCAGACGTGAGCATTGTTGGAGACGGGATACTGGGCTAGATGGGCCCCTGCTCTGGACATGCCCGTATGGCTACAGGCCTTTCTGAAGGTCCCTGCTGACCCGTGGAGCCCTGCCCGTGAAGATGCCATCCTTCCCTGGCCCTGCCAAGGGCAGCAGCACTCTGACCTTTTAACAGACCATGGGCCAAAGAACTAAGGCCAGGTGCTTGCACTGGCCAGGTCTTTCGTGCTGGGGCAGCCAAGGGCTCCTTTGGCCTGGGGTGGCAGGTGGGGTGGGGTGGGGTGTATCCCTGCTGGGTTTTTGAGGGTGTGGCCAGAGCTGGTGTCAAGGCCCTGTGGGGTACGGGAGCAGCCCTGAGGCTGCTCTTGATGACACCAAAGAGAATGGAAACCTGGCCCCAACACTGATCAGCCCCAATCAACTGCACTGCTGCCCCCTGGCCTCGCCCCCTTACTGGACATCCAGGGGGACTCGGCCCCTCATCTTTCCAGCCTCCCAGGTCTCAGGGTCTTGGGAGAATTCACCAAAACCTGGAACTGAAAACTCTCCCCTGTCCTGCAGGCCAATGGGAAGATGGGAGGAACCTTCCCCAAGGCTGGGCCAGGGGGCAGAGGTTCCCTCGATGATAGAGGAGGACCTCAGCCTTGGCACAACAGGGTGGTGGGTCCCTGGGAGCCACATTAAGGATCAGACTGGGGCCAGAACTGAAAAGACTGGCTCTGTCAAGACATTTCAATACCCCCCTGCAGCAGGAGCTCTGGGCTTGATCTGTCATTCACAGTTATTGCCAATCTCCCAGCAGATCTCCCCTCAATCCCAACCCAGAAACCTGGGCTAGCTCAGCCCTGGCCTCCCCCCATAGCTCTGCCGCTGCCCTTCCATCCCAGCTCTGGGCTCCTCCCTGAGCTCCATCAATGTCCCTCAATCCCATCCTACGGCCCTCTGCTACCCTCGCCCTGGGCTCCCCACCCAGACGCACCAGGCAGTGCCCTGCTGCATGCCCATGGCAGCTGTGAGCAATGCCAGCACGGTGCAGGGTTCTGTTTCCCTGATTGGCTCTGGCTCCAGGATTTTCGTCTCTAGCCTCTCCAAATCAATCTGGGGGGGCAGGCAAAAAAGAGGAACCCCTCTGGCTGGGCCCTATGGCGGGGGAGGAATGCCTGGGGGGCAGGAGGCTCGACCCTCCCCCCGCCCCACCCAGCACCCCTGTGGCCAGTGTGAACTCAAACCCAAAGGGGGTGGGGGAGCAGGGTAGGGTGACTGGGCATGTGTAGATGTGTGTAGGGGGGATGTCACACAGAAGCCCCTGCACCCCCTTCTCCACCCCACAGCCAGATTGGATGTGAAGCAGCACATCCCTCTCAACCAAATTCCTGGCCCCATGGGGTCACAGCTGGTTCAGCATGGTGGGGCCCCATCATGCCCCTCCCCCTCAGCAGGCCCTGCCCCTCACACCCCTGCTAGTCCCTGGCCCCCTGTGCCATCCCCTCAGGGTCCAGGCCCGAGGCAGCAGCTGGCAGTGACTTTCCCACAGGCCTGGCTGGTGGGATGCAGGGGAAGGAGGGCTGGGCTGGCCCGGCCCAGGTGTGAGCCACCAGAGGCTCCCAGGGAAAACACAGAGGAGGGCGCTGTGGGGATCAAAGGGAGGGGGCCCCTAGCCCCTAATCCATCCAGCCCCCCCATCCACTTTACAAACCCAAAGTCACCTCCACATAGGAGACATCACCCCCCCTCTCCACATCTCCCCCAGAGATCCATTCCACACCCCACCCCTTAAAGCTCCCCAGTGCACAAAGATGGTCAGCCCCCAACACCTCCCCAGGTCCATTCCCCACAGTAAGGGCACTACGCATCACTGGGACGGCCGTCCCATGTAGGGGTAGGGCAGCGCAGGGAGCCAGCTCCCTGCAGTGCCAAGACTCAGCAGCAGTCTCTGCCCACAGCCCTCCCCAGAGGGGGCATCTGGGTAAAGCCCAGCTGTAACTCCTCTCCAGGACAGGGGGGCCCCTAGGCTACCATCCCAGACATCTTATCACAGCTATGGAAAACGCCTCTGCTCCCCACACCCCCCAGCACACAGGTCTGGCCCCTCCCCACCGCCACTGCACCCCGGGACACAGGCCTGGCCCCTCCCTGCCCCCACTGCACCCCGGGACACAGGCCCGGCCCCTCCCTGCCCCCACTGCACCCCGGGACACAGGCCCAGTCTCCACAAGGCCTACCCTGCTCTCACATAGTGACGTGGGGCAGCGTAGTTGGGGTGGGGGAATCTGCAGTTAAGTAAGGGTCTGGGGTCAGACAGGCCTGGCTCTAGGGAACAGGGCAGGGGGCCCCATCCAGCCGAGGCCCCTCCATGGGCCCAGCACAGAGAAATCTGGAGTCTAGGCAGCCTCTGGTGCTTCTAGGGACTCCTAGCTAAAAAGGGTCTCTCTACCATCCCCATGGGCACCTGCCCCTTTTGGAGAAGCTGGAGACAGGGGACTGGAGCTTGGCTGGCCCTAGGGCCTGCTCCCCACAGGCCATGGGAGCAGAGGGAGCTCAGCAGGCAGGGGATGGATGCTTTCACACATGCGCTCATGAGGGTGGAAACCCACAGCTCCACACCAGTAGCCTAGGCCTGTGTGACTGCCAGGCAGTACCAGGCCCCTGCCCGCCACATAGACCAGGCCCCGTGCTGCCCCAGCTTCCCCTCTGCTCCCAGGTGTCACTTCTGGCTAAGTCAACCCCCCCGCCCAGCCTGAGCCTTGACTGTCATTGCTCTGTGCTCAGCGAGGGGCCCTGACTCTGAGCTCCCCTCTCCCTCGCCCTGCAGCCCCAACAGGGCAGAGCAAGGCCAGGATCTTTGCTGGAAGGGTTGGGGTTGAAGAGTAGGGACTGGTGGGGATGGGGGCCTCCATGGGTCCAGCTTTGTGCTGGGGCAGGGGGCTGTGCTATCTACAGCCCATGAGAACAGGAAATCAGCCCAATAGAAGAGGGGGTTGGCCCTGGGCTCTTCACTCTGCAGCTCTCCCCTCCCACCTCAGAGCCAGCTGCATTTCGATGACTTTCTCTGCCCCATTCTCCCTGAAGCCAGGTTGATGCCCGGCATTGGCAAAAGCCAAAAAAGGTGCCACGCATGCTATCGTACATGTCTGTTGCGCCACTGGCTACCCTGATCCCCAAGCACTTGTTAAGTGCCACTAGCTCGTTAAATAGCACGGATATTGCGCATGGGGTTGGAAGTAGGGTGCTGCGCACAGATGATCCTTAGCACAGATTGCATCTCGAACCCTGCCGCGTGTGTCTCACAACCATTAGACAGGCGCTAGTTCAGACCTGCTGCACCGTTGTGTCTAATGCATGCCCACATGTAGTCAGCTGTGCAGATCAGCCCATGGCAGGTACAGTGCATCTGATCCGCCAGGATCATGTTGGGCACGCAGGGGCTGTTCTTCAGAACCTCCCAAGCACAGGGAGATCACAACCCTGGTGCTGGGAACTGACAGATACAAAGGAGAAGGGGGTGGTGTGGGGAAGGGTCTCTGGATTTTAAAGGGGGTGGGGAGGGTCAACTCAGACCCTCCTCTCCCATCTCCCTGGTGTTGGAGAGCAAGACACAGGAGCCTGGAAGAAAACAGAATAATAGAAAACTATTCAGGCTACAGGGGGGAAACAATCAGGAAGACACAACCTGGACAGGGCAGAGAGTGCCAGTCTCCTCCAGTAACACACAGCTCCCCCCAACACACACTCACAGAACTATGCCGCTTCGCTGCCCCCATGCCCAACCTGGGGCGCCCACTCTGCTCAGGTCAAGACACCTTGCAGGGAGCTGTGTGTGTGTGGGAAGGGGTCCATTTCCAACCAAAGGGCCAGCAAGGCCCAGCCGGCTGCCCCACACTGCCCCCAGCTCACCTGGGCTCAGGTAACAGGATCTTCTTGCTGGCCCGGGCTGCAGGGGTGGATTTGCTTTTTTCCATAGCCATCAAGTAGCTCACATCCGCTAGCACCGCTTCCAAGTCGGCCATCTTGCCAGGCAATCTTCTCTCTTCTCCTCCCCCCCCCCCTTGTTTTTTAAATACCTTAAGAGATTATTAATTTTTTGAGTCTCCGGCCTCAGCGGCCGACCGAGCCCCCTCTCTGCCCCTCTAGATGCCGGGGGGTTGGGGTGGGAAAAAAGAGGGGGGTGTTGTTCCCCCACCCCTTTCACCAACAGATCCACATGATGCCTTGCAGCGACAGCCCCTTCCACTTCTTCCTTATTTCTGATCGGCTTCACCTCCTCTGCTAGCGGCTCCCCTTCCTCTCTGAGGCGCTGTGCGTGTTTGCAGGAGAGGCGGGCCTGCCTTGCAGTGGATGCGGCTAAGGGTTTGCTTGTCTCCCACCCCCTTGACAACTGCTTCGGTTTTTGAGTTGTGTGTCTGTGTGTGGATCTGCTGGTGCAAGCAGCGGGCAGGGCCAGCCGAGGGGAGTGCCAGGAGAGGGGCACGAGCGTTGGAGGGGAAGAAAAAAAAACCTGTGCCAAAGCCACCGCAAAAATAACAATCCGATAAAATGTCAGGTCACTAGGTCATTAAAAGAAAGAGAGGCAGGATCGACGGATTCCGCAACGCTTCCTCCTGCCCTGCCTGGTCGCCACACTGGCTACAGCACAGGCTAGCTTAGGTCTCTCTCCGGCTGCAGCTTAAAGCAACAGTGCCCTGAAAAAGGGAAGCAAAGTGAGGCAAAAGATTGAACGCTGCCCTCTGGAGGTTTTGCGTTAGCCCTTCGCCCACCCACACTGCATTTTAGGCTCGGGTGATCGCAGTGCGTGCAATGGGGGCAGGCTGGCAGAAGCAAGGTTCCAGCATGCCTGTGTGTCAGGTGTCACCCATGAACAACCGAAGTGCCTCTCTGGCCCCCTGCATGCACCTGGCAGCCAATCGGCCTGCACACCTGCGGGACAGTAGGAGGGAGCTTACAGTAGCATCTAAAGGCCCCTAAGAAAGGAACAGGGACCCATCCCTTTTGGGGAGGAGTGCCCCATAAAAACCTGCAAAGCCCATATACTTTGTCCTCCTTTGAGTCCCCCTTGGCCGTGATGCCTGCAACAAACAAATCGGCTAGGGAGCAGCTGGGCGGCTTACTACGCTAATCAAGTCTGTCAGCCCATGAGCCCCCTTTCTTGCGCACCTGCCCTTGTTATCTCAGCTCATACCCTGAGATTGTAAGCACATTGGGGCAGGGAGTGAGAGTCATTGTGTGAATGTACAGTGCCCAGAATCACTGCTCTGTTTGAGAGGCCAGAGCAACTCACCCAGGGACACGGTAGATTCCTCCATCGCTTGGGGTCTTTAAACCGAGATTGGGCGTCTTTCCAAAAGATCTAGCTCAAGCACCAGTTTTGGTATTGATGCAGGAAGCAGTAGGGGGAGTGCTCTGGCCTGGGTTATGCAGGACGTGAAACTAGATGATCTCAGTGGTCTTTTCTGGCTTTAAAAATCTATGAATCTGTAATATATACAGCTGCCACCACTATGCTATAAACGTAAATAGTTCTAGGCATTGTACACATATGAAATGGAAAGCTGGAATCTACCCCTCAAATTGCTACAATATAAGGATAAAGGCACATCTGGTCAACCTTCTGTTTGGAAATATCAAGCTTTTAAACCATATACATTTTCTTCTTTCATACAAAATGTGTCTGGCTATTGAATTAAAATTATATAAGCTGATCTCAGTTCAAACAGAGGCTCTCAGGTAAGTGAGACAAAAGATTTGGACTGTGTTTGTTAATACTAAGTTTTGTCCTTTAACAAAAAAATTAATTAAAATTCCTGGCTTTGATTTCACCTCTCCATGACGGCATGTGTTTAAGAGCAGGAGCAGCCCGAAGTGAAATTGACTAGGGAAATAATGAAATTGACCAGCCTAGTTGCACAGGCTAAGCTGCAAAGAACAAACAGGGTGCATGATGAAAAGCATCCCATCACTTGGCAGAATGGTGACACGTCTCTCCAAAGACATCAGTCAGACTAGCGCACAGCCCACTGGTTAGGGCATGGTGCTGCCAGGTGGGCAACCGAAGTGCAGAGCCCTTCTCCACATTTGGAAGAAGCAGGAATTGAACCTGTATCTCCCATATCCTGGAGAGGGTGTACTAAACACTGGGCTAAAACGTGTCCAAGGAGACCCCGGTGCCTTTGCCTACACTATCTAGGAGTTGGAGCTAGACAAATTCAGACTGGAAAGTAAGGTGTAAATGTTTAACAATGAGGGTAATGAACCATTGGAAAAATGTACAGAGGGCTGTGGTGGATTGTCCATCACCAGCATTTTTTAAATCAAGATGGAATGTTTTTCTTTGCTTTAGTTCAAACAGGAATTACTTCCAGAAAGTTCTCTGGCCTATGTTATGTAAGAGGTCAGACTAGGTGATCACCATGTCCCTTTCTGACATCGGGCCTGGTCAGCATTAGGAAGTTAGATCGGTGTAACTATGTCACTCAGGGGTGTGCAAAATCCACACCCCTGCATGACACAGTTAAACTGACCTAGCCCCTGGTGTAGACAGCACTAGGTTGACAGGAGAATTGTCCTGGTGACCTAGCTCCCATCTCTGGTGGGTGTGGAGTACCGATGCTGACCAGCAGGGGCGGCTCTACGAATTCCGCCGCCCAAAGCAGGGCGGCGCGCTGCGCTGCTCGCGCTGCTGGGCGCCCGTCCCGCGCCTCTGCGGGACCTCCCGCAGACGTGCCGCTGGTCCCGCGGCTCCGGTGGAGCATCCGCAGGCATGCCTGCGGGAGGTCCACACGAGCCGCGGGACCAGCGCACCCGCCGCAGTCATGCCTGCGGGAGGTCCGGTCGTCCCGCGGATCCGTTGGACCTCCCGCAGGCATGACTGCGGAAGGTCCGCCGGACCCGCCTGCGACCCTCCCATCAATGTAGGTAGCATCGTCACTGAAGCACTGCAGTGATGCAGTTGCAACATTTTAGGTGTAGACAAGCCCTTAGTAGCTCTGCTTTGTAAAGATAAGCGTTTTAACATCATCCATGATGTTAACCACAAGTGTTCAAAACTCATGAGTCAGGCTTTGTAAAACCATGATCGTTAAAAATAACAAAACCTGGGTTCTAATTTGCCTGCTAGCTAGGCTGCACTTGGGTCACATTTTCCAGCTTTTCTACACAGCCAGCTGGGTCAGAAACTTTCAGGGGTGGCAGAACCAGGGATAGGGGTGCAGGGTGTGTGTGTCAGGGTTAGTGCCCCCATGATGAAAATATTGGGCAGGGGAAATCTATGTTTCCACCCCCACAACATCTCACTGGGGCGAGAGCAAAGTAGGACCCATCTATGTTCCAAACACTCACAAGGGGGCAGAGATGAGAGTGGGATCTGGAGGAGGGGCTGCTGGAGCAGCTGCCGCCCCCCCCCCCCAGTGCATAAGATCAGGTGGAGGCATCTGGCCTGGGGGAGGTGCAGGAAACATGTGCACCAGTTGCCTGGGTGCAGGACAGGACAAGGCTTTAGTAACTGAGTGGGGGGCAGGGAGCATTGACCCACTGGGTGCTAGCCGCCGAAGAATTGCCATGGGAACTGCAGCAGGAACTACTGGATGCCCCTTCCCAGCCTGGAGCCAGCTGCCCCTCCACAACCTACTCTCCAGTCTCTGTAGCCCCCCTCATTCTCCCTGCTACCCCTTAGCACCTCCAGTCACAGGGAGTTTCCACCCCACTCCAGAAACTTCCATTTGAACAAAGCTGGGGTTGTCAGGTAAATCCCATGACTCCCAGAGCTGGGGTTGTAGGGAAAACACCAGATACTGCAAGAACTGGCAATGCTGTGTCATCCTCCATTTTACAACAAAATCTCACGCTGCCGAGCATAAAGGTTTGTGTCAAATCGGAGGATTTCACTGGGGCTGGTTGAAAGTTTTCCATCAAAAATGTTTTTCAGTGGCAAATTGAATTTTCCAGTAAATGAAGCTTTTAGTGAAACATGTCATCTAAATTTTCCGTGGAAAGCAGCATTTTCATCCAAAAACCCAGTGCCTGAAAAAGGAAATATTTTGATTTTGAAAGGCCACTGTGATGCCTCATGGGAGGTGTATTTCGGTTTTCTCATGTCCTCATTTTCCTCTATGGTATGGGATCCCTGGGCAGGGATCCCTGGGCAAACAACATGTCCCAGGACTCCATGGCTAAGGACTCCAATGATGCACCACAGTCCCCTCTCCAAGCAGGCAGGACTGTGGTGCATCATGGGAGATGTCGTCCAACCACACAGTCTGGCTCAGAAAAATGGAGCACAAGGCACTCAAACTATAACTCCCATAAGGCCCAGGGGCAGTATTTCCTAATTGATTTTTATTTTTTAGGTTTGTCAAAATTATCCAAAGTAAAAAAAATAAAAATCAAAACCCAAAACAGGGTGTGTGCCTGCTTTCTAGTGCCCCCTGCCGGCCAAGTGTGGGGCTGCCTCCCTCAGTTTCCTCTTCCATGGTGTTTTCTGTCTCTCCTGGAGTGTCACATGGCTCAGCCCTTGTAAAAGTCAGGACCAGCTCATGACTGGTGGGAGTAGTTGATCCAGCTACCCAGCAGAATCCAGCTGCCTGTGACACCCACATTTTTTGACCAGCTCAAACTGTGAGGACTTTTATTTTCAAACTGAGTCTCCACTTGTACAGGTGCCACACACTCTCCTGGCAAAAACAGAGGGTTCCTTCTTGGCTTTGGCAAGTTGCTGCTGGTGCTGGAAGCTTGGGTGTGTTGGGCAGCTACCCTGATCACCCGTGGGCTGAGCTGGAATCAGACTGGCAGCCAAGAGGGGATCGGTGCATTTTCCCCATAGACTGCATATTTACTGAAGCTTTAAAAGGCTGGATCAGCTTTGCCTGCTCTCCTTCAGTAGCATTTGCCCTGGTGTCTGCAATGCCACAAGGATGGGAGCAATGATCAACTGGGTCCTGAGAGTTTATGCCACCCGTGACTGCCACCTCAGGAACAGAAGCACCTTCATTTCTGCTGCCTCTTCTGCAGTCTCCCAGGAGCCACCTCCAAGCACCAGCTGTGTATTCTACTCCCAGATCAGATGTGGAGGGTGCTGCAGGGCCGCCCAGGGGGGGGGGGCAAGTGGGGCAATTTGCCCCGGGCTCCAGAGGGGCCCCCAAGAGAACAGCTGAGGCTCCCTCCCCGGCCCCAGCCCGACCCCGCCTCCGCCCCTCATCCGGAGCCTCAGCGCATCCAGGGGTGTCCCTCAACAGCTGCAGCCTGACTCCAGGGGGGCCCCTGAGCCCCTCCCCACTCAGAGCCGCGTAGTCAGGGGCCGGGGCTGCGAGCTCCGGGCTGAGCGGAGGGAACTCAGGCCCCCGCTGGAGCTCGCAGCCCCACCCCCTCACCACGTGGCTCTGAGCAGGGTGGAGCTCAGGGGCCCCACCGGAGACACGCTGCAGCTGGTCAGCGACGCGCTGAGGCTCCGGATGAGGGGGAAGCCGGGGGTAAGAGTCCGAGGCCGGGGCCTGGGGGATTGGCTAAGGGGCAGGGAGTCCCGGGGACAGTCAGGGCACAGGGAGGGGGCAGAGGTGGGGTGGTCAGGGGACAGGGAATGGGGAGGTTGGATTGTGGGTGTTCCGGGGTTTGTCAGGACTCAGCGGGGTGGGGGGGTGGATAGGGGTTGGGGCAGTCAGGGCACAGGGGTGGGGTCCCAGGGTGGTGGTGGTGGGGGTCTCTGGGGGACGGTGAGGGGACAAGGAGCAGGATGGGTCGGGGATTCTGAGGGGGGCGAGCAGTCAGGGGACAGGAAGTGGGTGGGGGTCGGATAGGGGGCAGGGCCAGGCTGTTTGGGAGGCACAGCCTTCCCTACCCTAAAGCTCATTCAGCAGTTTGAGGCTTGCAGAAGAGCCAAGCTGTTAGCTTTTCCATTAGGGCTACCATCCCTTTCACTTCTCAAATGCCAAGTTATAGTCTATATTTAATTTCAGTGCCATAGGGAGATTCATGTCAGGGGAGGGTAGCTTCATTTAAAATTAGCCACTGGGGGAGGGATCACATGAGAAGAGCAATATCCTGCCCAACCCTACCAAGGGAGACCCCTCTCCCCTGCATTCTCTGAGGCTTCAGAGGGGTTAATTCAGTGGTTCTCAAACGTTTGTACTGGTGACCCCTTTCACATAGCAAACCTCTGAGTGCAACCCCCCAACCCCAACCCCTTATAAATTGAAAACACTTTTTAATATATTTAACACTATTATAAATGCTGGAGGCAAAGCAGGGTTTGAGGTGGAGGCTAACAGCTTGCAACTTCCAGTAATAACCTCGTGACCCCCAGTTTGAGAACTCCTGGGTTAATTTAATTTTAGCACCCTGTGTCCATTCACATGCATGTGCTATTTTGAGCATTTCAGTTTTCACAACATAGGCTCATCCCAGATTCTGGAACAAACTCAAATGCTCAGTTCGTGGAGTATGTACATAAGCTATACTAAAGACAACCCCCCAGTAACCGTCTTCAGTTTGTGAGGGACCCCATGGAGCCAGTCTCTAGGCAACAGCTAAATTCATGGAGGTTAAGTCCATTAATGGCTGTTAGCCAGGATGGGTAAGGAATGGTGTCCCTAGCCTCTGTTTGTCAAAGGGTGGAGATGGATGGCAGGAGAGAGATCACTTGATCATTACCTGTTAGGTTCACTCCCTCTGGGACACTTGGCATTGGCCATTGTCGGTAGACAGGATTACTGGGCTGGATGGACCTTTGGTTTGACCCAGTATGGCTGTTCTTATGTTCTAACCTAAATGAACCCAAAGTTATGGAGACAGATATGAGTCAAGGAAGCCAGCAGAGTATCAGAAACCTGGAAAAATCTCTGATCGGATGGGCTCAGGCGTTTGGTCACAAGCTGAGGTGGTTCAAAAGTTTTGGATTTTTTTTAAGCAGAATTTTTTTATTGTTTCTTTAAACAATCAAACACAGCAAACAGCAAATATTTGGCCACACACTTCTGAAACCCCAAATCATGTTCAGGTTTTGGCAGACTAATTTCAGCTTTTCAACTGAAAAAAACAACAACAAATTTTGAAGGAAAGCAGACATTGTTCGTGATTTTTTTCTGCTTTTTAAAACCCCCTAGTTTTCAATCAAAAAAAAGTTTTGATGGAAAATATTTGTCCAACCCTTTTAATGAGCTTTAGTGCCTTTTAGCACTAGCCGATGCTGAGAACCAGTGATACTTTGTAAAGAAGTTTTCTCAAAACTGGGTTTGTGCTGCGATGCGGAAGGTTTATTTTTCCCAGGGCCGCCTGTGGGGAGAGCAAGTGGGGAAATTTGCCCTGGGCCCTGCAGCGGCCCCCATGAGAAAAGACGGTTACTCACCTGTAGTAACTGTTGTTCTTCGAGATGTGTTGCTCCTATCCATTCCAGTTAGGTGTGCGCACCGCGCGTGCACGGCATCTCGGAACTTTTTTACCCTAGCAACACCGGCGGGCCGGCTGGCGCCCCCTGGAGTGGCGCCGCTATGGCGCTAGTTATATACCCCAGCCGGCCCGTCCGCTCCTCAGTTCCTTCTTGCCGGCTACTCCGACAGTGGGGAAGGAGGGCGGGTCTGGAATGGATAGGAGCAACACATCTCGAAGAACAACAGCTACTACAGGTGAGTAACCATCTTTTCTTCTTCGAGTGATTGCTCCTATGCATTCCAGTTAGGTGATTCCCAAGCCTTACCTAGGCGGTGGGGTCGGAGTGAGACGTGGCGGAATATAGCACCGCGGAGCCGAAGGCTGCGTCGTCTCGAGACTGCTGCACCAACGCGTAATGGGAGGCGAAGGTGTGGACCGAAGACCAGGTGGCCGCTCGACAGATGTCCTGGATCGGGACATTGGCCAGGAAGGCAATAGATGAGGCGTGCGCCCTCGTCGAGTGTGCAGTGACACGGCCTGGTGGTACGCGAGCCAGCTCGTAGCAGGTCCGGATACACGCAGTGACCCAGGAGGAAATCCGTTGGGAGGATATCGGCTCTCCCTTCATGCGGTCGGCAACCGCGACAAACAGCTGGGGCAAACGCCGGAAGTGCTTCGTCCGCTCGATGTAGAAAGCGAGCGCTCTGCGGACGTCGAGGGTATGCAGCTGTTGATCCCGAGGCGAGGCATGTGGCTTCGGGAAGAACACCGGGAGGAAGATCTCCTGGTTGAGATGGAAAGCTGACACTACCTTCGGGAGGAAGGCCGGATGAGGGCGAAGCTGCACCTTGTCCCCATGGAAGACCGTGTATGGCAGGTTAACCGTTAGAGCGCGAAGCTCAGATACTCGTCTCGCTGATGTAATGGCGACGAGGAAGGCCGTCTTCCAAGAGAGGTAGAGCAGGGAGCACGTGGCTAAGGGCTCGAACGGAGGACCCATCAGTTTGGCCAAGACGAGATTCAAGTCCCAGGTCGGGGCCGGGCGCCGCACCGGCGGGTACAAGCCATCCAGGCCTTTGAGGAAGCGGGAAACCATCTGGTTCGAGAAGATGGACCGACCTTCCACGGAGGGGAGGATGGCTGATACCGCTGCCAGATGAACTCTCAAGGAGGAGACCGCCAGACCTTGCTCCTTAAGGTGCCAGAGGTAGTCCAGGATGGTAGGGACCGGGACCAGGAATGGATTAAAACCTTGATGATCACACCAGAGTGCAAACCTCTTCCACTTCGCTAGGTAAGTGGGGCGAGTGGAAGGCTTTCTGCTCTCGAGCAGGACCTGTTGAACCGCTGCAGAACAGCCCCTCTCCGCGTGGGTCAGCCACTCAGGTACCAAGCTGTAAGATGGAGGGACTGCAGGTTCGGATGGTGGAGCCTGCCGAAATCCTGGGTGATGAGGTCCGGCCACAACGGGAGGGGGATGGGTTCCCGAACGGAGAGCTCGAGCAGCAGGGTGTACCAGTGCTGCCTCGGCCAGGCCGGCGCGATTAGAATGACGTGAGCTCTGTCCCTCCGAAGCTTCAGGAGCACTCGGTGCACGAGCGGGACCGGAGGGAAGGCGTAGAGGAGGCGATCCGTCCAGGGATACAGGAAGGCGTCCGACAGGGAGCCCGGCGAGCGACCCTGGAACGAGCAAAACAGGTGGCACTTCCTGTTCCCTCTGGAGGCGAATAGGTCTACTTGGGGAAACCCCCACCTCCGGAAGATTGTGTGGACGACATCTGGACGGAGGGACCACTCGTGGGAGAGGAACGACCTGCTGAGATGGTCGGCCAGCGTGTTCTGCACTCCCGGAAGAAAGGATGCTTCCAGGTGAATTGAGTGGGTCACGCAGAAGTCCCACAGGAGCATCGCTTCCTTGCATAGGGGGGAGGAGTGGGCTCCGCCCTGCTTGTTCATGTAGAACATCGCGGTGGTGTTGTCCGTGAACACTGTCACACAACGGCCTTGCAGGTGGGTGCAGAAGGTGCGACAGGCCAGGCGGATGGCGCGTAGCTCGCGAACATTGATGTGCAGGGCGAGCTCCTGGCCCGACCACTGGCCCTGCGTGTGGAGATCGCCCAGGTGGGCCCCCCAACCGAGTGCTGAGGCATCTGTGGTCAGAGTGACGGACGGGCGAGGCGGGTGGAACGGAACTCCGGCACACACGACCTCTGGGTTGAGCCACCAGTTGAGAGACTCGAGAGTCGTCCTGGTGACCGTGACCACCATGTCGATGGGGTCTCGATGTGGCCGGTACACCGACGCGAGCCACAACTGGAACGGACGAAGGTGGAGCCGCGCGTACTCGGTGACATACGTGCATGAAGCCATGTGGCCCAGGAGGCAGAGGCAGGAGCGCACCGTCGTGGTAGGGAAGGCGACGAGGTCCCGGATGATGGAGACCATCGTCTGGTGCCGAGCGCGAGGGAGACAGGCTCTGGCCACTGTGGAGTCGAGGACTGCTCCGATGAACTCCACCCGCTGTGTCGGAATCAAAGTGGACTTCTCGGTGTTGATGAGAAGACCGAGCCGATGAAAGAGAGACATGATTTCTGACATCTGGTCCATCACAAGTTGCCGGGACTGACCTCGAACCAGCCAGTCGTCGAGATACGGGTAAACGTGCATCTGACGACGTCGGAGGGCTGTGGCGACTACCGCCATGCATTTGGTAAACACCCTCGGGGCGGTGGACAGTCCGAACGGCAACACGGCGAACTGGTAGTGGGTGTCGTTGACCACAAACCGAAGGTAACGACGATGGGGAGGATAGATTGCGACATGGAAGTATGTGTCCTTCATGTCGAGGGAGGCAAACCAGTCTCCCGGATCCAGAGAGGGAATGATGGTCCCCAGGGTGACCATGCGAAACTTGGGCTTGAGCAGGTACTTGTTCAGCTCGCGAAGGTCCAGGATAGGACGCAGCCCGCCTTTCGTCTTGGGGATGAGAAAATAACAGGAGTAGAATCCCCTGCCCCGCCTGTCTTGAGGCACCGCTTCTATGGCACCCACGCTCAACAGAGTCTGGACCTCTTGTAAGAGGACTTGCTCGTGAGAGGGGTCCCTGAAGAGGGACAGGGAGGGTGGGTGGGAAGGTGGGGGCAAAACAAATTGCAGGCGGTATCCCGACTGGACTGTTTGGAGCACCCAGTTGTCTGATGTTAATTGGGACCACGCCGAAAAGAAATGGGAAAGGCGGTTGTAAAATAAAGGGGAAGGATCCGGTGGGGAGAGTGATGGGCCGTCCTCGAGCGTCCCATCAAAAGGCCTGCTTGGCCCCCTGAGGGGCCTTGGAAGCGGCCTGGCCCTGGTTGCGGCGGTTGCCGGACGGACGACGGCGATTTTGGGCCGGACGTCGGCTGTTGTAAGGTCGATACCGGGACTGGTAGGCCGGTCGGGAGGGCTGTGGACGGAATGGCCTGCGCTGCGTCGCTGGCATATGCATGCCTAACGTACGTATCGCGATACGGCCGTCCTTCAAAGTCTGGATTCGAGAATCCGTCTTTTCCGAGAACAGCCCCTTTGTATCAAATGGCAGGTCCTGCAGCGTATATTGGACCTCCGGCGGCAGGGTGGAAGACTGCAGCCAGGCGATACGCCGCATCGTGACACCGGAGGCCAAGGTCCTCGCACCTGAGTCCGCAGCGTCGAGGGCGGCTGTGATGGAGGATCTAGACGACCTCCTCCCTTCCTCCAACATGGCCGCGAACTCCTGGTGGGAGGCTGTCGGCAGGAGCTCAGTAAATTTCGCCAGGGACGTTAAGATGTCAAAAACGTACCTGGCGAGGAGGACCATCTGGTTGGCTATCCTCATTTGTAGGCCTCCCGCGGAATAGACCTTTCGGCCTAGCAGGTCCATACGCCTCGCGTCCTTTGATTTGGGCACAGGGGCCGGTTGGCCGTGCCACTCCCTATCATTAACCGACTGGACTACCAGAGAGTCCGGGGTCAGATGTGTGTACAAATATTCATAGCCCGTGGGAGGGACAGAGTACTTTCGTTCAACACCACGGGCTGTAGGGGGCACGGACACCGGCGTCTGCCAGATAGTGGTGGCATTCTTTTGCACTGTCCGTACAAAGGGAAGCGCAACTCGCACCGGCATGTCTGCCCCAACAACGTTCGTAATGGGGTCCTCGTCTTCCTGCACCTCCTCTATGGGCAAGGCCATAGCTGTCGCCACACAACGAAGGAGGTCCTGGTGAGCCTTTACATCAATGGGTGGAGGCTCCTTAGTCGCTGCGCCGGCCACAGCCTCATCAGGCGAGGACGAGGAGGACAACCCCTGGACGACCGCCTCCGAAGAGGGGTCCGCCGCTTGCTCGTCGGGGGGGGCGGGCTGTGCGTGGCCCTGGGACTCCGACGGCATAGCATCCGTCGCCGGCGGCGAAGGGGCCGGTCGGGTTATCGTCGCCTCTGGGACCCTGCGCCCGGACGCGGGAGGCCTTGGTGGAAAAGGCACCCCCTGAGCCTCATACTGGGCCCATGGAACCCAGAAGCCCCACGGTTGCGCCCCTTGAGGATGGCCTTGTGGGGTAGGTGGCAGGAGTCCGTATCCTTCCGTGCCGGAAGCGACCAACGCGGGCCGAGATGGCCATGGAGGTGCCGAGGCGCTCACAGAGTGCGCTGCCGAATGGGGCAGTCCATCCCCAGATGGTAAAGAAGAGCGATGTTGCTCCGTCCGGTACCGGGAAGGCGACCGGGAGTGACGTCCGTCATGGTGCCGGGAGCTCGACCGGCGCCGGGAGCTCGACCGGCGCCGGGAGCTCGACCGGTGCCGGGAGCTTGACCGGGACTGAGACCGTCGGTGCCGTGAACGCCCACGCGACTCGCGGTGCCGGGAGCGGTGCCGGGACGGCGATCTCTGATGGTGCCGACGCGATGGCGACCTGGACCTCGTGCGGCGTCGGGAGTACGACCGGTACAGCGATTACGAGCGGTACCGGGACTGCGACCGACGTTTCGACGGCGATCGGTACTGCGAAGGCGAGCGGTGCCGAGAACGCGAGCGCCGGGATGGAGACCTGCCGCAGGACCGGGAACGGGACCGGGACCGGGTGCGTCGTCCATGTCGCCTGTCCAGGGACGGTGGCCGGGTCATTCTGGCCGGCTTCCCCGCCGACACGACAGCCCGCACCGGCGGTGCCGGGGGCCGGAGGCCTGGCGCCTCTATGAGCTGGATCAGCTCTCTTGCGGAGGCGAATGTCTCCGGCGTTGATGGCAGCCGGGGCTCAACCGCGGACGGCACCGGGGAGTGTGGCGGTGCCAGACTCGACGGGCCTTGCGGCGCCGGAGTCAAGTGTCCGGTGCACGGCTTGTGCACGGGCACCGCGGGGGCCGCAGGCTGCGCAACCGCTTTTGCAGAGTCCTCAGAGCGAACCTGAGCCAGTGCCTTCGCCAGTCTCTGCTTCTTCACGGGCGAAAGCGAGCGGTGCCGCGACTTCGCAACCGCTTTCTGCATCGGCGGTGCCGCGGAGGTGGAGCGGCTCGGTGCCGCCGGTGCGCTCAGCACCGAGGCAGTTTGCGGTGCCGGCGCGGACGGTGCCGGTGGCTGAAGCGACGCCTCCATTAAGATCTGCTTCAAGCGGATATCCCGCTCTTTCCGGGTCCGCGGTTTAAAAGTAGAGCAGATCGAACACCTGTCTGTTCTGTGCCCTTCGCCCAGGCAACGGAGACAGGCGTCGTGCGGGTCTCCGATGGGCATAGGCCTCTGGCACGCCGCGCAGGGCTTAAAGCCCGGTGCCTTGGGCATGAGCCCGCACCGGGTGAGGTAAAAGGGGAACCCCCCCCCTTTTACCTTATCTATTTACACTAACTAACTACCTAAGAAACTATCAAACTAACTACTAAACTAACTATATACAAAAACAGATGTGAAAGCTAGGGTCGTGGAGAACGAAGAGCACTCCACAGTTCCAACTGGCCGTCATGGGCGGTAAGAAGGAACTGAGGAGCGGACGGGCCGGCTGGGGTATATAACTAGCGCCATAGCGGCGCCACTCCAGGGGGCGCCAGCCGGCCCGCCGGTGTTGCTAGGGTAAAAAAGTTCCGAGATGCCGTGCATGCACGGCGCGCACACCTAACTGGAATGCATAGGAGCAATCACTCGAAGAAGAATATAGTATTGCAATTTTTTTTTTATGGAAGGGGCCCCTGAAATTGCTTTGCCCCAGGCCCCCTGAATCCTCTGGGCGGCCCTGGGGTGCTGCAGGTTTCTTAAGCCATTAGCCCTTCAGCTGGAAGAGGATGAAGTTAGAAACCTTACAGTGAAAATGCTGGTAAGATAGCTCTTTGGTGCAGCCCTCAGAGCCCTAAGCATAGTGGGGCATCTAGGCAAGATGCCATGCAGGCTGAATCTCATTGAATCAAAAGGGAGCATTAGGAACCAATGAAAACTCCTCAAATCTACTGCTGTCGGCAGTGCAAAAGAAGAATCTACCACTTTTATCCCTCGCCCTCCAAAGGCTCATTGCAAAAATTTGAACTACATGGGACTAATTAGGATGGTCTATTTTAAAGGTTTGCAACCAACTCTGCGTTAGCCCCACCCCCCAGCAGTCAAACAATTTGCAGAAGCTTGTACAAGTGAAGATGGCTGCTAAAAGCTTCCAGTGAAAATTGTTCTCTTAAAACAACTAGCTCAGACTTTCTCCTGCTGCGTTTCAATCCAGCCACTGCTGCACCAAGATTGTGGGATCGATGTTGACTAAGACAGTTTTCTAGGCTCCAGCTCCAGCTGAGAGAAAAATAAAAAAGGAAACATATATCACAGGTGAGATGAAATGCTCAACTGGACGTCTGCAGATGCTGCAAGTTTTATTCATTGTAAATGGGACTGGGAGGAGAAGCGATGGCTTTGTTTAAAGGATCTTTTCATCAACAGCCCCTGGCTGTTGGTTCCATGAATGGAGAATCCGAGGCCCATAGGAGAAGGGTTGATAAAAACTCCTAGAGCGCTGTGAGCTCAGATCCTGGGTGATACCTGCTGGCTAGACATAAGAAAAGGAACTCTAGCAGCTGCATGGCTGGCTAACAGGTGATATGATCTTCCTTAAAGGATGTTGCCACTGGCAGTGAAGTGGGACAGGCCTGGGAACTAGGCTAGGGAGACAGATCTTGAAGGCAAATGAGAAATGCCAGGAGAGGTCTTGTGCCAGCCCACAGCTGTGACTTTACCAACAATTGCCCTCAGGGATTTTATGCGCTGGGGCAGTTGTGTGCCACAGGGGGCACTGCAGCACAGCCTGCCACCCTGCTTGAGCTTGAGCTTCTGTCTGAGCATGGCCTTGGGGAAATGAAAGAATTGAGGGGCATGAGCCAAAATCCACCTATCTAAATCTGGCAGTCCCCTCATGCTCCCGTCCAGACACCCAAATTCCAGCTCTCCCCCTCCACAACAGTCTATAGATCCAGGCCACCCGGGCTGCTCAAAACAATCTGCTACTCTTGGTAAAACTTCAGCCTGCTGCCCCCTTTGGCATTCTTGGCAGACACCTAGCGCCTCCCCCTGCTGCCACCTCCACCCTGGAACTCTATGCAACTGGGTTGGAGGCTGATGTGGCAGGCCCCAGCCTGGGGCTGCAGGGGGCCACAGGGCCCAGAGATGGACCCTACAGGATGGGAACACCCAGGCACTGGCAGGGGTAGCTCCCAGACCACAGGGTCCTGGTTAACAGGCAGCATGGCTCCCCCACCACAAAACCACCTGGGCTGGGGGCGCTGATCCCCCTCACATGGGGGCAATGGGCTACTACCCACTGGATGGGGGGGTCTGGGCATCTCATCCCCCCACTCTCCTGGCCTAGCCTGCCCCCGCCCCTGCACACCCAGCCCAGCCCCGCTGCATTCAGTACCCCCTGCCCAGCCCCAATCCCAGTTCCCCTCGCACCTTCATCCCAGCCCCTGCATTCTGTGCCCCCAGTCCAGCCTAGCCCCCACACTCTGCATCCCTAGCCCAGACCCCCCACACACACTGCACCTCCCAGCCTAGCCCCATGCAACTCCCACTCAGCCCTCGACACCACCATCCCATCCCCCTGCACTGTGAATACCCAAGCCCCCTTCCTGACCCCCCCACTCCATTTCCCTAGTCTAACCACCCCACACCTTTAGCCTCCACCCACCTAGCCCATCCCCACACCCGGTCTCCCACATGTTGCACTCCCAGTTCATCCCAGTCTGCCCTCCCCCACCTACCCCTCGCATGCTTTACACTTTCAGCTCACACCTGGCTCCCCCCACTCACACCCTGAGCCCACACCCCCTGCCTGGCATCCTGCCCCTGGATGAACTCTCGCTGCCGGGCTCCTTGGCTGCATGGGTAATTGATGTAGTGGTGGCCAGGGCAGGGGACTGCCCGGCCAGCAGGGTGTGCAGTGGAGTGGCAGGCCAGGTGCCTATACGGAGACAGATGGGCCACTGTGCTTGTGGCCAAAGCACAGGCAGCGGTTAAGGTGGCACCAGGCACAGCCCCGGCCATGATCCTACCCCTGCTAATGGTGGTGGTCGTGGGGGGTGGAAAATGCTGACCAATTTTAGAGTTCAGGCCCCAGGTGTTTCAGGGAAAGAGGTCCTTTGCCACCAATTGTGCTGCGTTTCTTCTTTCAGACACTGGCCTTTCTGCACAGACACATGTGAGATTGCAGCCCCAATGAGCGTCAGATACTTTTTGAAGGAACCCCGCCTGCCTCCGAGCTGTAAGAGCTGGGGTGTTAAGATGTTCCCTAACCACTTTGGTTCTTTCTGCTGAATGCTGGAGATCCAGAGACAGCAGGAACCCCAGGAAGGTCCTGACATTGGGGTGAAAGCAGAACAGGGCTCTGGGGAGCACTGACCAAAGCACATAAGGCCCAGAGCCTCAAAAGGTGTTTAGGTGCCCATCTCTGGCTGATTTCCCATCAATGGGAGTTAGGTGTCTAAACACCTTTGAGGATCTTGGCTTAAGTGACCTAGAAGCTTAAGTCCTTGTTGGTGTCACTAGGCCTGAGTAAACCAAAGTTGTGACTTTGGGCCTGAAGTGAACCAAAGTTCTTACATGCTGTGAACTTTAACCAGCCTGCATGCTAACAGCCTAGAAGCAGAATTTGTGAAAGTCAGCTTTTTAGCAGATAGCTGCAGTTCCGCTTAAATTAGCAATAGTAGTGAGAAGGCGGGAGAAAGAGGGGGAGAAGGCTTCATGCGTCTGTGCTGTTCTGTGAAGGCCAACAGATAAGCTTATGGATGAGAACTTTTTCTAACACGCTGAAATGTAATGTTTTAAGTAACTGCTGTTGGGAAGGGAGGGGTGAGGGGGAAAACCAAACAAAAGGCTTACACAAACAAGGGGGGTATAAATGCTGGGATCCCGCCTGCGCGCGGGTGTGCAGGATTTCAGAATGGTTTTTCTCCCTGGCACCTTTTTTGGGCTCAAATAAACCTGGTTTTTGCTTCTCCACCCTGGTGTGATAATTAGTGCGCCGCACACCGGGCAACGAACCTGCTGTTGCTCCGCCTCGGGCTCTTTGAGCCGGCAACATCCTGGTCAAAGACAGGCTGCTAAGTGATGCCGGTGCATTGGCCAATGTCCCTTTGAGGCTGAATCTAAGGCATTTCGGCAGGTGGGGGCAGCAGAGTTATTCCCCTCCACCCCCTGCTGACCTCCCAATGCTACCAGACAAGGACCCTCCTGAAGACCATGATCCTCCTTCGCCCTTTGCATACACAGCCTCACCTCCCCCATACAAGCCCTGGGGTTTGCAATGGCAGATGAGGGAGCTGGTGCAGATGGAGCCCATTTCTGGAGGATGGCGCTGAAAAAGTTTATCTATGTATGGCACCCATGCATTCCCTGGCAGCAGTAGGATGCTGTCACCACTACTAGGCACCTGTGGAACACACATGGTACTGCAGAGATGCCACCATGGGCTGGGATCACTGGCGGACGGAAAGAAGGGTGCTTTGGATGAGTGAGTGAGTGCAAGCAAAAATCTGTGTCTTTTAAGGTGAGGAATCCAGAATCAGAATGTGGAACCTTGCAAGTTCAGGGGTTTGCTCAAGGACATACTCTGGCTCCACTGGAAGTTACTGCTCTGGGGGCAGGATCCCTGCAAGATGGTGTCTGGCCTGGCTTGAAAATCTGGGGAGGTGCAAATGGCACCTGCTGAGGGGAAGGCATCTCTCTCAGGAGCAGCTTTCCCCTCCATGCTGCTGGCATCTCCTCTCCAGCACTGACCCTGAATGAGGAACCCAGTTCTGTTCTGAGCAGGGTGAGGGGAGGGTTCCCCAAGAAGTGGCAGGCAAGAGGGCATGGGACACATCTGGATCACGTCTCCAGACTGAACTCGATGGTCTGTGGAGGCCCCACACGTCAAGGAAACAGACCAGAAAGCTTCCAAAAGGGAGAGGAAGGACAGGGATTGCAGACTGGGACGGTGGTCCTGGACAACCTGTCAGATCTAAGGATGGGCCAGCAGGAGACCCAGGAGGCCAGAGCATCTCCCCTGTCTCCTCTACAGTTGGTGCAGCAAACAAGGCTGGAGGGGGCTGGCTCAAGGTGCAAAGGAGCCAGAATTAGGGTTTTATTTCTGGAACCAAGAAGATTGCCAGGATGGGTTCCTTCTCCTCTGGCTGGGGAGCAGGCAGTGGACCTGGGTAACTCTTACTGAAATCAATGGGAGTTTTGCCTTGGACTTCAATGGGGCCAAGACCCCAGGCCCCACCCTCTTCTACCTTCTTCAGAACATCATCAGCTCTGCCCCCATGCAAACCTTCACCGAAGGGACATAGGCCAACTGGCCCACTCCCCAGGTACAGCAGAAGGCTTCGAGCGGTGCAGCATAATGCCAGACACCACATCTCTGCATCGTGTGTCTGCTGCAAGATCCAGAACTTGGTGGGCAAACGTGCACCCGTCCACAGCCCTTGGGGTGGTGGATAACACCCCTGGGCAGATGATCTGTTTTAGAGATGGTGCAATTCCCTCAAAGGCAATAAGGTTGCACGCTCAAGAGTCTGATGGGTGCTGAGCATTTGCTAGGACGATGCATGAACCAGGCTGATGACCTGGGGCAGGATCTCAAAGCCTGATGGCTGGAGTCCAATCCTCCATCTAAGGGCAACTGTGTTTGTTGTATGCCCAGCACAGCCAGAGGTCTCTGGCTTTCCTTAGAAGCAACGGCGGGCGATTTTCCCCTGAATTAAACCACCTCGACCCTTATGACCCCAATCCAACAAGGCATTTAAGCACGTGCTTAACTTTAAGGACATTGGAACACCATTGCTTTAAAGTTAAGCATGTTATCTGCATTGTGGTAGCACCTAGGAGACCCAGTAATGGAGCAGGATCCCACTATGCTAGGTGCTGCACAAACCCACACACATGCACACAACTCGTTTGTATGCTTCAACTCTTGGCAGGCTGGAGGAATGGTGTTGTTTGGAAAGGAAAAGTAAAGATTCCCACAAAGACCCATTGGCAGGTGCCTGTGCCTTGCATGGTGTAGATTAGAATGATAAACACAAATACGTGTGATGACGTGGCTCATCAATGTGGAATTATTTTTGCCAACCTCACCCCCAATAGTAGCGTTTTATCCAGTGCCGAGGAAACAAAACTCTACATGAGGATGTTTCCATTGAGAAGGACAGACTATGTATCCAACCAGACACAAACTGGGCATGAGCTAGCTGGAGGGGCTATGCCTGCCACTGGAGCTGAAGGAAGGCCTATGCTCAGGCCGTGCCGGATGTCACCAGGAGCTTTTCGGGGAAAGCAGTTCTTTTCAGTGTAAGTGTACATCTACGCTACCCACCGATCTGGCGGGTAGTGATCGATCTATCAGGGATCGATTTATCGTGTCTAGTGTAGACGCGATAAAATTGATCCCTGATCACTCTGCCGTCGACTCCAGAACTCCACCGTGGTGAGAGGCGGAAGCAGAGTCGATGGGGGAGCAGCAGCTGTTGACTTGCTGCTGTCCTCACGGCCAGGGTAAATCGACCTAAGATGCGCCAACTTCAGCTACTCGTGTAGCTGAAGTTGGGTATCTTAGGTCGACCCCCCCCAAGAGTGGCTTATTGGAGATTAGTTTAAACTGGTTCCTTATTGACTTAAACTAAGCTGATTGGAGCCTGGTTAAGCCAAAGGGAAAGCCTCTCCTTGCAGGGATTAGCCCTGGTTTAAATTGACACCATATGTTAAAAGTCTGCAATTTTCTCCTGAAACCAAGTTCTAACTCTCAGGGGAGAGGGATTCCCAAGGCGCTAAAAGCCTGTTCAGTTTTAAGGCTTCCACCAGGTCCAGATTACCTCTACGCAGAGGACTCAGTGCCTTCAAGTAATCCTGTCACCCTTCTAACATTTCCTCTCCTAGTCTCAGATTCCAAGGCCAGAAGGGACCATTAGATCTTTCAGTGTGACACCCTGCAAAGCACAGGTCAGAGACAGTCACCCAGTTACTCCTGTAATGACCCCAATAACTCGGGTTTGACTCCAGTGCAATTTCACCATCATGATTGTTGTTGCAGTCATCTCCAGGTTGCTTTTTAAGCTGCAGCATTGCTCAGTCACCTGGGAATTTGGGCAGTCCAGTCCTGCTGGGAACCCTTGGTACCAGACATGTTGCTGTCTGGCATCCAGAGATTTTGGTTCTTTAGGTCACTTCTAGGATGGGGCTTTCGCTCTTCATAATCACCTGTCTGATATGGCCAACTCACCTGCGCCACTTTTTGAGGCACGACTCCTGAGTGGCAGGGGACAGCTGGGCAGCACATTGAATGACCTCATCTGCCTTTGGAGTCCTTCACTCTTTGTTCTGAGGTCAGTGCACATTTCAAAGGGTCTCCAGAAGTTGGTGAGGTCTCCAGGGCCCAGCTTCTTAAAGGTATTTAGGAACTTAACTCCTGTTCATTGCAGCAGAAGTTAGCAGCCTAAATTCCTTCAAAGATCTGGGCTTAAATGGCTCAGCTCCATTAAAGGCAAAGCAAGGAGCAAAGGAAAGAGCAGTGCATGCTGTGGATAGAACCGCAGGTCATGACATCTCCTGCTAGGCCTGCCAAGACCCCATTGCTAGAGTTGGGTTGATAGCCAAAGGTTTGAAGGTGGCTTGGGGTGATCTACTTGACACACTTTATAGGGACTGGAATTAATTCCAAGCCCCTGAGCTGAACACCCACAAATCAGGCTTCTTTAAAAGGGCACCCAGAAGAGTCACTAGGGGAAATCTCAGCCAGAAGGTAGGTGATAGGAGAATCCTATGGCAGACAGAGACCCCAGGAATGGGGGCAGGAGAAAGGAACATGTCAGGAACTGGGTTGTGGGGCAAACTAGGGAAGGTGGAGGAGAAATTAAAGGCAGCCTTGACTTAACAGGGCAGAGAAAGTGAAAGGAAAAACTTTCCCTCCCCGCCCTTCCCCGCTCTGCAGTGGGAGGGATCAAAAGGAGGAACCAGGGCAAGAGCCTGGCAGAATGTGAAGCTGAGGAGGTTGCATGAGTGAAGAATACCAAGGGAGCAGCTCCTGCAGGGCATAGGCCACATGAAAGGGTGCGGGCAGCAAGACATGGCAGGGAGCAGGGAGGAGGAACATGGCCTGGGTTTCTGAGACAGTCACTTTGAGCAGGGAAAAGCAGAAGCATGAGGGGCTGTGGCAGAGCTGCCGTGGGACAGGGAAGAGCCCGCGCTCCTCCAAAGGGACCACGTGGGAGGGGTGGGGAGATGGCATCCAAGAGGAAACTGGCAACCCCATAGGTGAATCTCCAATGGCCTGAAATTGTGCTGCACCGTGTGCAATCAGGCCACTAGCAGAAGCCGGAAGCCCAGCAGGGGTGGCCTGTTCCTGTCTGGCTGCCCCTGGGTTTAACTCCTTCATCTGCTGTTAGCTAGGTGGAAGAAGTTTCCCCCATTCACCAGTGAGTGGAGTTGTGACAGTTCTCAAAAGGGATCTATGCACCCAGCCCCTTTTCACATTGCCAGGGTTACACTGCCATCACCTGGCCATTTTTTTGAAAGAGCAGCACCCATGCAGGAACCCTGTCAATTTCACTCTGATCAATTTTCTTATACCTATACCTTACCTAAGGGGTGGAAAAAGGGCTACCCCCAATGATAGAGCAAATGTCTCTGCAGGGAAAGGTCTGAGTGATGGCAGTTTCATCAAGTGGATCCACTTTCAGTGGAGAGGTGGCTAGTGCCCACTGAATTGTTTACAGCTGTCTCCTCTCTTCAAATTGATGCACATCCTATCTGTTTCTCTAGCAAGATGTCTCTATACTCCTGACATGCTGAGAATCTTATTTCCCCACTGGTTTGCACAGGGCCAGGAAGGACAGCTCCATTTCTGTCATTCAGATAGCTTCTCAGAAATCGCAATAGGCCTTTTACTCCCCAGCTTCTATTCCCAGGTTGCAATCAGCAGTCGGATAGTCAATGAGAGTTTGCATTTAACACACTTGATTCTAAGGGGGGTGATCTGGAGCCCACACCAGGTGGCAGGGGAATACGAAGAGTCACCATGATCGAGGCACAGACGACAACTTCCCCTGCAAAAGAATAAGGAACAAGACGCTGAGTTCAAGTTACTGAGAGAGCAGATGACCCCGTGGATTGGCACTGGATACTGCCCTAATGGATGACACTGACCAAAGGCAATGTTTTCAGAAGTGGCAAGTGACTGAGGACCCTGTCTCCTTTTCCAAGGTGATTTAGACACCTCATACTCTAAATACCATTGACTTTAAAAAGCATTCCTTTGTCACTTGCCATCGCTGGGCCCAGGGCCGCCGGGGGAGGGGCGGGGGGCAAGTGGAGCAATTTTCCCCAGGTCCCGGGTCCCACAGGGGCCCCCACGAGAATGCTCCAGCCCCGCCTTCCCCCATCCCCCGGCACCTCAGCGCACCGCACCCAGGAGGGGCCCTGGACAGAGCTAAAGCGGCGTGGCTCCAGCGGGGCCTGAGCTCCTCCCTGCTCAGAGCTGCATGGTAAGGGGGTGGGGCTGCAAGCTCCTGGCTGACCGGTGGGAGCTCAGGCCTCTCTGGAGCCATGCCGCTGCAGTGCTGTCCAGGGCCGCTCCTGGATGTGGTGCACTGAGGCTCTGGGAGGGTAAGCAGCATGGCAGGGGGGGTTGGATAAGGGGCAGGGAGTCCCAGGGACAGGGAGGGGGCAGAGGTTTGGAGGGGTGGTAAGGGGATGGGGAACAGGGGGTTGGATCGTGGGCATTCCAGGGGTCTGTCAGGACTCAGCGGGTGGGGGTGTGTGGATAGGGGTCAGGGCAGTCAGGGAACAAGGGGGGGTTGGTGGGGGGTGGGGTCCCAGGGTGGTGGTTGGAGAGGGAGCCTTGGGGAGCGATGAGGGGACAAGGAGCAGGATGGGTAGGGAATTCTGAGGGGGGCAGGAAGTGGATGGGGGTCAGATAGGGGGCAGGGCCAGGCTGTTTGGAAGGCACAGCCTTCCCTACCCTAAAGCTCATTCAGCAGTTTGAGGCTTGCAGACAGCTATTTAACACAAAGAGCCAAGCTGTTATCTTTTCCATGGGGGAGGGATCACATGAGAAGAGCAATATCCTACACCACCTACCTCCTTCCCAACCCTACCAAGGGAGACCCCCCCCCCCTGCATTCCCTGAGGCTCCAGAGGGGTTAATTCAGTGGTTCTCAAACTTTTGTATTGGTGACCCCTTTCACATAGCAAACCTCTGAGTGTGACCCCCCCTTATATATTAAAAACACTTTTTAAATATATATTTAAGACTATTATAAATGCTGGAGGCAAAGCGGGGTTTGAGGTGGAGGCTGACACCTCATGACCCCCTGCAGGGTCCCGACTCCCAGTTTGAGAACCCCTGGGTTAATTTAATTTTAGCACCCTGTCCCCATTCACATGCATGTGCTATTTTGAGCATTTCAATTTTCACAACATAGGCTCATCTCAGATTCTGGAACAAGCTCAAATGCTCAGTTCATGGAGTATGTACATACACTATACTAAAGACAAACCCGCAGTAACTGTCTCCAGTTTGTGAGGGACCCCATGGAGCCAGTCTCTAGAAAACAGATACATTTATGGAGTTAAGTCCATTAATGGTTATTAGCCAGGATGGGTAAGGAATGGTGTCCCTAGCCTCTGTTTGTCAGAGAGTGGAGATGGATGGCAGGAGAGAGATCACTTGATCATTACCTCTTAGGTTCACTCCCTCTGGGGCACTTAGCATTGGCCACTGTTGGTAGACAGGATACTGGGCTGGATGGACCTTTGGTCTGACCCAGTATGGCCATTCTTATGTTCTAAGCTAAATGAACCCAAAGTTATGGGGATAGATATGAGTCAAGGAAGCTAGCAGAGTATCAGAAACCTGGAAAAATCTCTGACTGGATGGGCTCAGGCATTTGGACACAAGCTGAAGTGGTTCAAAAGTTTTGGATTTTTTTTAAGCAGAATTTTTTTTATTGTTTCTTTAAACAAACACAACAAGCAGCAAATATTTGGCCACACACTTCTGAAACCCCAAACCACGTTCAGGTTTTGGCAGACTAATTTAGGCTTTTCAATTAAAAAATCCACAACAAATTTTGAAGGAAAACAGACATTGTCCGTGATTTTTTTCTGCTTTTTAAAAACCCTTAGTTTGCGATCTAAAAAAAGTTGACGGAAAAATATTTGTCCAACCGTTTTAATGAGCTTTAGTGCCTTTTAGCACTAGCTGATGCTGAGAACAAGTGATACCTTATAAAGAAGTTTTCTCAAAACTGGGTTTGTGCCAAGATGCGGAAGGTTTGTATATGTTTATTTTTCCCAGGGCTGCCCGAGGGGGGGCAGAGGGGGAAGAGGGGGGCACAAGTAGGGCAATTTACCTCGAACCCCACAGGAGCCCCCATGAGAATATAGTATTCTATAGTATTGCAACTTTTTTTTATGGAAGGGGCCCCTGAAATTGCTTTGCCCCAGGCCCCCTGAATTCTCTGGGCGGCCCTGGCTGGGCCTGCTTGCTCCTCTCTCGGCTTTGCCTATTCCAACTGAGCTCTTTGGGGAGGGACTGTCACAGCATATATCTGCAGTACATCATGCAACCGGGCCCCTCCAGGCACTACTGTCATACAACCAGCCTGTGCTTGCTTTGGCTTTCAGAACAGGGAACTGGCTGCTTCCGAAGAGAAGAGGCTTCTGGCTATGGGCTCCCTGAGGCAAAACCTATGTCTGGAAAAGCACATAGAGCTAGATATTCACTCTCCAGAACTATGACATTAAAACAGATATTAAAAGGGGAGAGGGGGGAAGAGGACTAAAATCGTCCCCTGTACATTGGTATGAGTGATGATTTAGACGGTTTACAACACTGGGGCAAGGACCATCTTTTTGTTCTGTTAGTACAGCACCTAGCTCCCTGGGCCCTGGTCCATGACTGGGGCTTGTAAGTGCCACCCCAATAAATGATCCTAAAGTGAATGGGATGGGTTGGTGAATTCTCATTTTTCAATCCCTCATTGTTTCCACCGTCCCCTTCAGCGGGAATCTAGGCCTGTACCATCACTAACATGTTTTGGTCCACTGTGCTGTTAGACAAGTCATTCTTAACATACAGATGGGTGCAATGGGCAGTAAGATTTCAAGCTAGATTTCAAGTTAGCTCTGGCTAAGCCCGGGCAAGAAAAATTTTAATGCAAAAAAGCTTGTTTTTCAGGATGTCAGGAGCATGGGGAGACAAAGGGCTGGAAGGAAAGTTCGGACCTGATCTTAGCCAGAAAGCTAGAATGAAATAGATGTTAAGAGGAAGGAAATAAATCTGTGAAGAGCTCATGGAACCAAGCAGCAACAGTCAGATATTGAGTCAGTTACTTGTTTGCTTTTTCTATCCAACCTCAAAGTGACTAGATGAAAGGAGCAGATGGGAAAGGTTGGGTTTCAGTTAAGTGTAGGACATAGGAGTGGAAGGGCCATCCTAGGTCATCAATTCTGGTTCCATGCAATCACAGGCAGCCCTGTCATATAATTCATAAATCCATCAAGCTCCATTTTAAAAATGAGTCAAGTTGTTCCCCCTCTTCCCAATCCATGCTACTGGGATGCCATCCCAGAATCTCACTGCTCTGATGGTTACAAAGCTACTAATTTCCAGCCTAACTTTGTTCATGGCCAGTTTATCCCTATTTGTTTTTGTGCCATTAGCGTCAACAGCTCTTCTCCGTCACTTGTGTTTACACAACCCTGCTGTATTCAGAGAGAGCAATCAGATCCCCCTCCCCCTGCCTTTGTCAGGCGAAATAGCCAAGCTCTTCAGTCTCCTCTTGTAAGCCACACCCCTAATCATGCTAGCAGCCCTTCTCTGCACCTGGTCCAGTTTGAATTCATCGGTCTTGAATCTAGATGACCACATCTAGGTGCAGTATTCCAGAGTGGTCTTACCCCTGCCTCCTAAAGTGGTATTAATACTTCCTTCTCTCTACTGGAAATACCTCTCCTGATTCATCCTACAATCACATTTTCCTTTTTCACAGCCACATCATAGAGTTGGCTCATAGTCATCCCACAATCAACTATAGACCTAGGCCTTTCTCCTTCAGCCATTTCCAGCTGAAGTCCTGAGCTTATAGCAATTTTATTAGTGCCTAAGTGCATGATCTTGAACTTTGTACTATTACATTTCATCCCATTTCTATTACTCCAGTCCTCAAGGTCATCCACTTCTTCCTGTATAATATTCCAGTCTTCTTGTATTGACAAGGCCTCCCAATTGTCTCATCAACATACTCCCAACTTTTTGTTCCAAGGTCATTATTTGAAAGTCATTCCAAATACTCGGGTATTAGCTTGATTGTATGGCCACACAGTTAGGCCTGGTTTAAGTCCAGTCACAGATCTTAAGGGCAGAAGGGACCATTGTTATCATCTAGTCTGAACTCCTGTATAACAGAGCCCAGAGAACTGCCCCAAAATAATTCCTGTTTGAACTAGAGCAAAGAAAAACCTCCAATCTTGATTTAAAAATGACCAGTCATGGAGGATCCACCACAGCCCTTGGTATGTTGTTAATGGCTAATTATACTCACTATTAAAAATTCAACAGGTACATGATGCTAAGTTGGTGCAATACACCAGCTAGGAAAGGCAGAGTTGAGGGGGATATTATCAGCTAATAGCCCACCTCTCCAATGAGATGGAGAAATGAGGGGAACAGTACTTCTGAATGATGCTCAGGGGTGGAAGCAGAGAACTTAAATGGAGTTTGCAATATTGCATGGTAGCAGAGATCAGTGCAGGATACGCAGAGGCACCCTACCTGATTCCAGAATAACTTCTGCATGCAGCGCTATTAAGACCAGAATGCACCACCCATATCATATAGTTTGACCTCCTGTACAACACAGGCTAAATAAATATCACAATGCAGCCCAACAACCAGAATTAGACTAAAGTATTACAGCCTTCAGAAAACTACACTATTGTGTGCCACAGGCAAAGAACAGGATGGAAGCCCTAAATTACAAACGCCTAGGGAACCCAATGCCCACAAAGAGCATGAAGAGTGCAAGCGAAGTGGAGAGAAATTGAGTTGGTCAAAGCAGGCATAACAAGGAGATATAGAAGGGAAGGGCAGGGACACATCCTGCTGTGAAGATACATGGCAGCTGTGAGATCTTTCAGCTTGTGAACCCAGACTGGAAGGTGATGGAGGTTTTAAATCTGACAGCAGTAGCATTTGGTTCTCTAGTTCCTTCCACCTGAGCCTCTCAAAGCACTTCCCTGCTTCAATGGCTGTTTATATATAGTGACTGCAGCTGGTCTGAAAAGCTTTTGCTTCTCTGCTAAAAACCCCATCAAGTTTCAGAAGGCTTTTCTTCAGTAAAACCCAAAGCTATGAAGGAGCCTGTGAAAGGACACAGTGTACTGAGCCTCCCAACAGACGTAACGGCATTAGAGGTGCCTACATGAGTCAAAAGAGGACATCCAACAGAACATGCATAACGGGTGCTTCATCGTCTACTTTACAAGAGCCTGAAGAGTGGCAGGATCTCTAGTCTATTTTTTCCCCAACAGAAATATTGGTCTGAAGACTGTCTAATCAGAGAATTAGCAGAGGTCTGACAAGGAAACCATCATTAACGGAAATAGGAAAAGCTAAATATGCACAATAAAACATCTGGTAGGACTGTTATACTCTTCTGGTCACCTCAGGGGTAGCAGGATGATGGCAGTGAAACTAGGAATCTGAGTGGTACCATCAACTTGAATTCACCTTCCCCTCTCGGGATGTCCAACACCCACACAAACAACGTGCAGACCCGGCAGTGTTTTCTTTAAACTTTTATTCCAAAAATCCACCCCCAAGAAACAAAATATTTCCCTTCAGAGGCTGGTATCTTCCCCTCCCTCCCCCACAAATGTCTCTCCTGTTCATGTGGTAATAGGTTATGAGTAAAGATTCTCTCTAAAACCAGTACTGGAGAATGCTTAGAAGAGAAAATAAAAAAAAAAAAAATCCAACTAGCTCCCCCTCCCTTTGCCCCCAAATAATAACCCCCAACCCAAACAGCATAAGACTTGTTTTCTTTTACCCTTAATGCTTACATTTAATTTTAAAGCACAAATGTTGGAGATGGACTCTAAATCGCCAACAAAAATATATATTTACAATATTTCTCTGGGGGAAAACAAAACAAAAACACAAAAACACAACCAAAACCCTTTAAACCAATAGTGATTTTCTTCAGGGAGTTTTATTTAGGGAGCAGGGCTTTTTTTTAAATCACTAAGTGATTTCATATATATATATATATATATATATATATATTTATTTCTTCTTTCCTTTGTGGATTTTCATCCCTTGCCCTCCAAGGTGGTGGCCAGTTACAGGAACAAGTATCACACCTTTATTTTAATTTTTTTAAGTCTCTGAAGCCACAGACTTAGTGGAAGGCTGTGTCTGAGAAGGTTGTGGGACAGCGAACTTAAAGACTGACCACTTCCTTCACCCATCAATCAGCTCGACTCCTCCTCCTGCCTACCATGGACACCCCTGGCACACTGATCCACTGTTGCTCAGCGCTGAATGCATATGTGACAGTAGCTAAGATGCTTTTATTTTTCAAACTGAAAAGCCAGCCCAGAAATCCTCTGGGCTGGAGTGTCCCCCAGGTTGGATGCACTTATATATCCTGTTTATAGCTTCCCCCTGCCTTCCTTTAAAACAAATAAAAATAAGTAGTTTGATTCTTCTGTTTTCCACAGGCGTTACCAAATACAAAATGGCAGAAAGCTTCCACTCCTAGGTCAGTGATGATAACAAAGTGAGCTTCCCCCCCCCCACACAAAATTCTTAATCCATTGTAGCAAAACTCCCATGTACCGAGGCACTGAGGAATTCATCACACTTGCACGTTCCAGTCAGCAAGCAAGCAGGCTCACGATATGGAGGAGGCCAGAGGGCAGGAGGGGAAGCACAGGACCTGAGCCCCCCACTGGGGGTTCAGTGGATCTAAACAAAGACATCCCCCACCCACAGCCAACACTGCAGCAGCAGAAGACATTGGTGCCAGAGAATTCGGAGCCAGCAGGCAATGGGGAGAGCTGGAGGGGTGACAGCTGCTTCTGCCTCCCTTATTGCTTTTGAAGCAGTGAGGGTGCATCTGGTCGATTCTCCTTTGAGGTTTCACAACCGCTTGTCCCTCCCCTTTTTCCCTGCTGCTTAGAGAGTTCCTTTCTCCCCTGTAAGGCTGGAGAGGGGCTGGGGAAACACGTGGCAGGCTGGTATTGTGCTATCAGTATGCTTAGAAGGAGGGGATTTGGGGGGCAGGAGGAGGGGAGGGAGAGAGCAGAGTGCAAACTGTGCATTAAACATCAACAAGCTCAGACAGGTCAAGGGAGCATCCAGTCACTTGGGGGAGGGAGGAGGGGAGAGGAATAATGACCCAAAATAAGATTCCAACCTTTCTTTTTAAAGTGCAAAAAGCTCTCTGCTGCCCAAGAGAGAGGGTTCTTTGGACCGACCATTCATTGCAAAGGAAAAGTGGCAGCTAAAGGGGTAGGGGGATGGGGACTTTCACACCCCCTTCCACATCTCCAAGTTCGAGAGCTGACAGCTACACGCTGGGTGACAGGATGGAGAAGCATCCTCTCCTCTGGCCGCAGCATCCCAAGAGTGCTTAATTATACTAGCCTGCCCGAGGGGGTGGGGAGAGCATGTAGCCCACTCTGTGCAGGATCCAGAAATCCCTCTGGATGCCTTCTGAGTCCTCCCTGAGCTCTGATGGACCTGGCCACCTGCAGACACCCACCCCCAGCCCTTCCAGAAGGGCTGGACACTCTCATCCTCACAGGGGCGTGGATATATGGTGCTGTGAGCAGTCTAGTGCTGCTCTGGAGTGGAAGCTTGGCTAGCCAAGGGAGACACCTAGCCTTGAGAACCCACTGCCATAGGGCTCTCACCCTCCACATACAAGCTGCAGGAGGCAAACCCCGGACACTTCAGTGAGGCAAGGCCAAGAGGAGGAAAAGCTCAGGGGGCAAAGATGTGGCATGTGTGCCAAGTATGACAAGCCACAGGGCCAACAGCCATACCCATGGCAGTGGTACTGGAGAGACCAGGCATGCTTGCTTCATACCATCCAGCTCCAAGCCCTTTTCCAGGGCACTCCCCTTGCCCATGCTGAGTAGGAAGTGAAATCTGTTTTGGGGTGCCAAGGCGGGGAGAAAAGAGGGGCACATTTCCCTGCGAAGACACCTCTGCACAACCTCAGACTAAGAGCAGCCAGGCTCCAGAACGAGCGCCCCTGGCCATGGCCCATTCCTCCTCAGCTATCGGTCAGCCTGGCAGGACCCCTTCTGCTGCTGAACTCCCAGGAAGAGGAGGAGGAGGAGGGGACCCAGTGGAATGGGGCTGGCTACTGCCCTGCCTGTGGAGGTGGGTGATGGAGGAGTGCAGGATGCTGGCCTCACAGCAGGACAGGGCTGGGGAGGAAGAGCGCCTCTTCGAGAGGGGTGGGATGGGATCTTTCCTTCTCCTCAGTCTGCCTGGGGTTGGTCTCTAGCTGATTTTCTGGATCAGCTTCTCGTCAGACAGGCAGTAGAGGCTGCTGATGGACAGGTCTGAGATGAAGTGCTCGCAGGCCTTGCGGGTAATCTGCTTGCAGCCTCGCAGGTCGATCAGGGTGAGGTTGGAGATGCGCCGCAGGTACAGCAGGGACTGGTCTGTCAACTTATTGCAACCTGAGCAGAAGAGGAGGAAGGGGTTACAGCAGAGCACGCAGTACCCCCAACATGCCACACAGGGCCCTGCACACCCCACAGGAAGCTGGGACAAGTTTGGCATGGGGCTGGAGTAGCCAGGTGGGAACGTGGGGTAGATTAGAGGAAGGGAAAAATACATTGAAGTTTATACTGAATATGAAACATCCCAGTCAGAACAATATCCACTTAAATATCCCAGTCAGCACAGCACCCCCCAAGCTAACATCTGCCCTGCCCCTCAGCCCCATGAATACCTCAGTCAGCACCTCCTGGGGAATTTAATCTGATGTCAAACTCAGACTAAGCAGCCCCTAGATTTTAAACTTTTCTGCCTGCCATAGACTGGGTCTCTACCATTCACCCTGCAATTGACAAGAGGGAGATGGTGAGTTCTGGTAGCTAAGGGAACCCTTGGGTTTGGAACAGAGCTGGCTGGAAATTGTCAGACAATGTTTGTCAGAAAAGGCTGATTTCACAAAATCAAAATGTTCCATTGGGATGTGTTCACTTCATCCATTCTTCCAGTTGTGCTCTGAAAGCCTGCCTGGTTCCCAGCCATCTCGCCTGGTTCCCTGCACCTGCTAGGTCAGCTGCCAGAGCACAGCCCTGGCTCAAGCTGGGAGTCCTGGCTGTATGCCAGAGAGCCTGGAAGCAGGGCTGATAGGCGTCTGGGCGGCTCAGAGAGTCTCAATCAGGAAAAAGATCTTGGAGTCATCGTGGGTAGTTCTCTGAAGATGTCCACGCAGTGTGCAGAGGCAGTCAAAAAAGCAAACAGGATGTTAGGAATCATTAAAAAGGGGACAGAGAATAAGACTGAGAATATATTATTGCCCTTATATAAATCGATGGTATGCCCACATCTCGAATGCTGCGTACAGATGTGGTCTCATCTCAAAAAAAAGATATACTGGCACTAGAAAAGGTTCAGAAAAGGGCAACTAAAATGATTAGGGGTTTGGAACGGGTCCCATATGAGGAGAGATTAAAGAGGCTAGGATTCTTCAGCTTGGAAAAGAGGAGACTATGATAGAGGTATATAAAATCATGAGTGATGTGGAGAAAGTGGATAAGGAAAAGTTATTTACTTATTCCCGTATCAGAGGGGTAGCCGTGTTAGTCTGGTTCTGTAGAAGCAGCAAAGAATCCTGTGGCACCTTATAGACTAACAGACGTTTTGCAGCATGAGCTTTTGTGGGTGAATACCCACTTCTTTGGATGCAAGTGGGGGTTCTTCTTGCATCTGAAGAAGTGGATATTCACCCACGAAAGCTCATGCTGCAAAACGTCTGTTAGTCTATAAGGTGCCACAGGATTCTTTGCTGCTTTTACTTATTCCCATAATTCAAGAACTAGGGGTCACCAAATGAAATTAATAGGCATCAGGTTTAAAACAAATACAAGGAAGTTCTTCTTCACGTAGCGCACAGTCAACTTGTGGAATTCCTTACTTGAGGAAGTTGTGAAGGCTATGACTATAACAGCGTTTAAAAGAGAACTGGATAAATTCATGGTGGTTAAGTCCATCAATGGCTATTAGCAAGGATGGGTAAGGAATGGTGTCCCTAGCCTCTGTTTGTCAGAGGATGGAGATGGATGGCAGGAGAGAGATCACTTGATCATTGCCTGTTAGGTCCACTCCCTCTGGGGCACCTGGCATTGGCCACTGTCGGTAGACAGGATACTGGGCTAGATGGACCTTTGGTCTGACCCGATATGGCCGTTCTTATGAAACAGTTTTGATCTCACTCTCACGTGGAATGAAGGTTTTCATCCATCTGAGCATTTCCCCACAGGATGGGAATTGTGGGTTCCAATCAGCCCTACTGGCCATAAGGGCTATCGACAATGTGTTTAAAAGGAAAAAGAGTACTGATTTCAGAGCACAACCCTGCAGATGCTGAGGAACATCTGGGGCACTGGAGACAATGCCATATGAGCCCACACCCTTCATTCAGCCTTGGGAGCAGATTCCTAGCTGCCGGGTATTGTCGAAGACTCACAGTTAACTCATCCCTCAGGAGCAGGACTGTGCTGAAGGCCACAACTGAGCCAACATGGAAACTAACCCCCACCCTGCCATTGTCCCCCAGCAGCATGGAACCCCTCCGAAGCTAGGGTAAATGAAGGCGGAGCAGTGGCCCTGTCTGGCACCATGCAAGGTGCCAGTGGAGGGATGCAGAGGTTGCAGGCACCTGCCATGTTGATCTCGGTGAGTGAGTTGCGCGTGGAAGACCCCACTGCCGTTAGGAGGTTGGCCGACTGGTCCGTAAGGTGGCTGCAGTGACTAAGGTCGAGTCGTGAGAGCAGGGGCATATGGCGGATGATGAGCCGGAGCGTGGCATCGGTGATGTCCAGACCAGCTAGCCGGAAGTCTGTCATGTTGCGGAGTTTGCTGCGATTGTCTTGACCTGCAGAGGTACGTGGGAAACCACCATGTCATGGCCACCCACAGCTGTATTCCCACCTGCTACATGCCAGCACCTCCCACTTCATCACCTGCACCAAGAGATGAACTTCTACTAAGTCAAGTATCAGGGGGTGCATTTGAAGAAGCGAGGTTTTTTACCCACAAAAGCTTATGCCCAAATAAATCTGTTAATCTTTAAGGTGCCACCGGACTCCTTGTTGTTCTAATAAGTCAGTGCAGCTCAACCACCCTGCAACACTACCTGGAGACTACAGTCCCCATCTTGCGCCCAGAAATATGGATCCCTGAGGAAATACCCCCATCCCATGGCAACCACAGCTCCCACCACATTCCCTGAACACTGCCCTCTGGAGATTCTTCTTGGTAACCACAACCCCATCCCACCTGAACACACGCCTTCCTTGTGCAACCATGCCGCCCACCCTCATATTACCCAGGAACCAACATACTGGGTTTGTCTGTGGGAGGTGTGAGCAAGTCCCGGATCTGAGGGTCCTTGATTCCTACTGCCCACCGAAGATCGAGGGTCCTGAGAAGGGGGCAGCTGGAGGTACTGAGTGCACAGACTGCAGACCAGGAACAGCCTGCTAAGATGAGGTCTTTCAGGCCTGCCGGGAAGAGGGGGAACCAGTGAGTCAAGAGAGCCCTGAACTCCAAGACACCCCCGTAGCCTCCTTTCTGATCTGCGACCAACGGGACCCTTTGTCCACACCCCTGCCAACACATTCTAGTGACTTCACCTCTTGCCCACCCCTGGGAGAGAGGAGGCCAGGACGGGGATGTACACAGAAGCTAAATTCCCATCTCATCCTGGCAGGATAGGGGTGGGGAGGTCTCCCCACCCAGCACTGAAGAGGAGGTCTCCTCTTCAGTAATGGGGAGACTGGGGCACACAGGGAACTTACTGCAAAAGCTGGCTTCCCCATGTGACTCAGGAAGATCCACAAGGACTCCTGGGAATGGTTGGTACCATGAGATACCCTGAAGATACATGAACATGGCAACAATCCTAGGTTACCTCCGACATCCACAGGGTTATGGCACCCATGGGCTGGCTGGCTATTCGAAGTGGTGGTGGGGCTACCAGACAAAGAGCAGTTCTGCTTTGCCCTCAGCATTACAACCCATACGCTAAAGAGACAAGCCCCACCTCCCACAAAGCACAAGTCCCACTGACCTGGCAGCCTGTTGACAAGCCAGGTGAGCTGTTTTTTGGAGATATTGGTCCAGCTAAGGTCGAGGCTGACCGGCTGCCTCTTGATGATGCCGCTCAGGGCCTGGGGAGTGATGGACTTGCACCTGCTCAAATCAATCTTCGTCCACAATCTCTTGTCACAGCACCTGATGCACAGAGACACGCAGGTTGGATAGGAAGAGCCCACAGCCCCACCCGATACAGAGTGCTGGATGCCAAGGGAGTGAAGGAGCTCCAGTGGTAACATGCTCCAAAGGACCAAGGGGCTTGCTGTGCTAATCAACTACTGCAGGCTCTTCAGCACCAGTCTGTCTCTAGACACATTCCAGCTTGTGCTGGAGGAGCCATCTCTGATGCCAGTCATGCGGCTCATGCCCCAGAACAGGGGTTAGGCTGTCCCGGGAACCAGCAGCAGGGCAGTCAATTATCTCAGCACTGCTGGTTACAATAAGGACCAGGGAACGCCTGGAAGAGAAACCATGCTGGGCCAGCAGCTAACAGGTCTGGCAGGCCTGTGGGATCTAGTGTGCTTGTGCCTTCATGGGCACTGAAGTTGCTAAGGCTGAGGGGTTAGGGAAAGATGGGTCCCTGCTTCCCACCTCACTAGCTAGGAGGCTGCATGTTCTGCCTGAGGGGCCAGCTCTCCTCACACAAGGTACAGGTAACTCCATTGCCTTGATGAGAGCCACCAGGTAGCCTGAGGTGAGAGAAAAAGGCCCCTGGGTGGAACAGGTAATCACCACGTGCCCATCACAACTGGGGACTGGAGAGGGTAAGATACACTTAGGACCCCATGGGAAACATCACTGCAACAGTGCAGAGCCCAGAGACAGTCCCCAGTGCCTTTGTACAGCGCCCTCCACAGAGAGTTAGTTTGTACAGCCTGGAGACAGCTGTGCAAAGCCACCAGGAGAGGGCTGGTGGACACAGGACACCGTGTCAACCACAGGAAAGGTAAGAAGAGTGCAGGATTAGTCACTGTGGGCACTAGCAAGGATGGAAGGCGGGGACTGGAAATCAGGAAATGCTCTCTGATGGAGAGGACAACCCACTGGTCATGGCCCAACAGAGCCATGCAAAGGTGGTTATTTCTTGAGGCTGGAAGAGCAGGTATGGCACAAATAGCATGACAAGCTTCTAGCACCAACATAAGTCACCCAAGAGCCAGAGGGACATGGCACCTCTGCCAGGGCCCCAATATGCACAAGCTGGGATGAGGCCGCAATTGACCCTGAAACAACCCTCCCAGCTCTAATCTTCTCCTATTTGGTACTGACCAGCTGGCAGGGGTCCACTGCCTTTGATGAGGGCAGGGATGGCACCATGCCCCACTTACCATTTGTACCAGGTCTTGCACACCCGCATACACTCGCAGAGCTCTCTGCGGCTGAGGTAGCGGAACACGGACATCCACACCTCACGCTGCATCCAGCTCTCCTCGCCGTCCTGCGCTCGGCCGCCTCTGCCATTCAGCCGGGCCGCCCCGCCCTCCTCCGTGCTATCCTCCGCCTCCTCCTCATCTGCCGCCTCCTCCTCGTCTGCTGCCTCCTCCTCCCCGGCCCGCTGGGGCGTCCTGGCTGGGCAGTGGCGCACGACCACGCGGGGAGAGTGCCGCAGATTAGTGGAGGAGGCGGTGATGGCCTGCAGCTTGGGCACAATAGAGGTGCTGTGCAGGTCTTTGGCAGGCCTCTGCAGCGTGACCGTAAGGTAGGAGCCGTGCAGCTTGGCCTTCTCCACTTCTGACAGCTCCTTCTTGCCGCTGGGGTTGTTCTCCTTCTCCCGCACCATGGTGCGCTCTGTGACCTGGAGCCGCTGCAGCTGCCGCCGCTTGAAGCGCTCATCCCGGCTGGCGCTGTGGTGGTCACTGGGGCCGGCCCCCGGGGACGAGCGCGTCACCACACCCCGCGGCGATGCCGGGTCGTGGATCAGCTGCAGCATGGAGGTGGGCGAGTGCGGTGGGGGTGTCAGGGGCTCCTCGCAGCTCCGCAGGGGTCGCAGGACTTTGGCCTGCACTGTGTCCTCGTCACTCTCCTCCATTTTCCGCTTCTGCAAAGGAGCCAGAGGAGAGGGGAGTTAACACCTCACCTATCAACAGTGCGAGGCCCAAACAGCACCCCCCGATGGCACAGCAGGCAAAACCCCAGGGGAACACATCGCCACTGTGCTGATGCAGGGCCCCACTCACCTGGGCAAGACCACCTTCTCTGGGCACTGAATAGCGGGGTCCGCACCAGCAGTGCCCAGTATGTGGAGGAGGGGCTAAGAAGAGCTTGCCCAGCACTGTCCATATGTCAAGTCTGCTTTCCCAACACTGACCTGTAGTAACCAGGGTAGGGAGTGCAGAGTGTTACAACATAAAAGGCAGAGGGGCTCGAGCCAACCATCCAGGCTGCAGGCATCTTCTTTACAGTAACCTCGCACCCAGGCCATGGCAAGTTCACCAGGCCTCACCCACAACTGGTTTCCAGGGAGGGGCCATAGGCCCCTCCACCATTTGCAAACCCACCTGCATAGAAGACTCAGTGAAACTGTTGGGAGTCACACTGACGGGAGGGGCAGAGATTTGGAGGCTGGCTGGGAACAGCACCATCTTTTAGGAGTTATGTGATCAGAGCTCAGCTCCTAAATCCACACCTGGCCACCTGAACAAGCAGCCTGACTTTCAGGATGGCTAAGTACCCACTGAGGTCCTTTGCCTAAGGGAGTGGTGGTGGAAGGATTAAGCCCCAAGGCTTTACTATGTCCTTGAGGCCGATGGGAAACCTGCCCCCTTCCCACTGCTGAGCTCTGCACCCAGGCTGGCCACATTCATCTCCTCCCAAGTTGCAGGCCCACTCCCTGCAGGAGGGTCCCCCACCTTGCTCGCCTCTGCTGGGACACTGCTCTCTGGGGCAACAGGCACAGTTCTACGTATGAGCTGGTAACTGTAGTTCTGCCGCCTAGGCAGCGCTGCCAGCCTCCACTTGGCCAGCCGGCGCCGCACATAGTCTGCTCGCTGCTTGGTGGCAGGGTCTGGGCGCCAGTGCCCTTTGAGGAGTTGTTTCTTCTGCAGGATGCTGGAGTTTGCTTGTTGACGGGCTCTCTGTGAACGTCGTGGGGGGTGGACACGGAAGAGCTATGAACCAGCTCCACTGGAAGTTAGCAACGCGCAGCTTCACCAGTGCCCACAAGCCACCTGGCCACACCGAGGTACCACAGCTCCACCAGTGCCCACCTGCCTGAAGTGGCACTCACTGCCCTCTAGAGCATCAGTTCCTGTTGACCCCATGTGGCCATGCACATACATGCACACGTGCCTGGCTCCATGGGCAGGTGACCTCAGACCCTGCTCAATTCTCCCTGCAACTCAGTGTCCAGAGTGAGTAGCATCCCACAACCAGCTGGGCTCCCTGCTTCCCCACATACCTCCCCCACCTGAGAAGAACTGAGTGGTGTGTGCGTTTAGAGGGCAATCCAAGTGCTCCCATTCTCCCCACACTGGTGCTGTCCAGGCAAGTGGATCTCCTCTTACCTGGCCCTTCTCCGAGTCATCACCCTGGTAGCACTTTGGACACTCCCAGCAATTGGGCAATTCATCATTCAGCAGCCCTTCCCCGTCCATCTGCAGACGGGACATACCAAGTGGTTAGGCACCACCCTTCAGCCATTTGCCCCCACCCCCTACATGAGTGTGGACCCAAAACCCATGTCCCTAGGCCCACCTCACCTGCAGGCAGCCAGGGTGAACTATCTCATTACAGATGCAGCATTCCATGAGCTTCTTCTCAAAGTCCTGCGAATCCTCATTCTGATCCACCTCCCCGCAAAGTGCGCACGTGACCGAGTGAGGCAGCCTGGGCTACAAAGGAAGCCAAGAGTGAAACCAGGGAGACGGGCAGCCCAAAGGAAGTGCCCTCAAGCTTGGGGGATGGGTAGTTCCAGGCGCTCCCTTGTGTTGCCCCAAATTCTGCTCTGTCAAATTCAGATTTGGAGTGGAAGGCTCAAGCAAATTCTCCTCCATCCTTGGCCCCAAGTGGCCAGCCACTGCCCCCAACGTAACTTGCCGCAGAACTCACCGCTAAGCACTGCCGGAGGACGCAGGACTGCTTCATGCGACCAGGCCCCCCAAACTTCTTCATGTCCCTGCAGTAGTGGCACATGCCGCACTCGCCTTGCATGCAGGCCTTGCATTTACGGCACCGCACTCGCCTCCGTCGTGCTCCTGACACTATTGGAGACACTGTGGGCCTTACAGGCGCCAGGCGTGGGGCTGGCTTCATGGTGTGAGGCTTGGTGATGGGGATGGTGGGCAGGCGCACCTTCGGTCGGGCCTGGAGCTTTAGCTGGCGATAGAAGCACAAAGGAGAGGTCGAAGATTGGGAGGCTCATGGCTCACCGCTTTGTCATGTTCGGGCAGCAGGAGCATCTCAGCAAGCCCGTCTCGCACCTTTCATTTGGATCTGAAAGGACTGCACTGACTCAGCCCAGTCAGCATTTTCCCCATTTTACAGAGCTGGGAATTGACGTATCCAAGGGAAGGCAGGATTAGATCCCTAGCCACTAGACTGCTACGCCGCAGAGTTGAGTGGGAAGTCAGCACTTTCATACCATGAACCAAGGAAGGGAAGTGACTGTTTGCAGCACTTATCTTCTTTCCCAACCCATACCCCAATCTCTTCTTCCAGTCCAGTCAGAGCTGCAAATGGGACCCTACATCTCACTATGATCTTAAGACAGTGGCTCGCTCCCTTCCAGACTTCCCCTGGTGAGACTTGTTTCTGACCCAGGGCCAGGGGCTGGGAAAGTATGCCAAATCTGAAACTGTTTATAACTGGCCCAGCTGCTAAGCACCTTCGCAACAGTCTTCTCCATGCAACTGCAGCAAATTCTCCAACTGCCAGTGCTTTATACCACTGGGAAGCTGGGATCCAAGCTCAGCCTGTTAGGGCTGGTCAACAGTCTCCTCATCTAGGAAGGCTTTTTGGTCCAAGCCTGAATATTGATGCATTGCTCCTTGGAGCTGTACAGTTCCCAAATTCTCCTCCAAGAGACATCCTATTCTGACATTTCTAAGAGCAACACCCATGGTGAGAGCAGCCAGAACAAGAGGGACAGACTATCAACCCTCACAGAGCTATGGGGCATAAACTAATCTCTAGCTGGGGTAAGCTGCAGACCCACCTGGCCAAAGGGCCTGAGTGGGGGGCTTATTGTATCTCCCTTTCTCCAAGTCAAGAGATAGGAAGGCAGAAAAACTCCTTGGCCAACTGCCAACACAATAATTTCTGTTAGAGGGAGCCCATTGTCCAGCACGCTCACTCCCTTTTGGGGAACAAATTCTGACTTATGAATGTACAATTTTATTTTATTTTTTAAAGTATTTAGGTACCTAACTCCCATGTACCTTTTAAAATCTAGACCTCACTGCTTATTCCTATATATTCGCTGAATAGGTTAGGCAAACATTTCAGCCTATGGGACCTTTCACTAAGTTTTCCCTGTGACTATTCACCACTAGTAGCAAGTGACTGAACAAATAAATCACATGGCATCACTTGATGACTGGATGGCAAACTATGGATGGAACTGACGGAGAGTGGAGACTCCCGTTTGCATGTGAATCGTATTCAGACCAACACACTTAGATTCATGGATAGGATGTGAGGGCAGAGTCTGAAGCACTCATCAAGCTGGATCGCTAGCTAGCTGCCACCTTTGGGAAGCATTTCTTTGCAGGACAGCTGAAGCATAGCTGGGACTGATACCCATGAGGGTGGGGAAGCTGCCTGCTTCACCCTGCTGTGGGCTTGTTAAGACAGCAGACACTAGATAAAGGGCCTATTTGTGGGAGGCCCAAACTCTGCTCCAAGGCAGCCACTTATGGAAAGTTCACTGGCTTAGAGGTGCTTGCCGCTGGGTGCCAACTCTTGTACACAGAAGCGCACTTGGGTTTATGTTTATCTTTCACTTCCGCACTTTGCATTTCACCTGAAGTGGGGAATGTGACAGCACCACTTTCTCTAATCCTGCATCTTGCTGCCTCCTCCCATTCATATTCCTGCATTTAAGTGACTCTGAGAAGGGCTGCTGGGAACATGACTCCCCTCCCCTATGGAGGGTCACAGGGCAATTGGGCTCCAGGACTCTGCTCTCCACTTCCACCACTGGAATCTCTCCGCAGAAGAAGCAATAGGGAGGAGAGAGATCAGACGAAACCCAAACCACCAGCAGTTGGCTGGGCCATGGTACAGCCCCATCTCTTACCTTGTCTCTCTTGGGCCACTGGATGATAGGGACTCCTGTAAGTGCCAGTTTGGGGTCGCTGTTTGCGTGCTCTTCCAGCAGCAGCTATTGGAGAGTCAGAAAAAGAAAAGGAAGGAGACAAACAGAAGCACAGATACGTAAGCAAGGGAACAAGAAACTGCTGCCAGCCTGGATATGTCCAGATGCGAGGGAGAGAACATTCCTTTCACACACTGCTGCAGTAGCTGGGGAAGAGATGTCCTCCACTCCACCCCCAGCTGCTCCGCTCCACTCCCAGCAGAGACACCTGTTCATCGTTAGCAGAGCTGAGCTACACAAGTGATAGTTATCTAGCCATTTCAGCCCAGAAGTCCCTGGCAGACCATGCTGAGAGGAGTGTGCACATGTATGGGGACTAGTTCTTTTGAAAGAGTGTAGGGTAGAGGAGAGAAGCCAGGCCCGTTTCCCTGAGGAGTCGAATTGGGGCATGATGCATCCCTGTAATTCAAATGCTTGAAGCAGCAGACAGAGTGCAGGATAGCCAGCCCCTACTCTGGTGTAGGAGGCAGTCAATCTCACAGGGAAACCGCACAGCCCTGTGCTGGGTGCCAGGTAGCTAGAAGTGTCTTCCTATTCTGCCTTCCAGTTTGGATTTCACAGGAATGAACAGTTCCAAAAGGTGGCAGGGTTTCGAGGCTTCTGGGAATGTTCCCAGGGCTGGCCTTCCTGCCTTTAACTCAAGGACAACATCCTACAGCCAGGTGTTAGTGACAGGCACCTGCATCCCCAGGAAGGCTCTTGGGCTACCAGTGCCAAGCCTCCTGCCTCTGCTCTCCACCCCACCCACCACCCAGATTGCCGTTACAGATGTGCTTTATTTACTTGGCTGTTGCTATGGCTACATTTTCAGGAGCCTCCTGCTGGCACTCCCATGTGCCAGGAGAGTGCAGTGCTTCCTGCTGCCAGGAGGAAACAGGGCATGGGCTGGGCTCACTCCCCCACCCCAGGGGATGCACATCCCCCCAAAGGAAGCCTCTGCCAGGGAGGGCTGCTTTCCAGTTACTCCCCGCCCTTCTGAGAAGGCTGCGGGCGGGCGGAAGTGGCTGCCTCCACTCCCAGAGCAGCACAGTGTGCTGTCCACAACCAGACTTTCCTCTCTCAGCCAGCCTTCCCATGAGCACACACTGAAAGGAAAGGTCAGGGTCTGGGGGTATTTAGACACACATGCCTCAATGCCTATCAGAGCATGGAGGGGGAAATGCACACACCCCCTGCCCTGGGCACTCCAGGGGGTGGCTGACTGTTCAGAGACGACACACCCTGCTCTGAGTGGGAGGGGGCACACCCTGATCCACCATCTAATCAAACAAGGCAGTTTGGGGTGGAGGACCCTAAATGTGTCCCCTCTGCTCTCATCTCAGGAGGGAGAACGCCAACTCCCAACCTTGAAACACCCCACTGCGACGATCACTAGCACAAGTGGAAAATGCTCCCATAGAGGGAACGGGCGACTAGATTCCCACTCTAGAATAACCCCCAGAAAAAGGTGCAGGGACCCCACGTAAGCAAGCCAACCCCAGTCAGATGAGAGAGGACAGCCCGAGCCCCAGCAGGGAGCTGTTTTGAGAGGGCGGGATCTCACAGAACAGCGCCAACAGCATTGTTCTGCAGAAACGTGGATGGCAGCTGAGTGCCTCACCCCCGGGGGTTCCCATCCATTCCCCCGCCAAGGAAGCTCTGCTAGCTGCCTGACCTTGTGTGCCACGTCCCTCTGGAGCTGCCGAAGCTGCGGGGGGTGAAGTTTCCGAGCCCCTTTGTTTCGCTGCCTGCACTGCGAGCTGCAGGGCTCTCCTTGGCTCCACTCCTTCCGATTTACAGTGGGCAAATCAGCAACCCCCTAGCTCTTCAGGAGACATGTTCTCAAGAGCCGCCCCCCGAACCCAGCTCGCTCCTTTCCAGACCCGGTCCGCAGCTTCCTGTGCCTGCAGACAATGCTGCTGCGTCACCCACATGCGGCTCCCAGCAATGCTTTGCAGCGGAAGATGGCAGAAGAGAAAGAGCCAGCGAGGGAGGCAGCGCGCAGACGGCAGCTCCGTTCTGCTGCAGAGTCAGAGGAGGCTGGGACAAGCGGCTGGCGGCTCGCTGATTGGCCGACAGGGCTGCCCAAAGAGCCCCCCTCCCCTGTCCCCTCCCCTCACCACTGCAATCGGAGAACCCAGGGCCAGACCCCCGAGGGCTCCGGCAGTGTGGCAGACTTTAGAGAGCAACAGAAAAGTGTTAACCCCTTGTGTGCGCTGCGGCTGGCCTGCATTTGTCCTCATCTTACACGCCCTGGCTAGCCACCTTCCCATTGTCTTAATCAGACTGTTTTACGGGTACAGCATTGGGGGGGGGGGGGATATTCAGATGAGAAAGGAGGTGGTCGGGGACGATTGGAGACTCTACGGAACACAAACCGAGTTTGCAGGCATTGATCCCAGGGAACCTCAGGATCTAAAAACATGAACCTCCACTACTTCAGCTAAGAGACCACGTCCACTAACTTTTGGAGGCAGTTGCAGCCTCGAATCAATTTATGTGTCCCCCTCTAGTGGCTACGTCAAAGAGTCATACTGGGTTTTTACATGAGTTACACAAGATATCCCAGTGCACCCATCCCGTTCCCATCACTGGTGAATCTCAACATAGCACACTGTGGGACAACTTCATCTAAAAATGGAGGATGTTATTTAAGTATGAAATATATAAGGAAAATTGTACTAATTAAGGTCTATTAAATTGTGTTATGCTGCCGAAGTTTAATGTATTACATACCACAGAACCTTCACTCTTGTAGAAGCTGGAAGGGAAAGCTGAAAATCTGGCAGGTGAGCAGGGGACAGTTGGATTTTTTTGCACCCAAGGGGCATGGGGAGCAGTTTGGGAAGGATGTGGCAGGGATTAGCTGGATGTTTCCATTAAAATAATCCAGTAGCTAACAAGGCTGTGGTTTGAACGGTCATCCATACTGGGCATCAGCATTAACACCATGGTGAACTGACCCTCTTAGTGCTACTGTTGCAGGCAGTCTGCTGACTCAGGCAGACATCTCTGCACCCATAAAGGTTAGAAGATTTGTATAATAAAAAGCTGAGATGCTAGATCAGAATTCTACAGAAGTCTGCAAATCATGGAGTACGAGGTCCTTCATCAACCAATCACATGCACCTGTGAAACATACTCTGCATTCCTGTGCCTCAATGGGAAATGTTTCTTCATACAGTCTCATTAGGTAATGGACCTCACCTTCAATACATATGCCTTCTTACTCATCTTGTGCTGTAGGAAGCTACCTCCTCTCATCACCAGGCCGGCTCCAGGCACCAGCACAGCAAGGAGGTGCTTGGGGCGGCCCATGGAAGGGGGTGGCACGTCTGGGTCTTTGGCGACAATTCGGCAGCGGGTCCCTCAGTCCCTCTTGGAGGGAAGGACCTGCCGCTGAATTGCCGTCGAAGAATGAAGCGGCGGCGGTTGAGTTGCTGCTGATCGTGGCTTCCCCCCCCAGCGGCAAAAAACACTGGAGCCGTCCCTGCTCGTCACACCCTGATATATCAAGGTTGAGAGTTTGGGCAGTTGTCTACTGCACTTTACAGGTGAATAGGGAAGGTTTAACCCTCCCTTTCACAGCAGGAGAGATGAGAAGTGGCTGGTTTCTCAGAACAAACACCTCTTTCAAGCTACACCCTTCTCAGATTTCACTGTAGGTTTCATTCTGCCCTGTGGCATGAGAACAACTTCCCGTGTAGCCAGTGACCTCTCTGCAGAGGGTGCCTATTTCATGCTTCTGGGCAGCCTCCAGAACTGAGCAATGGCCAGCTCCCTCCAGCCATGGTTCCTCTCTGTCCTAACCTTGTCTCTAGCCATTGCTTTCCTTGTTCCAGTATCAAAAAGGGAGGATGTAATGACCAGAGGTCTAGTTTGGCAATTTTGAGAGATGTGGGCTTCAGCGACAAAGTCCTTGCCACCTCTTTAACAGAGACAGGAGAGAGCAGCTCTAGACACTCAGAACCTAGAGGGAGAATAGTGAGGCGGGAACCTAAAGGATCCTGATTTATTGCAGGGGGGAGAAGACTGGGGTACAGGAGAGCTACCCTGCTTTGAATGAACGGTGACTACCCTTGCATGGCTGACAGATGGAGTGGACTACTGGCCCTCCAGGCAAGGGAAGGCCATAACAGCCCATCATGCAACAAAGGAGGATTTAATTAGTGACTGCAGAGGTAACAGAAAATAGATTGGTGAAGAGATATAGAGCAGTTCTGGGAAGCAGTCAGACTCTGCCATGAACAATTAGCCCAGCTACACTCTTGCGGCAGCCAGACCAGAGAGATCTTGGATATGGGAACTTCAGATTGTTCACCCTTCAGGGTAGGGAGTCTGTGTTTTTACTGCACTCAGGTCAATGGGGTCCCAATCCCAGTTGGGCCTCTGGGCACTACCAGAATATAAACATTTACTACTGCAATTACTAAGAGGTCAAGACTTGGACTTATGAACAATCTAATTCCAATGAGCAGGTAGTAGATATAACAGATTTCTCTGATGGCCCACTGAACAGCTATACCACTAAGAAACCAGGTCCCCACTAAGACTTTGGGGAGCACTGGATGTGGGAAGACTGAGGGACAAGGGTGATTGGAAAAAATGGGTGTGTGCGAAGCAGGTTTTAAGACCACAAAGCAGGGAGAGGGAGGGGAAGGAACCTCATTTATTGAGACCAGATGAGGCATAAACTAATGGCTGCCCTGTTAAAAACCCACAATTGCCAGCTTAGGTACCTCAAGAGGAACCAGATACACCTCTACCCCGATATAACGCCACCCAATATAACACAAATTTGGATATAATGCGGTAAAGCAGTGCTCCAGGGGGGCGGGGCTGCGCAATCCAGCGGATCAAATCAAGTTCGATATAATGCGGTTTCACCTATAACATAGTAAGATTTTTTTGGCTTCTGAGGACAGCGTTATATCGAGGTAGAGGTGTATTAGCTATGCACCAATAAGTGTTGCTCAGTTGCACAAGGCTTTGCATGATGGTCAGGAGGTAAGAGTGCTGCTGGATAAAGGGAGTTCTGAGAAGTTTCTTCTTTGCAAGAGATCTGGCCCAAGCTGCCACGTTCAGGTTGTATGTATGAAGACTGAGGGATTTATGCAGCTCCTGAAGTACACATCACTGTTTTATGATGCAGGTTAAAGTAGGAACGCTCCCTTCCAACAGGGTATGAGGACGAGGTTTTCTAGTTCTCATAGGCCTTCTTAGTGAAACCATTACAGTTTTGCGTAGTGATTCAATCATGGGATAAAAAAGGAAAGACCTGGAATCACACCAAGAGGTTGTTGAGGAGCCAGGAAAAGCTAAAAAACAAAGTCTTGGAGAAGAGGGTAAGGCATGATGAGATGAGGTTAAGAGAAAGATGAAGGTGGATGTAGTACAACCCTCTCAGTATTGATGTTCTACAGTCAGATCTCACTCTTCAGCCTCTATACTCCCAAGTGTTGTAGAAGTCAGGGGTATACCAGTGAAGGTATAAACTATGTCCAAGTATGGGACCCCCGATAAGTATGCATCAGAATGGCCCACAAAAGGAAGAAGCCAGTAATCCCTAAAGCTTGTAGAGGAATGGTCCTAAAGGTTTGACATACAATTCCATAGGCAGGACCCCTCTGCACCAACAAGAGGAAACCTAGGACAGGATAGCACTAAGATTTTATTGGCCTGATCTGTATCAACAAGTAGAGGAATGGATTCAAGCCCTGCCTGAAATTCCAGAAAGTTGCCTTCACTAAGAAAAAAAAGGTGATTACACATCTTGTGATATTTCCAGTTGTAGGAGGTGTCACTTTCCCCCACGTAATGATGGATGCTGCAAGACCCCTAGAATGCAGTTATTTGGATAACCAGTATCTAATGGTTGTTAATGACTATGTACCCAGAAGCTTTTCCCAAAGATATTAAAAAGCCAGCCAACAGGTGGTGAGTGCATTTGTTCAACTGTTATCCAGGACATACCACAAACACCAGAAATGTCATTTCCAAGGTTATGTAGCCACTGTACAGACAATTGGAAATAAAAGGGAATCAAATGCAGCCCTAGAGAAAGGTTTAAAAGATGCAGTGGAATCTGTAAGTGCTACATGGGCAGTTTGGGATAGGTGACCGCTCATGTGCAAATACCTCAGGTATCTATAGCTTTTACTTTGTTCTATTATGTCTGACAGATGTGAGGACTGCTACGTGTTCTTCAAGAAACTTGGGAACCGCAGCTAAGCCTGGAAAGTAAAGCAAGTCAAGAGCTTCAGGTGAGCAACGGACTCTTCCAAATGAGCAAGCTGGCACAAGAACATTTTAAGGAAGCCCCCAGTTAGAGCGTAATGAGGAAGCAAAACCTACTAATACCAGGACAGAGGGTTTTATTTATTAGGCCTAGTCTACTCTGCAGGGGGTGGGAAGAAATCGATCTAAGTTACACTCCCCTGTCGACTCTGCCTGCGCCTCTTGCCGAGCTGGAGTACAGGAATCTACGAGAGCGCGCTTGGGGATCGATTTATCCCTGCTGGATCAATTTATCGTGTCTAGTCTAGACACGATAAATCGATCCCTGCTGGATCAATCGCTGCCCGCAGATCCGGCCAGTAGTGAAGACATACCCTTAGTGTTGCAATAGAATAAGTTACTTGCAGAATGGGAAGGACAATATGCAAGTTTGAAGAAAGCAAGGCTGTTAAGTTATCAGACAGCTATCCCAGACAAATGCCAAGTGTGGTGAGAATATATCTTAACTCTCTCGGAGCGAAGCAATGAGCCAGACAAGGGTGGAGGATGGAGAAGATGTAAGATCTAGACAGGCTACGGTTACACCAGGAAGAACCTCATCTGAGCCACATCTCAGAGAACAAAGAACTGCAAGGGAAGACTGAGCACTACTAGAAGAAAGACCAGTCAGAAGAACATATCACCACTGTAGGACTCCACTCAGATACAGCAATAGTATCACTGTATTTCTGAAAAGATGGCTGCAGTTCTGCCGGAAGAAATACAAACCATGATGAATATGGGAGTTACTGAACCAACCGACAGCAAACAGGTAAGACTCACAGTACTGGTACCATAGAGATGGGAAGGTCTTCAGGGATATTTGCAAATTAAACACAGTATCTAAGTCTCATTCATCCTTTATGCCATGTATTGAATTATGGAGGCATCAACAGCAACTCCAAAGATAAAGTTTGGTTCAATTTTGCTATATAAAGCAAAACCCCTTTGTTTTCCCTAAGTAATGGAGCATATCTTGTCCAAGTTCTCAGCACATAATCTGAGAGTGAAGATTTAATGTTGAGGATTTTACCAAATTGATCAAGAAATTTAATTATAATTTGTTTAAAATGGTCCTTTTAACTTTATTCATGTCTCAAACTTTTGGTAAAAAATTACTCATTTAAGATTAAAAGACGATTACCTTGTAGATTTTAAGGGCATCTAAGGGAAAACTGACTTTAAAGTTTCTTAGTAGGTTATTTTGATTTAACAATATTCACCTGAGCTGTTTTTTCCTCCATCATGATGTTTGTTGACTAATATTTCTGATGACAAGTAGTTGCTCCAGAATCAAAGCTTTCATTTGAATAAGTTTCTAGCCCTCATGGCTGTGGAGAAAGTCTTGAAAATATGGATTGAGCTAATATAGGCAAGCTTCAAAGAGGTTCTTTCACAAGAGATAGGATCTCTGTGGAAGTTCACAATTGGCTTAGGAGTTCTATTGCATGTTCTGGTCAGTCTGTACTCCTTTTCACCCACAGTCCTTTCTGTTGATCTGCAAGGCATGATCCACCAGGTTTGTGGACTACAAAACCTAGGAAAGTGGCCAAGAAGTTCCTATACTCCTTCTGGAGCATCCATTAACTGATGTTTAGAATGTGCCTAATATGCCATGTAATTCACAAGATACGACATCAATTGTTGCAAGCTGCGAGGCGATCTAAAGGCAGTACACCTAATATTCAGATGGTAAGGATACACAGCAATATCCCTTACTCAGGTCAAGAGTGCAGACACACCACTTTCACAATTCTTATACAACACTATACTGTGTATCGGTTAAGGTTGCGACACAACATACATGACAAAGCCACAAAAGCGAAAGAAAGAAGTTAAAACCATCAACAGTACACTCCTCTATGCAGACACACCTCTCCACATGCGTAACTACTATAAACTACAGCTGTGGCTCACTTCCCCAAACTGGAAGGAGCATGTTTTTTCTAAATTTTGTACAGAAGGAATGGGTGGGAATCTGGCGTACTTGTGCTGATGGCAGGAATATGGGCAAAGCTTGGCTAGAAGGCTGGCAGTGCTACTTGTGGAGAGGTAAGGCTAAGTTTGCCTCTTCATCCGCTTCAGAAGGGACAGAAAGCATAACATAGGACTGGACAATGAGGAAGAGTGGGACAGAAACCCAGCCTTCTAACCTTGGTTTTAGGATCCAAAGCTGATATTTTGGGAAAAGGGTGGGCTGGAATTCCCTTCTTCCTTCAGTAATGCAAGGGTTAGAGACCTGGCTCATGGTGACCATCTTCATAGGCCTGCCTATTGCAAAGCATGGTGGGATACAGGGTGAACATGAGAAACATGCATATAATAACGCACCTAGCAAATTCTGCAAGAGATCATATATCCTGGGCAAACAACCAAACAAAAATACAACCGAGTCCATCTGTACTGGGCAATGAGGAACAGAAGCGATTTCTGCTGACCACTAACAGAGGATTAAGGTTAGTATGGAGAATACATTGTGCCATGAACAATCTTGCAGTGGCACCTGAAAATGGACCAAATGGGTCCTAAGATGATTTTTAGAACTTGTGTCCATGACAGCACCAGAAAAAACTGCCTTGGTATAGACTGCTAGTCACACTAGCATCTCTACACCCCTAAAGGAATCAAAATTAGGTTGGGTTCTGTGTTCCCTTTTGGGCCCAGAGACCCTCTAAACATCATTTGGTAGGTTGAATACCTACATTTTATCTCTGAAATATGAGTAAAGACCATAAGTCCCCACTGGAAAAGGGGGGAGACCAAGTTAGAGGGTAGCACATTTAGAACTAAATGTGCCTTTGCAGGAGGGGTATAGCACACTTTTGGGGCACCTCTCACAGAAAGTCACCAAGACAGAGTGGACTCAGTAACGGAAGGTATAGTTTTATAACCATTGATAACTATGTGCCAGCTTAGATCATGTAGCCAGACCTCATGGTTTCAGGCACAAGCTGGTCAGCTGCAGGGGGGATTCCTCCCTAAGCCTCTCTTGCACTGCCCCCAACAAGCCAGGAGCATATTGGCACTCCTTGCTTTTGTATACAGACAGACAATGGCAGGCAGTAGGAATGGGACTCCATGAAACAGAGGTTCTCAGCTCCTACATACCTTAACGTCAGCAATGAGGGCATCCTCATCCTCTATGCCCGTGGGGACACATTTCTTGTGCAGAGGCAGTGATTCCAGCTTGTCCACCAGGCAGCGTAGACCTTCCAGTTCAAACTGGGTCAGATGCACCTTTCTGTACTTGAAAGGACTGCTGCCATGGGGATCCCAGGCCTGACCGTTGTGGGAGCCCCGGCTGGAGTCAGAGGAGTCCATAGACAGAGTTCTCTTAAGGCCTGGCAGAATCCTGCAGCTTCTGCTTAGTTCATCATAGTCTAGGTTGGCACCATTAGCCACAGGGCTTGTGAGGATTGATCGTCTGGTGACTGGGCGCCTGGGCTCCCTCCCTGCTGCATCGTCCTCTTCATCCATGTTCCCCGGCTCCAAGCAGCTCAACTCCATATCTGCCAGGAGGGTGAGGGGAAAGAGTAGAGAGTGAGAGGAGCAGAATCACAGGCCTGCCAAGCAGACTGCTTACAGGAGATTGAGGGTTTTCAGGCTAATCATCTGAAGGAGACAGGAAGGGATCTCCCTCAACCACCAGAGAATGGCATGTAAGGCCAGGAAAACAAGCAGTTGGACAGAGCAAGACACTGAATGGATACACCAGTGGGGCTGATCCAGAGTGACCACTGTGCGGAAGTGGCAGAAGAGTAGCCTGATTTCCAATGAGTGCCAAATATAAAGCATCCCTCCCCACCAAGGCCAAGAGAGGAGAAGGGCTGCGGATGCTACTGGTCCTATAGCTGTCCCATTAACGTCACCTCTCTGTTCATTATTTCACCACACTCCATTGCTGGGGGAAGCTGATCAAATGGACATAGAGTCACGCTGTAGAAGAGCAGGAGTTTCAGAGCAGCTGGCTGCCCTGAACTGACCATCTTATGCTTCTAAAGAAAATACTCTGAAATCTGCAGGAGGAGCCGCCGCCACAGGGCTTTGCCTTTGTTGGAGCCCTTTGGGTAGAAGTTCGAGCCCTGGAAATGCTACAGCTGTGATGAGAGGCATCCTGCAAATGATTTTCGGATCCCTTTTGAGAGCAAGGTCTCATACATCACCTTTTATTGGATTCCTAGCTCCAGCTATGTTGCAAGAGGCTCCTGCAACCATCAACGTAAAAAACCTCAGACATAGCAACTTAATCTAGCACACCATAAGGTTCTAGGCCACCGGAAATATTTTCCCCATCATCAGATGGAGCTGGCCCTTGAACACAGCAGCAGGGACTGAATCGCCCCTTCCCATTCACTAGAGGCTGCACGCCACTACATTGGGCACATACACGGTGACAACTTGGGCCAGATTATCTGCAGCTCTTTCGAGGAGATAGCGGGCCTAGCACTTCATGGGGTAAAGGAAAGCTCCAGGACAAACTGCTGCTTTTGACTCATTGATAAAACCATACCTCCTCCATCCTGTTTGCCCTCTCCCCACGGATTCCATTAAACACAGCTAACAGGAAATATAGGAAGTGTGAAATTTAAGGAAGTGAACCTCTTGAATGCCCACCCCACTCTGCTTTATTGGCAGGGAGGGAAGTGGAAGAAACTCCTCCAGTATGACAAGGAAGACCTGGGGGCCAAGCAGCTGCTCTTACCCATGCTGAGTGATTCCTTCTGGAAGTCCTTGGTCAGGTGGGAGTGGCTGGTGATGCAGTAAACGTAGCGTTCCAGCACATACCAACACATCTCATAGTAGAAGGGGTAGCGAAACTTATTTGGGACCTGTCATGGGGTGAAAGAGGCAAGACAGAGCCAAGGGAAGAGATCAGTTACACTCAACAGAAAAGCACAGTGATGGCACTCCAAGCACAGCTATCATGGTCCCAGAATGAGCCTCTTGTGGGAGGTGGGAATTGCAGGTACATGGAACAGCATATACAGGGAGTGCTTCCAGCATCCTGACATTTCGTCTTACCGTCAGAAGCTGCCCAAAGGCAGTGCAGGCATAGCTCACTCCCAGGCCATTCACATTTTATTCTTGTTTAGGGTCACAGATCTGTGCTACATTTAACATCGAACAAACCCTCCCGCATTGTTGCAGGGATAGTAGCAAGGCAAGCACACTACACAACACCTTAGCTGCGAGTACCACGCTTTGACCTCAAGCTAAAATCTAACTAAGTTACATGTTCTGAAGGATGCTTAAGAGAAGGGAAGGCTATTGTCAATAACAGTCTGCGTAGTGCTTTTGCAGCTTCATGTTAGGAGCTGTGCGCTACGCCTGGCAAGTCCTGAACCTAATTCACAGCAGTTAACTGGTGGGGATGTATCAGCCTGCAGATCCAAGCACTCTCACTCAAGGTCACAAGAGGTCTTTGGCCTCATTAATCGTCTCCGCCTGGTCAAAACTTAGCATAAGACTCCAAAGCAGCAGAGGAAGGAAAATGAAAATGCAGAAGCATCACATTTGAGTGACTCCAGTGACAAGTAATCTTCTTTTTCCTACAAAGAAGGGCTTGGAGAGCCCCACTCAGATTCACTGTACTCAATTCCCTGCTCCCCCTGGTTCTCCCCAACCTGGAGCTGGATTAGAACCAGTGCCCTAGAAGTTAATACCCCATATCCCATCCTGCCCCAGTCCCAAACCAGTCAGTCCTCCCATTTTCTTAGACACGGTAAGCTTTTGGAAGCTTGGTAACCTGTATTTTTTCCATTGCGTTGAGGTAGGGTCTCTGATTCAGAGGTCACCTTCAGGGCCTCCTGATGGTCCTTACCCGTGTGCGGTCTTCAATGTTGTAGATCCGTAGTTGCATGGGGATGTTGAAGCTGTGCAGGAAGTTGCCCCCGAAAACCAAAGTGTCAGTGGGAGTGTACACAGCATGGATCCAACCTGTCAGAGTAAGACAGTAAGCAATGATCTTAAATTGCAGTGGGGGAGGTCTAGGTTGGATATTAGAAAAACTATTTCACTAGAAGAGTGGTGAAGCACTGGAATGGGTCACCTAGGGTTTTTTTTTTAAAGCCTGGTTTGACAAAGCCCTGGCTGGGATGATTTAGTTGGGTTGGTCCTGCTTTGAGCAAGGGGTTGGACTAGACTTCCTGAAGTCTCTTCCAACCCTAATCTTCTATGATTCTATGAAATGGAGAGTTCATAGACTAGCTCTGTCTAACAAATGCATGGTTGAAGCATCCTCACACACCATATTAATTTAAAATACCCCTCTAACTCTGAATCCAGCTGCCTGATCCTAGCCCCTGGAAGGATGTGGACAGTGTGTGCCTGGCGGTGCTAATCCCAATCTTAGCTGCTACAGCCACCCCCACTCATGTATGTCTACAATTTCTCATTTGTCACTCACTTCCTTACCTCCAGCAGCACCTTCTCTCCCCTTTTCTACTTTTTCCTCACATGATAGTCAGATTAAACTCTTTGGGGCAGAGCCTGTCTGTATCTGCATGTCACCTAGCACACTCGTGGTCTCAAAGAAATAGCAGGCAGTCTACCTCATCCATTTAGAAATTAAAGTGTTTCTGATGACACTAGATTCTCCAGTAGGATGTGATCTTGGCCATGGGTTTCCTCGGTTTGGATAGCTCTAGATATGCCTTTAACCAATTCGTTCCAGTGAAAGTTTCCAGTTCTCTGTTTTGCATGCAGGCCAGCTATAACAGACCCTAAGTCAAACAGGTCAGTGCCTTGAGAAAAAGCAGAGATGGGGTATGCACAGTTTACTAAACCAGAAGATCTAGAATGCACAGATATGATCAGCAGCGATGCCTTCTAAACAGTGGTCTAATTCCTGATTCTCCCATCTTTTCCAAAGGTGCATGTAATTCTCACGCTTTCATACCATTAGTACTCTTCACTCTCACAGCTCTCTCCCCTTGCTGAAGCCTTCCCACAACCAGCAGGGAGGAATTTACTTCCTTCCAAGCTGCGGCAGCCATGGTTCAGGGAAGTATCTATCTCCTCCTTTCCCCCTACCTTCCTATCATCCAATCTCTTAGGAAAACCACCTCTGCAACATTTGTCCCTAACTCCATATTCCTGCCACTCAGCTCTTTTATTCAGGTACACCTCTACCCCGATATAATGCTGTCCTTGGGAGCCAAAAAAATCTTACAGCGTTATAGGTGAAACCGCGTTATATTGAACTTGCTTTGATCTGCTGGAGAGTACAGCCCTCCGTGCTGCTTTACCGCATTATATCCGAATTTGTGTTATATCAGGTTGCATTATATTGGGGTAGAGGTGTATCTTTAAGATCTGTTCTCTCCTTTAAAAAAAAAACCCCTCACTTACTATTTATTTGTAATCTTTGCTTTCACAAAAGCGGTGTTAGCTTTCCTCATCTCTCCAATCACCTCTTACAAACCATGCCCTTGACAAATTTCAGCATGGGTTTCACTGCAACAAGAGCCCTCTGAGACAACTTAGATGCTAGGCATTATGAGCACAGTTGAAAAAACCTGACACATTTGGTATTGTCCATTCCTTGCCCCAGGAGGAAGCTGCATATGGTAATTTATGTGCTTTTATTAGTGAAGGCAGGCTAGAGTGTGCCTGGCATTTGGAACAAAGTAGTGACCCCCAGATCCTGCAAGTGTTCCATAGCCTTGGACCAGCTCTTGAGAAAGCTCTCTTGCTCAAACAAGCTTTGCCTTGCAGTAGACCATTCCATTTGCCAGCACAACCCAGCTGACTGTTAATTTTCAAGACATACCAGACTCAAATAATTAAGAGTCTTAAGATAAGTGTTCAGATCTATAGATTTCCACAAGGATCAATGCTTATCTTTCTGCTTTATCTACCTTTTCTCTGAGTTCTCGTCACCTTCTTTAACACTTACTTGGATCATATTCAGCGGTATGTTTAAGGACTCTTGATACTTTTCTGTTTATCCTCTGCCTGCCTTGGCAAAGTCAGTCTGAAGCTTTGTTTCAGCTCCCTTTACCTGAATATCCCAATGTCTCAAAAGACAGAAGGGTTCCTCTTGGACTGATGGAACAATCTCAAAACCCACTTCTCATTTATCTTCTCATCTGTTTAGCGCTCCCAAGTGCTTCCACAGTTCCTAGCCCTGGAACCATCCTTGGCTATGAACTCCCTTTTGCCACATGTTTGTTCTACAAGTCACTACACACAGTTAGCCTCAAAGTCCCAAGATCCTCTGACCTTCACTCCTGCAACTCCCATCTCAATGTTTCCACCTCCACAGATTCCAGCATCTGCCGGATGCTGCTGCCACCTTCTCACACATATAAAGCAGTGCAGTCACACTTCTCATTTCCTAAATACATGCACTCTCCTCCACACACCTTTCATTACAGGACACAGGTCAAAACTGTCCTCATTTTAGAAATGTCCACGGAGTTATTATAGCCAACCACACACCCTCCCGCCTACTCCCCTACCTTGCTTCCTCTATCAGGACTAGCTTCCATTTTGCACCTCCAATAGTTCCCACCAAGCACCTTCTCTTCAGCTTCTGCCATCTGGAAGAGCCTCTCTTTGTCCAGCTCATTTCAAATATTCAGCTGAATATATCTTTCTCCTCTGCCTATTACTGACCCCTGCTTTGTTATTTAGATTTAGCATCTAGTTAACTTGGTGATCTATTATGGGAGTTTGTATGAAAGATGCTAGAGATAATAGAGGTGTATCATATTTTCCTCTCTCACAGAGACTTGCTATCCAGGAAGTTCAGGGAGAAATCACCCTGCTCTGAACTACCCTAATTTTATGGGTGCATCCCCCAGAGATTCTTTTCCCCACTGCCTCAGACTTCCTGACCCCTAGCACAGATCATATTCCCTTCAAAGACAAGGACAAATGCACACTTCCAAGGTTCTCCCCCCAGCCCCTTATACCTGAGGGGATGACGAACGTGTAGCCCTGCTTGAGCTCAATTCGTTGACAGTCTGACACTTTGTCACCAAGAAAGATGTCCCCCTGTTTTCCTGACAGCAGCCAATTCTCGTAGAGCTCCAGGTTCTGGGGTGTTGGCGGGATCAGCCAGAAGATCTGCAAGGTTCATTGGGTAGAGATCCTTTAACGGTTGTGGACAAAACTCCCTTCACTCCTTTTCTGTTATTTCTTTCAAGCACCAAACATCCAGCTCTTTCCACCCACAATAGGAGCCACACAAAGGATGGTTCTAACAGAACCATCAATAGGTATTCCCTTAGAGATACCAGCAACTAACAAGAGAGACTTCATATCAGAATGACGTGAGGAGTACTGCAAGCATCCAGGGTATGTGGAAATTCATCACCTTACAGGCAAACCAACGAGACAAGAATACAAAACCCACTGGAAATTCTAGATCCTTAGACACGCACAAGATGTATAGCAATGTTTTCTGAAGTGAAGTTCTACTACTGAAAATGCCTATTAGCCTCTGTGTAGCCCTACAGTATACAAAGAAAGTAACTCCTCACTTAACGTTGTAGTTCTGTTCCTGAAAAATGCTACTTTATGCAAAACGATGTTTAGCAAATCCAATTTCCCCATAAGAATTAATGTAAACAGGGGTGAGGGTGTTAGGTTCCAAGGAAATTTTTCCAAAATGGCTCATTTTTGTGCGCCTATAATAAATAGTAAGCTGCCTGTTACTACTGAACACCTTAGGATGACTTTCAAAGGCAAAGATGAGAGTTGTGTACCTTTCTGTGGCAGACAGATGCCTTAGCTTCCTTGGGTGTTAGAAGATCTCCCTCTTCCTGTACATGTCAAACTCCATAAAGTGTTGTGCATAATTAAAATAGCTTTTTGTAAAAACTATCTCAGATCTTTGACATCCACGACACTGAGGCCTAGCCTACACTAGAAAGGGTTAAAACCTCCCAGATGAGATAGCTTGTACTAGCAAAAAAGGTTTTTTTTGCTCATAGAGCCTATACCAGGGGTTGGCAAACTATGGCCCGCAGGCTGGAGCCGTTTTAAGCCGGCCCGCAAGCCTCACCACGAGGCTCAGCCCCTCTCTGGCCGGGGGCCGTATCACACAGCTCCTGGAAGCCACGGCATGGCCCCACTCTGGCTCCTACGCACTCCAATGGCTCCCTCCGGTGCTCCAATGGGAGCTGCAGGGGCGGTGCCTGTAGATGGGGCAGCATGCAGAGCCGCCTGCCAGCGCCTCCGCATAGGAGCTGGAGAAGCGACATGCCACTGCTTCTGGGAGCCGCTTGAGGTGAGTGCCACTCTGAGCCTGCACCCCTGAGCCTCTCCCCCCTGCCCCAGCCTTGATCCCCCTCCTGCTCTCCAAACCCCTTGATCCCAACCTCCTACACCCCAAACTCCTCATCCCCAGCCCCTCCCCCAGAGCACTCACCTCCTCCTGCACCCCAACCCCAATTTTGTGAACATTCATGGTCAGCCATACAATTTCTATTCCCCAATGTGGCCCTTGGGCCAAGAAGTTTGCCCACCTCTGGCCTATACCAAATTCCCTGAATGAAGTAAGCTATACTGGCAAAAGAACTTTGTCAGAATAACTGCATCTACTTTTCGGCTTTTATTAGCATAGTTGTTTCAGTTAGGGGTGTGATTTTTGCCCATATGTCCTTAACTGACATAGCTATGTCTGCAAAACGTTATAGCTTAGACCTGATCTGAGCCTCTCTTAAGCTGAAATATTGGAGTTTTTTGCACTGGTTTAAACTCAAACAGTGCAAATTTGTGTCAACAATTCTTCAGCACTGTCTACACCAGGGAAAATGGTGTGTTATTAAAACATGATAGCTATTGTACATCCCAGAATGAAAAAAGTGAACATCATTCTTGCAAGAGTGTTGTAAACAAGATACAAGGAGCAATTCTTCCACTCTATTCCACACTGGTAAGGCCTCAACTGGAACAGTGTGTCCAGTTCTGGACACCACATTTCAGGAAAGATGGATAAATTGCAGCAAGTCCCAAGGAGAGCAACAAAAATTATTGAAGATCTAGTAAACATGAGGAAAGATTGAAAAACCTGGGTTTGTTTAGTCTGGTGAAGAGAAGATGGAGGGGGGACATCATAACAGTTTTCAAGTACATAAAAGTTTGTTACAAGGAGGAGGGTGAAAAATTGTTCTAGTTAACCTCAGAGAATGGGTTTAAATTGTACCAAGGGAGGTTTAGGTTTCACATTAGGAAATACTTCCTGTCAGGATAGTTAAGCACTGGACAAAACTGCCTAGGAATCTTCTGGAAGCTCCATCACTTGAGGTTTTTAAGAACAGATTTGACAAACAGCTGTCTAGTTATTACTTAGTCCTGCCTTGAGTGCCGAAGCTTGGACTAGATGACCTATCAAGGTCCTTTCCAGTCCTTATACTTCTGTGATTCCACATTTTAAGTCCTAGTGTAGACAGGGTAAGATGGTACTTAACACATATCAGGCAGGGTGCTGGCCCAGACGGATCTTGGGTCACATTGGGGCAGACAATTCCTACATGAACCCAGAAGGGTTCAGCCCAAGAAGCTAACATATGTTAAGTGTTAAGACCAGGCCTGAATCAAGGCAAAGTATAGTTTCAAGACCAACCCCCCCCACAAACATTTAAACACTTTCTATGCAAGATGAGTAGGCAGGGAGATCAATCATGCTAGGAGGATGTAGCAGCCACATATTTGCTACAACAAATATGTAAGAGAGTGCAGGAGCTGGGGGATCCAGCTCTCTTTCAGGTGTGTCTGATTTCAGATGATATCTTAAGTCTATGGTTCCAGACCTACAATTCCTTTAGAGACTGGTGTTGATGGGGTCAGAGCTCTGTGGGCTTCTCTGTGCATTTTACCAAGGACTAGATCCTCTGTGACAGAGTATAGACCAGGGATGAGACTCAATGATGTTTGTACAGGGAAGAAAACCTGGATTATTTAGAGCAGTTTTATATGCAGGAGTCCATCTAATGCCTATGTCTTTCAGATATCAATAGCCCAGGAAGGCTTTTCAACATTGAGTTTATGCATATAAAATTTTATGTACTGAAGTTTGTTTATGCTTTATAATTATGCTTGGGTAGTTCTTTATTATTACCACGTTGCCTTGTACCTTTAAGCGTTACAAAAAACTAACATTCTTGTTAATAAAGATAGCACAGTAGAACCTCAGCGTTATGAACTGACCAGTCAACCATATATCTCATTTGGAACCAAAAGTATGCAATCAGGCAGCAGCAGAGAAAAGAAAAAGCAAATACAGTACTGTGTTAAATGTAAACTACTAAAAAAGATAAAGGGAAAGTTTAAAAAAATTTGACAAGGTAAAGAAATTGTTTCTGTGTTTGTTTTATTGAAATTAAGATGGTTAAAAGCAGCATTCTTCTTTTGCATAGTAAAATTTCAAAGCTGTACTAAGTCAATATTCAGTTGTAAACTTTTGAAAGAACCACCATAACGTTTTGTACAGAGTTACAAACACTTCAGAGTTACGAATAACCTTCATTCCTGAGGTGTTCGTAACTTCTGTGCAGTTCATATGTGGTGTTGTATTACAGTAGAACCTCAGAAGTCTAAACCAGTGGAAAGTCGCATTAGGCTTTCAAAGACATCCCACAACCTTAATTGTAAATCATCAGAAGTCTATTATGCAAAGTTGAGAGACTTAATGCTAACCAATCAGAGATGAGCCAGAGAAATTTGCATCCAAATCCATCCAAGCCTTGATGAAGTTTGACAGAGTTGGGTTCAGTTATAAGAAATGGACTAAAGCTGAGAAGCTCAGAGTTTGACAAGAGTTTCATATTCAAACCCATCACCACCCATCCTGAGCTCTGATCCTTATACTTTTAACCCATGTGTCACTTTAAGGGTACCTGTTTGCAATTTAAGATCTTTAGATAACTGCACTTTTGAAAGCACTCCAGTTAGTCTTTAGGAACCCCAGATAGCATTCTGAGACCAGCGGTAGAGACTGATAGTTATGTCACACCTACCATGGAACAGCATCCCAGTTTAGAGGTCAGATCTCTCCTGAAGCACATGGCTTTGTAAATTTAGCTCTACTTTGGTTGCATTCTAAAGACCAACATAAAACATTTTTAGCAGTCCTCACAGGGGCTGCCCTCATACCTTTCCCCCTCGGTGAATGTGGTACCATACAGAGGTGCCGCCAAAGTCCACATGGAAATCTGTGTAGCAGCCCTTAACACTCATCAGACAGTACCTAGCCAGAGACAGGAAGAAGAGATGAGCAGGATGAAAGTGAGTAGCACATACCTCTGTTTTAAAGCTGTCACTTGTGAAACCCCCAACAGCTGCAGCATACTCAAGGGGTGTGGAGAGGCAAGATGGGGGTGGGTGGGTGCAGGGACAAATAGTAGTGTTAGGCTCCAGGGAAATGCAGACTGAGCAGCATGTGAGTCTAAATACTACAGTGATAGATTGCTGGCAATGGCAGGAGAGTTTATTTACATCAAGAAATCAAATACACAGGAGGAGCCTTAGCCCAGGCAGGGGAAGGAAGAGCTTCCCTCCTCATCTTCCTAAAAGGTCTGGGATTCTAAAAGATCACTGAAGTCTGTCATTGCCTAGTCTTGCTTGCTACGGCAGGACAGTAAACACTTGGCAACTTGTCCAATTCAACATGCTGTATTAGAATGACAAGCCAAGCAAGTTTTACCAAATGCAACAAAGAGACGAATTTGTGCAACTGTCCAGAGGCTGGAGGAGTTAACAGCTCTGCTGTTTTAATGGTATATACAAACAGTACCTGGGGGCAGGTACAGAGGGACACAGACTCCCTCATCTCTCCTCAAAACCAGGCTGCCTGCCACATTCAGTTTTACTTGCGTGATTGCCTCACCCCTTAGATCCACCAGAAGGAGGAGGAGCTGGGTACATGTGCTTCATGAGGTCACTTACTTTTGCACCTTGGGATACTGCATTTCCAGAATGGCATTTGTAGACTCCGTCTGACTCTCCTTTAGGTGTCTTGGCCACATGTTGTCGACCCAGTCAATCAAATCCACCTGCAACCAGAAAGGAATTAGGCCCAAGTCTCGGTAAGATGGTCCATGGCTCTTTTCACATGCTTGAGTATTTCTAGGAGGTCCTGTGGCCAATCTGACATCTGCAATGGCCAGGTAACAAAAACAAAGGACTACTAAAATAGAAATACTATTTATGGCTGTAGTGAGACTGCCTCCCAGGCATGATCACAGTCACAAGGATGACCAGGTGTCAGTTCCTAGCCACTTTGCCACACTGCTACTTCAGGCTTGGGACCGGAATCCAGGATTTCATGCATTTCACAGCTCTGCAGAATCCAGCGTGCAGATCACCCTTGCCACAGAACTGTGCTCTGAAATCTAACTTATTTAAACAAACTGTTCTAATTCTTATAGTTGCGTAGGAAATCTTCCAAATATGAATGACGAATACGTAATACACCAGTGTCAGAGTCTGCAGAGAATCTGACACAACAGCTAAGGTATGAACCACTCTGCATTTATCTCAATGGGACCCTGTCCTTAGGTTTATGAGTTAATTTAGTTGTCAACATTCACTACTCCATCATATTATCATCATCCTGCTTGTGTGCTTCTCTGACATTCCCAATTGTTTTTTACATATTCTCAAGACCCCTCCCCACACTCCCTTTACCCAAGCTGCAGAAATCTCCAGCTCCCCCCACCCCCCACTGCAACCTCTACATAGTAATGGACATTTGTAACACAAAATTCTGAAGCACATGGAAGGTTTAAGAACAACATAAATAATCTGATGGGATGCTGCCCTGACTGGGTTATTTTCATATGTCATGCAACGGAAGTATTACTTTGTAGCTTTGCTGGTATTCCCACCTTTTACTTGGCTGTCTGTGCTTCCCCCAAGATGCAGGAAGGGGTTCTACCAAACTTCATAGCAGTTCAGTGCACGCAACTGAATGCATAAGCAGGCACTGGTTGGAAGAGAGCCATGGTCTTGTCAGGCAGTGGAACCAGCTTAACAGGATGAGGTTGGGAGTCAGTGATCCAGTCCAGGGACTAAAACTTGGACTAGCTCAAATGTATCCTTTATTCAGACTTGGATGTGCTCTACCAAGTATCTGTTCTTGAACCCCTTCCAGCAGAGCAGGTTACTCCACTGCCTAGTTAACCGTCCTCATTAGGAACGGCTTACATTCTCTCACCTGCAGGCTGTCACTCCGCAGCTTTGCCCCCCAACCTACCTCATTAACTACAAATAATTCTGCCTCCACAATGACTGTCTTGACGATTTAGATAGGATTACTGCGGCCTCCTCTGACAGAACAGTCTACCCATTCCTTTCTGCACTTCTCACCAGTTTAGCAAGGTCTGCAATGGTGCAGGTGCTCAAAACTTACACAGAGCTCCAGCTGCTCTTTGGGATTGGAGAAGCAGCAGCAACCCTGTCTGACCCCATAAGTATTGTAGGGAGGCCTTTGGTTGCTCTCTTCTTCAGTACAGAGGGACCAGGCTCAGTGCTCTACCTTTACCAAAATGAAAGGAAAGGGGGGAGAAGACAACAACTTTACTGACCGTAGCAGGTCTCTGCACCAGGTTCTCCAGCCTTGTATGGCTGAACTCCAAGCTGATGACATTATATAATTTCTCCCGCTCCTCCTCTGGGGTCTCATAGTAGCGTGCCCATTGTGCCATGGACATCTCAATGTCCCTTTGTGTGTTCACATCCATGACATCCACCATCCGCCGGCTCCCTGCCAGAGCAAAACAGACATCACTGCTGTGCACAAATTGCTACTAAGAACAGACAAGCCAGGACACAAGAGGACAGGCCCTTTCTGAGGGATGAACTTGTAAGCCCCACCCATCTATGTGCAAGGCCAATCCCTTTCCTGCAGGAGTGTACCAAGGCCCTCGTCCTCATCCACACCAGGGCAACCAGGAACTGTTTAGAGTTTTCTGAACAAAGCCCATGGCTCAGCTACTCCTGGTCAGACTAGATTTCTTCTCAGGCAGTAAAAATCCTTGATTATTTGGACTGGAGAGGCTGTTAGAACCCAGACAGCAATGTGTTGAGGGAGCCATAAAGACTGTTGTAGCTCATGCATTCAACAGTCTGAACTAGTCCCCTCCACCCCTTCTGAAAAATCACCGTGGCCAGTTACTACCATGCCACAAGGCAGCAGGAGAGACAGACACTTACCTACATACAGTCGCACGTCATTCACACTGAAGTCAGGATCTGGCATCCTGCAAGACAGACACTTAACTAAAACAAACCAGGGTCTCCACCACAGGCCTCTCTCCCTCCTGTAGCCCTTGGCTTCATATAGGCATTTCAAAGGCTCCATCCCTCCACATTTGCCTTCCTCTCCCCTATAGAATGCTATATGCTTGCCCCTCCACCTTTGAGGGCAGCCAAGAGAGCCATGATAGTAGCACACAAACCAATGTGTGCAAACAGATTCTTCTGTAAACAATAAATCCACTCAGGTGCCTCAACAGGCAAATGCTGGCCACAACTGTCACAAGGGGAGTAGTGGTAGTTTAGGAATAGGATAAATTGTCACCAGCAAGTACACGCATTGTACAGAGGCTCTAGGAAAAGGTCAGCCTATACTTGAGAATCACCAGACACGTTTACGCTATGCACACTATAGCCGCACAGCTCCCCCTATGCCACCGTAGCACAGACACTTCCTATAGCAACCCAAGGGGTTTTCCAGGCGATGTACGTAATCTGTCTCCCGAGAGGCAGCAGCTAGATCAACAGAAGAATTCTTCCGTTAACCTAGGGGTTAGGTTGGCTTAACTACAGTGCTTAGAGGTGTGATTTTTTTCACACCCCTGAGCAATGTAACTAGGTCAAACTAAATTTTAATGTAGAATAAGCCTCAGCTTTCATTTAAAAAGTCAAAGTAATGGCCTATCTATACTGGCGATGGGTATTGGTGCATCTACAGCAGTACAAGCCGCATCACACCGACACAGCACATCTACGTTTGTGTTTGTACCGGTGTAGCTACACTGGCATAAATATCTCCACTGCATGCAGGGCCTAAGTCTCTAACCTTCATGGTTAAAGAAAACCTTTCAAAGTGTGAACTGAATAATGCCGCAATATATGATACACCAGTCATGGTGTTTTATCTACACTGATCCGGTTAAAGTGGTAGAACCCCCACTAGGGTGGACTGTTATACTAGTACAAACGGGGTTTCATTGATATAGCTTACTTCCAGTTTATTCCTAACTATAATAGGTAAAAAAATGTCATCCCCATAACTAGCAGACTCATACCAGTACTAAAAACTGTGAAGACTAGGCCTAAATTTGCAGGGAGTCTGAAACAATAGCTCTGAAGGGTGAACTGTCCCATTCATCTAAAAAAGGGGTTAATTTGAATGCCATCAGCATTAGCTGATCACAGCATATAAGGAAAGAGGGATGAGCATGTTAAGCAGATCTGCACAATTGTAAGTGACATCTCACTTGGCACCATGAAAGCACAGCACTTGGGAGTGTATCAGTTAATTCCCTCCACCCAAGTCAGGAAAGAGCCATGCCCAAGGAACCTAACAGATCTCAGAGCAGAGCATTTGAGCCCCACTAAGGGAGAGCCAAACCCAAAACCTATATAGTGTGTTCATTATCATATTCTGAATGGTCCTAACCTATTGACTAGCCTCTCCCTTTAGCAACTCAGGCAGGCAAGAGCATCTTCACTTCACTGATTGACCCATTCTTGTAACTCTTGCCCAACTCATACTCTCTCAGACAGGGCTCATAAGCCAAGCAACTGTCTTTGTTCTACATGCATCCGACAAAGTGGGTATTCACCCACGAAAGGTCGTGCTCCAATACATCTGTTAGTCTTGCCACAGGACTCTTTGCTGCTTTTACAGATCCAGACTAACACGGCTACCCCTCTGATACTTGTCTTTGCGTGAGGTGCTGTATCAGCACAGAACAATGTGGTCTGGCCCACTGCTGGGGATCCTAGGCGCTGCAATGATACAAATACAACCACCACCCCAGATGGGCGCCCAGTTAGAATGAGCACATGTGTCAAAAGCACGGTAAAAACAAGCTGCACCGGGGCAGCTACCAGAATCTGCTTTCCCACAGTTGGACTAGATTCTGAACTGGGAACTCTTAGGAGAGCATCCACGGATACAACTTGGGATAGAAAGACCACCCTCAGGTGGAAAGGCCCTGTCAGACTGCTAGGTTATTTCTGTAGTACAGCCAGTGGCCAGCTAGGCTAGAGTCACCCACCCTTCCATATCCTCAACACTTACTTTATTCCGAGCCCGTCAGAGTTCTTGAAAATCAAAGGGTCTCTCAGGCCACCCCGCTGGATGTATTCAACATTGAAGTCTGTCATGAGTGAGAGAGAAGAGGGAATGTATTAAGGGGAGGTTGCCAGCCACAGAGATACTGGGGATATTAACCAGGGAAGGGGCAGGTAGCATGAAGAATGGAAAGAAGAACTGGGCTTAGCCACCCTCTCCTACAGAATTTCATCTCCAAGTACTGTCCTAACCAGCTGTAGGCAGCCTGCCATAAGCATGGGCCAGAGAGGCACAAGCAGGGCAGGGTATGTGGGCCTGTTCACTGAGTCAGACAAACAGGGAAAGAGAGTTTATCATTTCCCAAACAAACTCAATCAAGCAAAAGAGGCCTTAAAGCAACCAGTTAGACTTCCTCCTCCCTGAGAGCTCTGCATCTAGAGCCTAGCTCACATCAGCTGTGTGAGCATCAGGAATCCTAGTTTTCCATGATTTAAAAAAAACCAAAACAAACAAAAAAAAAACCCACCAAAATTCTCTGATAAAACACACAAAAGTCCATGCTTTCCCATGATTAAAATGAAACGCTGAACTTAGTTTCCTTAGCCACAATATATTTAGGTATCAGTTGAATACAAGGTTTTATTGATATATTTACAATTTTTAAGCTGACAGCCTGAGTCCCGCCCATTCTCTTGATTATCTGAATTTGATTATCCGATCTGGGACCGGGGAAAGTTAGATCAGATAATCGAGGTTCCACTATGTTTTTATTTTTTCACAGAATATAAAAACTAAAGATTCTCTGTAAAAATGCAAATTCCATGTTTTCCAGTGGCAAATGGATTTCTAGGATCCCCGGTTATCATAGGTAAGGCTAAGATTTTTTCATGGTTATTTTTAGTAAAAGTCATGGACAGGTGAGGGGCAATAAACAAAAATTTGCCGAAGCCATGACTTGTCTGCGACTTTTGCCACTGCAGCTCCATGGTTTCCCCTGCTACTGGGTGGCTGGGAGCTGCGGGGTTCTCTCCCCTCACCTCCCTGCAAGGCTGTCCCCAGTCGCTGGAACCCTGCAGGGGGACCCTGAAGAGACTGTCACCTGTTGCTGGAACCCTGCCGGGGCCCCACTGGCTGCTAGCTCCAGTCCCGCAGACCCAGGGGCTGAAGCAGAAAATGTAAGGGCAGTCTCTGGAAGTCATGGCTTCTGTGACTTCTTGACAATAATGTAGCCTTAATTATAGGTGTCACATGCAAGCTTATATTTGCCCCTCTAACTCTCTCTTTACCCCACCCCGCCTGGGTATGCAAAATTAGGGACTTAGCTCCTCTCTTACTCAGGATGTTTCAGGTGGAGGTTTGCTAGGGAGCAGCTTCAAAAGCCATTCTTAGGACTGGATTCCCAGCTGCTGGCTCATTGGCCAGAGAGCTGTGTGGGGTAGAGTTGAGACTTCACTTAGCATGTTCCACTCCATCTCCAAGCCACTTAACAGTGGCTACAGCAGGGCTTTTTTGGGGAGGTGGGGTTGAAAGGCCATATTTACTCTGCTGCATGTGCTAGGAAAACAGAGCAGCTCAGAGAAGAGAAAGAATCAAGACAGACAGCAAAGGGGAAGAAGGCCCAAAATATCAAGGGGGCCAGGGGTGAAGGGAAGAGATAGAAAATAAAAATAGAGGCAAATCTCTGGATTTAGATACCAGTACTTGTGTCACCACTGATCCAACTGGCAGCTAAAGAACTTAGCAGTGAGTTTTGTCCTCTAAGGCCCTGAGCACTGGGGAAGAGCTCCTCCACACACACACACCTAGAGAAGTAGTTCTCCTCCCTCCCACAGGAGTGAGGACTGTGGAGGACACACACTGATCAGACAGTTTGTTCACAGGGGCACTTTTCCTACAGTGTTTCTCTCTAGAAACTTTGCAGTAGAGTGGGTGTGGGCAGTGGAGGGGGCACAGACCTTTGCCTTCCATAAAGAGGACGAAGTTGGCATTGAATTTGTTGGTGGAGAGTTTCTCCTCCAGGTCAAATGTCCTCTTTCCTTCAATTTCATCATCTGAGATGCCATCATCTTCATAGCGCCGCCTCATTGTGCCACGCTGTGGAGAGAATGAAGAGGAGGATGAGAACAGCTGTAGACAGTGCCAAGTAGCCAGCTAACTTCCTTTTCCAACTGTCACAATAACCCCAAATTAGACACCTGGATGCATTCCAGCTTCATAGAAACATCTAACCTGTGTTTTCAGAGGGCCTCACATTGCCTGACTGGTATTACATTGGAAAAAAGCACCCCACCCTCCCAGAAAGGAGGAACAGCCATGTTAGCATGTCAACATGTTGTCCCGGTATTTTTCTGGGACATCTACCACTGGATAACTGGTGCACACATTTATTCCCCAGTCCCTTTTGCTCAGGGAAAATCATCAACTATTGTGGTCAGTTCCCTGGATGCAGGCCATGCAACAGCAAGAACAGCTAAGCAACCTCTGCCCCCACTACCAGAAACCATGCAGCTGTAACTCCATATTTGTTCCCCTCGCTGCCTATAAGCTCCCGCACTTTAGGCAAGATGGGGGACAGATGGGATTAGAATCACTGGCCCTGGGTGTTGACCATACCTCAACTCACAAGGAAGGGAAGGGGTAGTGGTTCATGTGAAGTGAGGCCAGTGCCCCCGTCTCTCTGCCAATTTTCACCAAGAATGTTAGCTGGGCTTTACAAACTCATCAGTATTTTGTCTTGAGGTGGGAAACAATTGTGTCTTTTGTACATGTAGACTCCAGCAGGCCTACCACATTATTGATTACACTGGGCATACAGAATGCAGGCACATTTTCATCTTTGGCCTTGTTGGCACAAAAGAGTAGTAACAGACAGGGAATAGGGGATACCAGTATAAAGATGCTTCTGAAACCACAGTGCTCTGCAAACAGGTTTATAGCACCCGGAGCAAAGGAAGTGGGATAGGTGGTAGGTGTTGAGGCTCATCCACGGGCCCTCTCCACAGGTTCAGATCTGACTTTCCATCCCAGCCATGTGAGCTGGGAAATAAGGGAGTAAAAGCAGTAACTCGCATGGGAAGAGCAAACCCCAGGAGATGCAAATCCCCAGGCAGGAGGCACTACCACCTCTGGACATAGAGATGATAATCAGAACAACTAGCTTAGATCCTGGACTCAATTTGCCATTTGACTTGACCTCCTTCCCCATCCCTCACACTCTCTCTGCTGCCAGCTTCACTCTCCCCAGCTTTTCCAGTCTCCCCAGACCACATGATGCATTATAAAGCCAGATCATAAACACAAAACCAGAACACTAAGCAGCTACAACTAACTTGCCAACCATCACCCTTATCATTGTAGGTTGTATCTTTCACCCTTGTCCTTCAGTCTTGTCTATTTAGACTAGAGGTGGGCAAACTATGGCCCATGGGCCACATCCGGCCTGCAGGACCCTCCTGCCCAGCCCCTGAGCTCCTGGTCTGAGAGGCTAGCCCCCTGCCCCATACCTGCTGTTCCCCCTCCCCTGCAGCCTCAGCTCACTGTGCTGGCAGTGCAATGCTCTGGGTGGTGGGGCTATGAGCTCCTGGGGCAGCACAGTTGCAGAGCCTGGCCTGATCTGGTGCTCTATGCTGTGCAGTGGCGTGGCTGGCTCCAGCTGGGCAGCGCGGCTGTAGCACTGCCAGCCACCGCTGCTCCAGGCAGCACGGTAAGGGGGCGGGGTGGATAGAGGGCAGGGGAGTTCAGAGGGAGGGAGTGGTCAGGGGGTGGGGAGGTGGATGGGGTCAGGACAGTCAGAGCGCAGGGAATAGAGGGGTTGTAACTCAAAAATTCCGGTTAACTAAAAGGGAGGGAGTTTGGGTGCGGGAGGGAGCTTTGGGCAGGGGGTTGGGGGGCAGGAAGGGTTTCAGGGTGCCAGATCCAAGTGGCGCTCACCTCGGACAGCTCCTTGAAAGCGGTGATATGTCTCTGCTGCTCCTAGGCGGAGGCGCAGCCAGGCAGCTCTGCATGCTGCCTCCACCCGCAAGCACCGCCCCCCGTTCCCAGCCAATGGGAGCTGTGGAGCCAGCACTTGGGGCAGTGCACGGAGCCCTCGTCGCTGTTTCTCCGCCTAGGAGCAGCAGGGATATGTTGTCGTTTCCATGGAGCCATGCAGAACGCCTGCTGGCCCCACACCAACCAGACTTTTAATGGCTGGTTGAAAACTGGACACCTGGCAACCCTACTGAAGATCAGAAATGCCGGTTTATAGAGCTTTCTGCTTAGTAAACTGCCAGATAACACCGTTTTTACTGTATTTTGACTACCTCAACTTGCAAGTAATTTGCAAGTTTGATCTAACAGCATCCTCAAATCACTGATCAATTTATAAGGTATTTTCTACCATCCAGACAGAGAAAAATTTACTCACTGATAACACCTCATTAACTTAGCTTGGCTTTCATGAAAGCCAACACATTAGTATAAGCAATAGGGGTGTAGCCACCTTATCGGCAAGACATGCAACAACATGCAAATTTTGAATGATTGTTTTAAAAGTTACCTAGCTAAATATTCTACAACAATTTTTTTGTTCTCAAACTTGTTTGCATAGTTTGTAGATGGTTAAGCGTTCAACTCCAGTGAAAGATAATGTCGGTCTTAGAAGCCACATTTCAAGAACAGATTACAAACATGAACACTATTCTTAATTCAACAAAAGTTTGATTTTTTTTTTTTTTATAAAATACTGTAAGATAAAGTCAGTTTATATGTAAGGCCATTTTAGGACAAATTAAGACTTTAGGAAGTCTATTTTTATTATATAGTTAGCAGTGTACAAACATGGCCAAATTAGGGTCTCAATACTAACCGTTATAAATGAAGATTTCATATTGAATAATTTTAATATTGCAGTTTCAAAGCCATATTTTGCTCACTAGCCACTGGGAATAGCACTTACTATTATTAGCCCCAGTGAGAATACTCATAGTAGTTCCGCTATTGTTTTTAATAACAATACACCTAGATGTATTTGTAGGACAAGACCAACAGGCTGAATTCTCAACTTCATCGCTGGATTCTTGATCACTTGAAATCTTTAAAAGGCCGGGTATCTTTCTAAGAGATATGCTATAGGTCAAACAGAAGCTATGAGCTTAATGCAGATGTTACTGGGTGAGCTTCTAAGGCTTATGTTATACAGATCAGACAAGATGATCATAATTGCCCTTTCTGGCCTTAAACTTTTTTTTTTTTGGGTCATGGCGGAATCCACACATACCTAACAGTTAAACACAGCAATTAAGAGTCCTATTCTATGCAACTTTGGCCCAGGATTTTGAGCTATAACGGTACAACATCTGTGGTCTTAAGCTCAAGGTTTGGTAACAAGTAGTATTTCAGGAGGCAAGAAACATTAGTGCCTGTATGCTGATTCAGGAAAGGTTTGCTTCAAGCCTAAATTTTCTGACCACACTAGCAGTTAATGTACTTTAGGAAGCTGTGCACCAGTGCAGCTGTACCACAGCTGAAAAAACAGGTAAGAAGCTCCTTAGAGAAGACAAGGCCAGAGCTACACTACTGCACAGCAAAGTGCTGTGCTTTTTGCACAAGTTTTAAAATGTTTAGAAATGCAAGTCCCCTGTAAATGAGAAGCCTTGTGATCCCACCTCCCAGCTGCAGTAAGCCTCCCATCAGGAGGGAATGCTAGGATTTGACAGTAGTCAGAAGAAGCAATAGTGACTGGCTTACCACATTGTGTTCATTGCAAGATGCACACTTGCAGCGTGCCACCTCCTGCAAGATGGGAGTGAAAGAGACCAGCTCCTTTTAACCCCTTGGGATCTGGCTCTTGTCCCCTGGGAGGGTCAAAAAGAGGAAAGCCCCAGATCAAGAAGTGAAGCGTTATCCTAGTCTGTAACCGTATCACTGGAAAACAAGTTCTGAGACTATTATACACCCTCCCCACCTCCAATGCAAATATAACGATACATCTCTACAATGGAAGTCTGAATCAGGATTGGCACAGCATCTCATTTTCCCTGCCCCCCAAGGATTTATTTTACAGTTCTGTCCCTACCCTTTGCATAAGCTAAGGGAGGGAATGATTTGCCAGGATCTTTACAAAAATGGGACTTTCCTGAAAAACCAGAACGTTAGTCACTCTACATAGCAGAGGTGAAGCATCTATAATAGGGGTCGGCAACCTTTCAGAAGTGGTGTGCTGAGTCTTATTTATTCACTCTAATTTAAGGTTTCGCGTGCCAGTAATACATTTTAACATTTTTAGAAGGTCTCTTTCTATAAGTCTATAATATATAACTAAACTATTGTTGTATGTAAAGTAAATAAGGTTTTTTAAATGTTTAAGAAGCTTAATTTAAAATTAAATTAAAATGCAGAGCCCCCCGGACCGGTGGCCAGGACCCGGGCAGTGTGAGTGCCACTGAAAATCAGCTCGCGTGCCGCCTTCGGCACCTGTGCCATAGGTTGCCTACCCCTGATCTATAGTCTGGCAGCCACACAGAACCAAAGCCCAGTCCAGACACTGGAAGTTTTATTTCTGCTCACTTGCTGGGAAAGCTGCATAGCTGTAGATTTTAAGGATATTGACTGGGGCACACCCAGCCCAAAACTGAAAGTGAAAAAACTGGGACAGCTTTATTTGTCAGACAATCACACTGGAGATCTGGAGTGCTATTTTAAAATAATTCCTAGGCTGAAGAGACAGTGTAAGGGTGTTCAAGAAGTCTTTCACAGTTATGTTTAAAGATTCTTTGTGGCAGCAGGCAAGTCAGTTAGGCTTGATGCTTTCCCCTTCTTTATGATATTAAAGAAAACCCAAAGGTTCTCTTCTGGTTGTTACATTAGAAATTGAGGTCCTATCTATAGTAAGAAATTTTAGAAATAGCACCCTGTGGCAGTCACAACAGTTCAGCTGCACCAGTGGAAACAGAGCAAACTTCAGCGGCTTCTGATGATTTTACCACTGTGTTGGAATGAACCTGCTTGTGAGAGGGTTTAACTAAGGGTATTTTTTGTGTTAGTGGTTTCTCCCTTATTAATAGACTACAGGGAAGCTGACTACTCACAAAGTACTGTCAAATGTCCTATCAGAAAACAGAGCCTTCCTCCCAGCATTACTTTTTACTTACATGTAACAGGTAAGGTTACTATAGCAATAGTTGACAGTATCCCTTTAAATACAAAAACTGAAGAGACCAGTTCCCAGCATGCAATGCTCTATCTGAATAGAAGATGTGCATATTGAAGCAGACTATGAGCCTAGCATGCTGTATATCGGCCACACCCACATGTAGAACAGGAGGGTGGAGGCAAACTGCAGTGTCAGATTGTGGGCTGCATTGGGCTTGCACTCTGCCCAACTCAAGATACATCACTAGTCCTAGATTACTGAAATGCCCACTTCAAATGCTTTGGAAAGATCTCATTTTTGCAATGCAGTTACTGGTACAAACAGATAAACATTAAAATGGCACAGGGGCATCTGTGTTGGGAAAAACAGGCTTCTTGCAAACTAATCTTAACAGAAGAAAAATCTGGTTGCCATGCCAGAAACAAGAAGGGTGTTTCAGGGCTTCCAAGATAAAGCTATACCAGGGGTCGGCAACCTTTCAGAAGTGGGCTGGATGAATGGACGGTAAGGTGGATAGAAAACTGGCTAGATGGTCGGGCTCAACGGGTAGTGATCAATGGTTCCATGTCTAGTTGGCAGCCGGTATCAAGTGTAGTGCCCCAAGGGTCGGTGCTGGGGCCGGTTTTGTTCAATATCTTCATTAACGATCTGGAGGATGGTGTGGACTGCACCCTTAGCAAGTTTGCAGTTGACACTAAACTGGGAGGAGTGGTTGATACACTGGAGGGTAGGGATAAGATACAGAGGGACCTAGACACATTAGAGGATTGGGCCAAAAGAAATATGATGAGGTTCAACAAGGACAAGTGCAGAGTCCTGCACTTAGGACGGAAGAATCCCATGCACTGCTACAGACTAGGGACCGAATGGCTGGGCAGCAGTTCTGCAGAAAAGGACCTAGGGGTTACGGTGGACGGAAAGCTGAATATGAGTCAACATTGTGCCCTTGTTGCCAAGAAGGCTAATGGCATTTTGGGTTGTATAAGTAGGGGCATTTCCAGCAGATCGAGGGATGTGATCATTTCCCTCTATTCAGCACTGGTGAGGCCTCATTTGGAGTAATGTGTCCAGTTTTGGGCCCCACACTACAAGGAGGATGTGGACAAATTGGAGAGAGTCCAGCGGATGGCAACAAAAATGATTAGGGGGCTGGAGCACATGACTTACGAGGAGAGGCTGAGGGAACTGGGATTATTTAGCCTGCAGAAGAGAAGAATGAGGGGGGATTTGATAGCTGCTTTCAACTACCTGAAAGGGGGTTCCAAAGAGGATGCATCTAGACTGTTCTCAGTGATAGAAGATGACAGAACAAGGAGTAATGGTCTCAAGTTGCAGTGGGGGAGGTTTAGGTTGGACATTAGAAAAAACTTTTTCACTAGTAGTGTGGTGAAGAACTGGAATGGGTTACCTAGGGAGGTGGTGGAATCTCCTTCCTTAGAGGTTTTTAAGGTCAGGCTTGACAAAGCCCTGGCTGGGATGATTTAGTTGGGTTTGGTCCTGCTTTGAGCAGGGGGTTGGACTAGATGACCTCCTGAGGTCCCTTCCAACCCTGAGATTCTATGGTGTGCTGAGTCTTCATTTATTCACTCTAATTTAAGGCTTCGCGTGCCGGTAATACATTTTAACGTTTTTAGAAGGTCTCTTTCTATAAGTCTATAACTAAGCTATTGTATGTAAAGTAAACAAGGTTTTCAAAATGTTTAAGAAGCATAATTTAAAATTAAATTAAAATGCTGACCTTATGCCGCCAGCCTGCTCAGCTTGCTGCCTGGAAGGGGTGTGTGTGTGTGGGGGGGGGGGGTCAGGGCAAAGGGCTGGGGTGCTCGGCTCATAGGGGTGCTCCCAGCGGCTCATGGCAGGGGACTGGAAGGGATGTGCCCTGTTCCACCCCCTTCCCCAAGGCTCCGTCCCTACCTCTCTCTGCCTCCTCTACGGAGCTGTGTACATGCTGCCACTCTTCCCCCTCCCACTCGCAAGGGCCATCAACTGATTGGCGCAGGGAAGGAGAGAGAAAAGCACCACACTCAGGGAAGAAGTGGGGGAGGAGGAAGCTTGGCTGCCGCAGAACCAAGCTTCTGCCTCCTGCTCCCGCAGGGGAGAGCAGTGGGGCTGAGTTAGGCTGGGGGCCGGGACCACGGCAGGCAGCTGCGTGCTGCTCAAAACTGGCTCATGTGCCGTGTTTGGCACGCGTGCCGTAGGTTGCCGAACCCTGAGCTATACAAATGTAGGTAATAAAAGGGACTTGACCTGAGGCATATCAAGTTAAATCTGAGCCTTCTGCTTCAAGAGGCTGAAATTCAACTTTGGTCGCAAGTGACATGACTAGCTACATGAGCTTAGTTTCTGAAGCAGTCTGCAGCAACAAGCACAGCTATTTAGGATAACTAGCAACCATTACTCAAGGACGGCAAAGGATTGGAATAGCAGGGAGTGCTGCAGTAAAACAGGAGACCTGCATGTGAGTAAATAATTGAAAGTTACTTGTAATGGTAAGTTCTTTGACATTTGTGACCCCTATCTGTATTCTATGTGTGGGATGCAAGCGCATCACGTGCCTGAGACCAGAAAAAACTAGCAAATAGTGTCTGTTGGTTCACACCTGTGTCCTGGATCTCCTCATGCCCAGCACTGAGAGCACAGGGGGAGGTGCAGACCGACCACCTCTCCAGGTCCTTCTCTACCATGAATCCAGTCATGGTCTGAAGCAGAGGGGCAGGAGAATGGGTAGCAGAATACAAAGAGACCACACACCCCAAAGAATTTCCAGTTACAGGCACGTAACCTCCATTTCTTCTTTGAGTGCTGGTCCTTCTAGTTATTCCATGTATGGGTGGCTGGAAAGCAGTACTCAAATAGGAGGAGGGGAGTGCAAGGATGCCAGCCATATAGATGTTTATAACATTGCCGTTCCAAAGGCTGCATCAGGAGAAGAGGCTTGAACCCAAGTGAAATGCTTAGTGAAAGCATGAATGGAATTACAGGTTGCTGCTGTACAAATGTCCAGCATAGGCACTTCCTAAAGAGTTGCTACTGAGGTTGCCTGTGCTCTAGTTGGGTTCTGCAGACTATGTCTAAGATTTCCAAAGTGGTCCACACCTCCATTCAAAAACTTTTTAGGGGTCCACAAATGAAAAGAGGTTGAAAACCACTGCTCTAGTGGAAAGGTCCCTCACCTGGTCCAAGGGAGGGAGATGACCCAACTGATAGCAAAGGAACATACGTCAGAAACCAACTTAGTCTCTGAGCAGATATTACTTGTCCCACTGCTTGCTCTCCCATAGCAAAAATTATTCACGTGATTTTCTAAATAGTTTTGTTCTTTGCAGGTAGAATGCGAATGCTCATCTGATGCTGAATGAAATCTCTTCTCCTCACTTGAGGTATGAGGCTTCAGGGAAGATACCAGTGAGTTGACTGGTTTATGTGGAACTTGGAAGTTACCTTCAGGACGAATTTCAGGTGGAGGCGAATGGATTCCTTCTCTTTATGAAATGCAGTGTATGTCGGGTCAGCCACTAGGGCATCCAGCTCACCCACCCTCCTGGCTGATGTAAATGTTGACCAAGGTGACCTTCAAAGACAGGTGGGGCATGGAGCACATGGGCAATGGTTTGAAAGGACAAGATGGAGGTTCCATTGTGGTAGTGGCTTCACTACTGGTGGGAAGTCAGTCCTACTCTTTAGGAATCTGGCTGTTACTGGATGAGTAAAAAGTAGAATAGCCATCTACTGGAGGAGGGAATACACTGATTGTTGCTAGGTGAAGCTGCAGTGACCTAATAAAAAGACCCAACATCTTGAGAGGGAGGAGGTAGTATAAAATAGCAGGAATACCTGCTGCCCTTGATAACTGGCTCTGTTGCAATAGGTAAAGAAACACCTCAATTTGGATAGATAACATTTTCTGGCAGAGAGAAAAAGGTAGGTGAAGTAATATCTTCTATTGGACCTACTTCTGTTGGTAAAAGAGGCAGGCTTTTGAACTACACAGAGCTCTTCTTCAGATCTGGGAAACCCGAATATCTCTCTCAGACCTGAAGAATAGCTCCATGTAGCTCAAAAGCTTGCCTCTTTCAACAGCAGAAGTTGGTCCAACAGAAGATATTACCTCACCCACCTTGTTTTCTTAACAGCCTATGACCAAACAACATTTTCTGGTAGTTTTTCCTGCTGTAATTACGAAGAGAGTTTGAATGGCCACCGAACATGAACACTCTCGATATTAGGATGGGCGTCAGACCTAGCTGTGAGTGAAGCGAGTTGGGTTAGGATGTCTGATTCCATGGCTCTTGAGTTAGCAGGTCTGATAAGGACTGAATGCAGATGGGTTAACAGGTTGACATTTGTAGAACGTCTGGAAATCAGCACTGTCTGTGCCAACAGAGTGCACTGAGAATGACTCATGCTTCATAGTGACAAATCATCCATAGAACCTGGGGTCGTAGTGGGATGGAAGGGAAAGCATACTTCAAGTGGTCTGTCCAGTACGGTAGAAGAGCATTGTCCCTGGAGTCCTGACACCATGCTGCTCTGAAATAATACAAGTTAACTTCTTGATCATGAACACGTCCAAGATGACGTACTACACTGAGTGAATATATTGTTCAGCACTGAATTCTGCAACTCCCACTTGTGATCCATGGCAAAATGCCTGATGAGGGTGTCTGCCAATCAGTTCTGAGTGCCTGGGAGGTATGTCAAAGAAATTGAGGTGGCTCTGGATACACCTGTGCCATAAGTTGCTCATCTCTATGCACACTGGGAGGGATTTTCCCCCTTTGTTTACATAGAAGATGAAAGGTCATGTTCCTTATATTTTCCCGACATGACAGGATCATGTAAATGGGAGGAATGCATTGTAGGTCTGACTGCTCTTAGTTTCTGGAGACTGATATGCATCATGGCCTCCAAAGGTATCCAAGTACCTTGTGCTAGCACAACAGGCAGCTTGAGATGCATATTACTGCATAAGGTGCCCCCAAACCTAAGACACTCTACACATATATATTGTAGAAACCATGCACCAAAGAGCTTTCAACGACTAGGGAGCAAGAGAACTTCACTGGTTAGGCATGTTGCCTATAGCTGCCACATTACCTTGACATTTAACAGAGCTCAGCACCAAGTGAGGATAGGTGTAAAAGTATTTCAGTTATGTTAGCACAATAGTATCTGAGTGTTCTTCATACTAATGAGAGCTCATGTAATGAGGGGCTGGACTGAAGCCCAACAAAGCAACTCTCACTGCAGCAGAGTCCAAGCTTGAATCGGTTAGAGGAAGATAAATATTGACAATTACACATTATTCTCCATTCATCCCAACACTCAGACGCCAGTGGTCACCTCTTAGATACCTTTTACATGCCCCTTCCCCATTTATTCCTAGGAGGTAATATACTCTAAGGAAATAGAAAGCATAGATAATACTTTTACACAGATAACAGAACTGCATCTCTCCCTACTCACGCTGATCCTTCCACCTCCCATCTAATCTCCTTAAGGATGGCATGGCTGAGGCTTACACCTGTCCGCACAATGGAATTCTTCAGACATTACTTTGATACCCACATCACCCCTCTGCAGGCTACTTCTGTCTTCCAAGTGTTAGACCCATCTCTAATATGGAAGAGAATTGAAAATCCAGATTTCAAAACAAACTATGAATTGTGTTCTTTTAAATACAAGGTCACATGTAAAAACAGAACAAGCTTGCTCAACCCACCTCATGTTTTAGGAATGAAGCCAGTGAACAACACAGTGCTTTAGTCACTTCCTGCCTTATTTGTTGCAATTTCCTCCATGATCTTCCTCAATCTCTGCTCTTGAAACTTCAGGGGGCCCAGAATGCTGCCCCCAAGTTCTCTCCATCATAGAAAGCAGGAGCTCAACATGCATCTCTCTTCCTCCCCATGTCACCTTCCCTAGCTTATCTTTTGCTTTCAATTGAGAACAGTTCTCCTGGTTTGAAACTCTACACAAACTTATTCCATGAACTTCCCTACTACTCACTCTCTCTTCCCCATACACCCACACAGTCTATATTTCTCTAATCTTCATATCTCCTTTCCACAAAAGGAATTTTTAATTAATTTGTGCATACTTTTCTGAACTCTTTCCTTCAAAACTAACTTACACATATATACCACACACCTCTACCTATACATCATACCTCTACCTTCACATGATGTTTACAGGGAAGCATGCATGAGAACTAGTAGCTGTTGCTTTGCTCATAAGCAACATCCTCATTAGCCACACACACACCCCTATTCACTTCTTCATTTTCACCCCATTCTGACTAAATTTGGATTTTTTTTACGGTACTTTGGCATCCATACACCCCCCAAATATATGTAGATTTAAACTCAAGTCCTCTGAGGCAAAGTAGTATTATCTATAAAAATAGGAAACTGAGGCAGAGTTTAAGCAACTTGCTCAAAGTTGCACAAAAATTCTGTGGCATTTCAAGAATTAAATCCAGATCTCCCAAGTCTTAGTTAACCTTAACCACAAGACCATTTTTCCTCATCTCTAACCCTTCCCTCAGCTCCTCCACAATTTACCTCCATCCACTGTTCCTTGATCACAATGACCTGCCTTCTAGAGTCCAATCAACACCACATCTTGTGTTGCCAGCTTTGGTGGGGGACAGTATAGTCGTCCAAGCACTCTTTATTTTTTCCAGCACTAGAGCTTTTATAGTTTCAGCTCTGCTTTTCCTGAACTCCATCTCTATTCTTCTTCTCCCTCCTTAGCTGTAAGAACAGTTGCACACAATTCTGCAAGGCATGTGCTACTATGTCTCTTGCTGAAAAAGGGTGTGTGAAGGACCTTATACAGATGAACTTTGTGTTGTAAGGTTAATAATATCCTGATTCCCCATGGCAATTTGGCTCAACCAAAACGGCTGGACCCTTGAGGGAATTTAATACAGTAGTATTGAGTTACCTCTGTCCAACTTGAAGGTTTCAAACCTTAGCATAATAAATCATGCAACCCTCCATACAAGTGACCCTAGATACACTCTGCCAACTACTGCAAAGATCTGAATGCTGACCTTAATCTGGAGTCCAGCCTGACACTGGGAGAGACAGGTGGCTAATTTTAGTAGTACTGCACAACCCATCCTCCAAAGAAGGGTTTTTGGAGAGAAAGCTGTATTAAACTAACAGTGACTGTCTGGTTTCACATGAAGAACCCTAGAACTAACCCAGTAGATTTATAGGTCTAATACTACTACTTATTGTTTTATGCTTTCAAAGCCCTATACAAGCTAACTGGTATTTCATACATTAGGTGTTTATCCAGAATAGGACAGACTCAAAAACCAGGCTCATGATTTAGCAGGAATCTAGTCAAAATCTGGAGACCTTCCAGGGTTTAAAGTTCCAGGAGGGCTTCTTATCACAAGCAGGGCTGGCACAGTTTCAGAACAAGTGGGGAGGAGAGCGTGTGGTTTGTATGTTTTCTGGGGGAGTTATAACTGATAGTGCCAAGGAATAGCTGGACAATTCAGGGGGAGGGGCATCCAGTCAGGCTCTTCAGTACTCACAGGCTGAAGAAGACTTCAGCAGCTGTTTACACAATGTGTACTGATAGGCAACACTGTTTAACTCTAGGACCCATGGTGAGTTTTTGGCCAGCTCAAAGACAGGTTCTTGGCAGCTGCCTCTGACACAGGAATGCTATTCCCAACAAGGAACGTGGCAGTGCCATCCACTGCACAAGCTGCTGGTTGCATTGTACTTTATACCCTCTTCCATAATGTCGCCCGTGTTCCTGATTGGCTTATCACTTCAGAAACAATATTCTGCCTATGGAGATAAGAACAGTCACTCACTCACGGAAACCTACTTCCTTTACTGTGAAGCTTTTTTTTTGCCTTTGCTTACATTTGACAGCTTAAGTTTAAGTAAACTATGAAAGACTGCCCTGGAGATGATGTCCTCTAGTAACAGGACAGGTAACACAACCTTTTAATACCCCACCTGTATGCCTCAGCCTAGTCTAGTAGTTAAATATTCATTGGCAGTGCTACCAAACAAGGGCTGAGAAACCAGACTCCCAAACAAGAATGTCTATGAGTGACAGCATACTGGAGTTAAGACATAGCATCCATGCTGAATTTCTCAGACCTAGATGAGGACTCACTGAAGCTTTGCATCACTATGGTCCCCGAGTGTCCCCAGTATATGCACTACCCACTAGACCCAAGCAACAGCATGTATCTTTGTTAGCTCTTATTCTGTACTGGTGACAAAGCACCTTAAGAGTGATCAGACAGACTTCTCCAAATAAACCAGAAGGGAAGTACAAATGTGTAAGCTTAAATTACTCTCTGCCTGTCCTCTCTCATGACACCTTGATAACTAAGTTGCAATACTCTCAAATCTCACAAGCTAGACAAGGCTGGACCAGGACAGTACTTGGACAGCAGATGTTGAAAGATGTCAACAGTATGGGAAAATTTGGGTTGCCATTCCCTCCAAATCAATGCCATCCATTAGACAAGTCATCCCAAGGCCCTTACCACATCTGCTTACAGGGCCCATTCGTGGTGCTTTTTAACTGAAGTAGGGGAACTAACCTGTGTCCTTGTCAAATTCAAATTGCATGAACATGGCTAGTTACACTCACGTAGTTGGAGCACTTCAGCTTCTTCCCATGTAGAATGAGACTCTCACACACATTGCCTTATGCGTAGTGTTTCTGTGTAGCTGTCATGTTCCATCACAGAAGTAGCTGCATTTTATCTTTAGGTGAAGCATTCACTATACATCCCTTTGTTACTTCACAAGGGTATTAAGTAGATTAGCGAGCATTTATAAAGCACTTGGAAACACTCAGGTGAAACATGCTAGAGAAGTTATGGTAGTTGAATACTCAAGCTACACACTTCTCAGCCCTCTCCTCTCTACTTACAGCTGCTAAAACCTTCCAGTGCTAGCTCCTGCACTTGACTCCCAGAAGCACATCCATCAGAAGCTAGCTGCAGGGAGGAAGGATTGCATGAGACTGCATGAGAATAAAGGAAGATGGGGCATATTATGATTCATTCTAGTCAAACAGTTAAATTCAGCAGTTTCCAAATCTGTTGCTTAGGACCTTGTACTTCTCCTCCTCTTCTCCCAAACCCTCTGGAGGCTGGCTGTTGAGTAAAAACAGTACAATTTCTCCAGTCTGTACCCAGTCTTTAGGATCAGCAGCAGTAAAAACCACAGGCATTTATCACACTGTGCATGTCTACACAGCAATTAAACACCTGTGGCTGGCCCAGGTCAGCTGACTCGGGCTCATGGAAGTTGGGCTATGGGACTGTAAAACTGCAGTGTAGATGCTTAGGCTTGAGCCCAAGCCCTGGGATCCTCCTCCCCTCTCGCAGGGCCCCAGAGCCCAGGCTCAAGACCAAGCCTAGACATCTACACTGCAATTTTACAGCCTCAAAAGCCCAAGTCTGCTGACCTGGGCCAGCTGCAGGTGTTTAATTGCAGTGTAGACATACCCACTGTGGGGCTGCCTCTTCACTATCAAAAAAGGGTGTAAGCTACCCTGCTGCAAAATCCTAGTGGGGATAAGGCACAAACAGTTTTTATTGCGATACAACTGGGTGAAGTATTAGTACTGGCCTTGCTTAGCTACGTCACAGTAAAACCTGCCTGCATCTCACTTCCATTAGGATTTTATAGTGGGATAGCTAACATGTGTTCGTTTTTTAACGGCATGATAACTACCTATTTTGGCAGTGAAGAGACAGCCTGAATTCTGCATCCTCCCTGGTGCACAACTTGTGCAGATGTGTAACAAAGAAAGACACCTCTCCTTAAAACTTCTATTCGGTTTAAAGAACCTGCGTCTGACAGAACTGTTATTTAGAATCATAGAATATCATGGTTGGAAGGGACCTCAGGAGGTCATCTAGTCCAACCCTCTGCTCAAAGCAGGACCAATTCCCAACTAAATCATCCCAGCCAGGGCTTTGTCAAGTCTGACCTTAAAAACCTCCAAGGAAGGAGATTCCACCACCTCTCCAGGTAACCCATTCCAATGCTTCACCACTCTGAGTGAAAACGTTTTTCCTAATATCCAACCTAAACCTCCCCCACTGCAACTTGAGACCATTACTCCCTGTTCTGTCATCTACTACCACTGAGAACAGTCTAGATCCATCCTCTTTGGAACCCCCTTTCAGGTAGTTGAAAGCAGCTATCAAATCCCCCCTCATTCTTCTCTTCTGCAGACTAAACAATCCCACTTCCCTCAGCCTCTCCTCGTAAGTCATGTGCTCCAGCCCCCTAATCATTTTTGTTGTCCTCCGCTGGACTCTTTCTAATTTTTCCACATCCTTCTTGTAGGGTGGAGCCCAAAATTGGACAGTACTCCAGATGAGGCCTCACCAAAGTCAAATAGAGGGGAATGATCACGTCCCTCGATCTACTGGCAATGCCCCAACTTATACAGCCCAAAATGCCATTAGCCTTCTTGGCAACAAGGGCACACTGTTGACTCATATCCAGCTTGTCGTCCACTGTAACCCCTAGGTCCTTTTCTGCAGAACTGCTTCCTAGCCATTCGGTCCCTAGTCTGTAACAGTGAATGGGATTCTTCCATCCTAAATGCAGGACTCTACACTTGTCCTTGTTGAACCTCATCAGATTTCTTTGGGCCCAGTCCTCTAATTTGTCTAGGTCCCTATGTATCCTATCCCTACCCTCCAGCATATCTATCACTCCTCCATGTTTAGTGTCATCTGCAAACTTGCTGAGAGTTCAGTCCACGCCATCCTCCAGATCATTAATGAAGATACTGAACAAAACCGGCCCCAGGTCCAACCCTTGGGGCACTCTGCTTGAAACCGGCTGCCAACTAGACATGGAGCCGTTGATCACTACCTGTTGAGCCCGATGATCTAGCCAGCTTTCTATCTACCTTATAGTCCATTCATCCAGCCCATACTTCTTTAACTTGCTGGCAAGAATACTGTGGGAGACAATATCAAAAGCTTTGCTAAAGTCAAGGAATAACACATCCACTGCTTTCCCCTCATCCACAGACCCAGTTCTCTCCTCACAGAAGGCAATTAGGTTAGTCAGGCATGACTTGCCCTTGGTGAATCCATGCTGACTGTTCCTGATCACTTTCCTCTCCTCTAAGTGCTTCAGAATTGATTCCTTGAGGACCTGCTCCATGATTTTTCCAGGGATTGAGGTGAGGTTACTACCAAACCTTTGCCATACTGTAACCTGTAGCACATTTCATATCACCATACTTCAATCCAGTTTGTTTTAGTTAAGCTCTTGGAGTCTCCACCGAGATTCAGAGTCCCTGCACAGAGAGCTCACACTGTTTACTGCCAGTACTGTTTCTACAGCAACAGAGACAAGCAGAGCATAAAGACACAAAACACTGCCCTTATTCTGTTCTCTTTTTAGGGAACACCTGCACAGAAGTTGAACAGGTATAGTCCTCTCTAAGAGAGGCTTTCAGAGCTGAAGGTGAGAAAAATCCAATGAAGTGGACTCAGCATATTTTCCTGCTGCCTATACACATTACTCCCTCTCTCCTGATGTTCAAGTCACAAGCTAGATTTCATCCCCAAGTTTCTCAGAACCATCTGAGGTATTGACAGAAGTGCTATCAGCAGCCTGTGGGCTGCTATGAAGTCTCTCCCTTTTCCACCACTGCTTTCAAAGGTATCCTTGTTCACAGTTACAGGGGTAGGGCTAAAAAGGAGATCTGGAGTATACACCAACCTAAAGGAATTTCTATGGGTACGTCTACACTACCTGCCAGATCAGGTGGGTAGCGATCCATCTATCAGGGATCGATTTATCATGTGTAGTGTAGATGCGATAAATCGATCCCCAATCGCTCTCCCGTCGACTGCTGAGCTCCAGCAGTGCAAGAGGTGGAAGTAAAGTCGACGGGGGAGCTGCGGCTGTTGATCCAGCGCCGCGAGGATGCGAAGTAATTTTAATTTGATCCAAGATAAATCGACTTCAGCTATGAGAATAGCATAGCTGAAGTCGACTTAAGTTGCAAATCTTAGATCGATCCCCCCACAAGTGTAGACCAGGCCTATGAGCCTACCTCTTCCCCTTCTGTATGCCCTGGATTAAGCCACACATCTAGGGTGAAGGGAGCTCTCAGTTCCTAAGGACCATCTAGATCTTGGCATCTCTCCTGAGATGGAACCCATTGTGGTGGTAGTTTTAGGTTTCATTTATAGACTGACACTCATTGTGTGAGTGCCTCATATAGAGGTGTTTAGGACAAATCCATTAGTATTCCCATTTTGCAGACGGTAAGATTGAGGTACAAAAAAATTCAGTAACTTGCCTATAATCAAGCAAGAGGTCTCTGGCTGAAGTTATCATCAGAACTAGATCTCCAGTGTTGCAGACCAGTGCCTTAACCAGCCATCTTTCCTCTCGATGTAACTATTACTTCATTAGGAACTGGACTAAGACTGACTCATGTCTCAGACCATTGAACAGTTGTGGGAGGTAACCACTTTCAGACACTACCAAGTTGTGCCATACTGGAACTGAAAGATGGGAGAAAAAAATTCTATATCCCATTTCCAAATCCTTGTGCCCTTCCCTGAATGCTCCCCCCAAAGGCAGATAACAATCCACACTTGTTCATTATGTACATCACCTTTCCACTCCAGCTGATTCTCTTGATCCATTCTAACTCATTCTCCCTCAAACCTATTTAGCATTAGGGTGCTTGCCTCCTATTCCTGTCTTCCTTCTCTGAAGTATTGAGAATGGGCAAATATCAGAGGCTGGAGAGACTCCAGCCAGCAAGGGCAGAAGCAGGCAAAGCAGCGACCTTTGGACTTTCAGAGAACTGTCTACAGTTTTGACTGGACTTTCTCTGCCCCGTGCTGATTGGCTGTTTGCTCCAACCTTCCCACTCCCCCTGCCTCACAGAGTCTTCCCCTCAGCTTCACCTCCAGTGTCCTCTTATCCTCTTCTCTCCTGCCCTGTCCCCCTCTTCCCTTTTTGTTTTCTTTAGCCCCAGAGTTAGTTTTTTAGGCATATCTTTAATAGAGCCTCATATCAATAGAAATGATCCCCTTCTAGTTAAACCCACGCCCAAAATCATCACAGGACTAACTTGTCACTTGCTGCCATTATATGGCATGCTCTGTTTGTGCATTATACCCCTTCTCCCATCATGTGAGTGAATCATCTATTTAGATTGTAAGCTCTTCAGTGCAGGGGCCATCTACTACTTTCTATGCACAATACCTAGCACACTAATCAGGAACTGGCTAATAGTGCTGTATTAATATACTAGAGACCACAAATAAGAGCAGAGCTCAGTATTGCCAGGGGTGGGCAAACTATGGCCCGTGGGCCAGATCTGGACCACAGGATTGCCTCTCCCCTGGTGCCGCAGGCCCTGCACCGCTCCCGGAAGCGGCTGGCACCACATCCCTGCCACCCCCCGCAGCTCCTATTGTCCGGGAATGGGGAACCGCAGCCAATGGGAGCTTTGAGGGAGATACCCACAGGCAAGGGCTGTGCGTGGAGTCCTCTGCCCACCCCACCCCCCCAGGGCGGCACGGACGTGGTGCCAGCTGTTTCTGGGAGCAGCACGGAGCCAGGGCAGGCAGGGAGACTGCCTTGGCCCCAGTGCATGCTGCTGCCACCCTGGAGCCGTTCCAGATAAGCAGCACTGGGCCGGAGCCTGCACCTTGAACCCCTCCTGCACCCCGCAGAGCAACTCCCTGCCTTCAGCCCCTTGCTGCACCCCTCCTGCACCCAACACTGTCCTGAGCCCCCTCCTGCATGCTGCACCCCCTCCTGCACCCCAACTCCCTTCCCTGAGCCCCCCTTACACCCCACACCACTCCTCTTCCCCAACCTCTTGCCCTGAGCCCCTTCCTGCACACCGTACCCCCTCCCACACCCTGCACCTCAACCTCCTGCCCTACATTCATGGCCCTGCATGCAATTTCCCCACCCAGATGTGGCCCTCAGGCCAAAAAGTTTGCTCACCCCTGTTATTGCACATATAGAACACTGATTATGGCAGGTCTCTCAGATCCTTAACTTCCTTCTCTTTCACAGTGATGAGTATCTCTGGGCATTGTCATATGATCATAGGATTTAACTACAAATCCAAACAAAACAATGACTGCATAATTCTGAAAGCCAATGAACTGAAAGGTCAACAACAGCCACTGAATTAACTTTCAGAGTTCATACTAGCCATTTAGAGCCCGCCACTAAGCTTATCCATGTCCTCTCCTTCACTGGAATCAGCAAATTTGGTCTGTGCATCAGGAGAGCTAACAGCTTTCCCCAATGGCAGGGAGCAATTGCCCCAAATGTTTGCACAGACAATAACCTAATTCAGTCTGAGGTAAGACCTTTTGTTTTTCCTCTAAACACGGTGCCACTGCCCCATCACATGAAGTACTGTCTCAAAGGAGCACCTGCTGAACTGCAGGACCAGAGTTGGGACTAACAAATAAGGATTAGTGAACAAAAAGCCAGTGGGGAAGAACAGGTTAGCAACACCTCCAGCAGGGATAACCCCATAAAAATATTCATGCTCATTAAGAGGAAATACTGATGCTACTTGCAAACTTTGTTTAGTATCCGACAGGCAACTGAAAGTGCTTATCTGCTGTACAACTAGTCTCTTCAGCTCAGTCAGCACTGCAGCTTACAAATCATGTTCAAGGGATAGTCAGCTTTTAAAAACAGCTGTGTTAAATAATAAAGAGCAAATCAGCCTTTTAAATGTTTGTTTAAAGGCATTTATCTCCTGCATATCTCAGTTGAGAGAAAATGAACACAACTGAGTCACATTTTAGTCTTTTTTTCCTTCAGATTCTCTCATGGGGTAGCACAAGGCTGCAATGTTTAGGATGCAAATGCTGCAAGGAAGTGCTTTTTTAACATAACTGTTCCACTGACATTTCAGAGCATTCCAAGTAACCATTTCTACTGATGACAGGTTCCATTAAAAATATGCCCAAAAACTAAGTTTGGGGCTAAACAGTCTCTACAAGACAAGATAGTTTGCTGCTCACACATTGTTAGCGAAGTGAGCCTGAAACCCATTTTTTGAGGCCAACGGGAGGAGTGAGTTGATTGAAGTGATTAGTCTCAAGTCTTGTCTAGACTAGGAAAGTAAGGTGTGTTTAGCAGCTATGATCACATTACAGCTGAAGAGCATTCAGCCACACAAGGTTTCACCTAGTATGCTGGAGAACCACTTTAGTTGGCCCTCTTAGGTAATTTAACAAAGCACAGCCTGTCAAGGAAGGTGCTCACAGAGCATCTGTTCCCAAACTGGGAGGCAGTCCTAGAATATGAATATGGGGTGAATGCAACCCTTCCAGATTCACATGCAAGTATATTTGGCACCTCTCACCCCCAAGCACCCACAGCTGCATGCACTTAGCAATCCAAGACACCCTCCACCCCGACAGCCATAGCTGCAAGCACTTGAATAACTGGGATCAGGACTTGAAGTGCTACCACCCATGACACTGATCTCTTTTGTAAAGCACTTTGAAATCTAAAGTCAATTGCTAGCTATTACTACTTGGTACAGGCCAATACAAGAGACCCTAAGGCTAACAGAAGCCCTAAAAATTATTCTGATGAAGGATCACCCCAACATCCCCCACTGTTAGGAAGCCACGGGCTACTTGGCTTCCTACCCATTGGGGCTTATATTTTGATGCTAGCCTATATCTGATCAATTTAGAGCCTCCAGATGACAGAGGCCTGGTCTAAAGAGGAGGAGAGATTGATCTAAGTTACGTAACTTCAGCTACGCCACTAACGTAGCTGAAGTTGACGTACTTAGATCAACTTAGTGTTATGTCTTCACCGCGGTGAGTCAACTGCTGCCCCTCCCACATCGACTCCGCCTGCGCCTCTCACGGTGGAGGAGTACAGGAGTCGACAGGAGAGCGCTCGGGGGCTGATTTATCACATCTAATCCAGATGCAATAAACTGACCCCCCACACACACCTGATCTGGAGGGTAGCATAGACATACCCTTAGAGCAACAGGTCCTGCCCACTCTTAACTCCCTATATCTATGATTGCTGTAGAGCAGTGGTTCTCAAAGGGTCCAGGACCCCTTGGGGGCCGCAAGCAGGTTTCAGGGGGTCTGCCAAGCAGGACCAGTGTTAGATTTGCTGGGGTCCAGGGCAGAAAATCGAAGTCCCATTGTATGGGGCTGAAGCCTGGGGCTCTGATCCCCACCACCTGGGGCAGAAGCAGAAGCCTGAGCAGCTTAGCTTTGCAGTGCCCCCTGTGGCATGGGGCCCTGGGAAACTGCCCTGCTTGCTACCCGTTAATGCCAGCTCTGGCTTTTATATGCAGAAAACCAGTTATTGTGGCACAGATGGGCCGTGGAGTTTTTAATAGCATGTTTCAGGGGCCTCAGAAAGAAAAAAAGTTGAGAACCCCTGCTGTAAAGGATGGGGTTGTGCCCACTCTTCCATTTCTGTTGCCTCTCCCCACCCCCACCATGCAGTGCTTTGGGGTGTAGTAAGATTTTGCTGTTTTTCCTGCTCCCAACTCCCAGCATAGCATTCTGAGTTACAGTGGTCTAGCTGCAAAGGGCATTTTCCTAGAGAAAAGTCTGTCTCTCACCTGCCTTGAGTGCTTCCCCAAAACACAGACTATGATCTTTCCTACAGCATGATGGAGGTCAGTGTCAGGAATCATGGTTAAGCACCTTCCCTTATCCTATGACTCCACACACTGTAAAGCATATCAACTAGTGCCTGGAGGGATACTGTGGACATCAAACATGTCAAAGCAGGTTCACGCTTTGCATGGAAGAGCTTTCACTTTGTGCTGGTGGGGACAGTTTCTCTCATGCAGAGCATATGCAGATTTCACATGTGGATCTAGTCAGAGGTCAGGCCAAGGCAGTACTTAAATGACAGACCTCCAAGAACACCTAGGGTCAGTGGGAGGAGAGAAGGTGGGAAGCAGTATTGGTGATTCAATAGGAGGCATTCTACTATGACAGAACAGCCAGCATGGGATGTGTACATTGTACAAAAGGAAATGCAGCCTTTCAGATTGTAGGTATTGCAGTAGGGTCCAGAGGCCCCAATCAGCAATCAAAGCACCCATCGTGTTACACTATGTACAAACACAAAAAGATTGTCTGCGACAAAGACCCTTAGCCTTGATGACTTGACAATATAAAAGACCCAGTGACCTGCAAAATTTCCAGTTAAGGTAATGACAGTTTATTGCTCTACATTCTAGTCAAACTGCTTTGACTAGATACAATGTTATTGCTCTTCATTTCCTAACTTAAACTTCATTACTGAATGGTTGTAGAACAATTTCAGTGGTGGGTGAAATAATCCCTAATTTCTCTCCCAAGGGTCTTGCAAGTCTTAATTCGTGTGTATATGGATAACGTTTTGAATTCCACTGACTAATGAGAGGGTGAGACTTCTTATTCTTGTGATTCAAATATTCACCCCCAACCCCGCATCCCTAGATTGCTGAAAGGATTAAGAATATGCAGTCCTTCACACATTGGTTCTAATCCACCCTTCTAGTACCAACTGCATATAGCTCCCACCAATGACTATTTGCTACTGACAGTATACAAAAAACAATGCTTGTGTTTCAGGTGGAACATTTTTACACTATTAAAACTACAATTACCATCCCATGCTCTTACCGACATCAGAGAAGACAAGATTTGAGTAGGCCTTGGAGACTGAATTCCCCTTTCACTGCTACAAATCATTAGCCAGCACAGAAATTCTTTTTATACCAATGCTATTTAAAAGTATGGTTGAATCTAACCAAACTGATGTGGGAATCTGGGATTATTTTGCTCTTGTGCACTGAAACCAATGATGCTCCACTGACGGGAAAAGAATCTCCAGAACTAACAATACCTTGGTTCCATACCACAAGAGTAAGGGTTAGCTTTTCAAACTAGAGCCATTTCTCTCCAGGACAGACTGTAGAACTCACTATCGGAAGGGACCATGGAGACAAGTACAGCATTGGGAGAGCACAACATGATAACTAAACACATTTGTGGTCTGTGAACTCAGATAGTGATGCAAGGGTAATAAAGTCTCATGTTTCAGCCAGTAAGATGATCACAGAGGAATCTTCCTCTTGTATAGCACTCTACAAGTGGCCAAGTGCAATATGGTTTTAATTTCCATCTGAAGCATCAGATACTGATTGCTGCTGAAGATATGATCCTCAACTAGTTGGACCAATATTCTGATGCAATGTGACAAATCAGACTCTTCAAAATGGCCAGACAACTAACTGGAAAGCCTTAACTCATGCACTCCCTACAATGTCCATCTGTACATGTCTGCATGAAAACGGAATTATGTGGTGTCTTTGACTATGAAAAGTATTGATTGACAGCCCCAGGAGAATGAGTTTTTCAGTTCATTCTTCATAAGTAGAGCCTAAACATCTGCAGTTCATGCTTCCTACTCACACTGCTATTCCTGCCAGCATGGCCATGCAGGCGCCAAGTGGGAAGTTCAGTCTCCACAGTGGTCAAATGCCTGACCCATAGACTTGACGTCCACTTGGTGTCGCTCACTCAAATACATTCAGGCCTGGTCTACACCTAAAAATTAGAGGGACTCACCTACACGGCTCAGCGTTTGTGAAAAATTGTGCCCCCTTTGTGCTGTAGTTACATCGACCTACCCCCACTGCTCAGGGCTGTGAAAAATTGTGTGTCCTGTGCAATGTAGTTAGGTCAACCTGTCCACATTGTAGACACAGCTAGGTTAAAGAAGCATTCTTCCATCGACCTAAGTACTACTTCCCAGAGAAGTGGATTAACTAGAGCAACGGAAAAACCCCTTTCATCAATGTAGGAAGCATTTACACTATGGTGCTCTAGCACTGTAGCTGTGCCGCTGTAGCACAGACATGCTCTCGGACTCCTCAGAATCAAAGCTTGCATTTAGAAGAGTTTCTAGACTTCTTTGTAGCCATGATCACGTTCTGGTTTTATCTGTAAAGTTAACTGATGAAGTGCAGTCTTTTTGAGTCTGTTACAGCCCGAGACATTAGCTAGGACAGGGGCTCTCAAACTATTTTTTTGCTAGGATCCCCTTTGAAAATATTTCAGACTGTGATGATTGTCCCAAAAAAGTGACTCCCCATCCCCTCCATACCATGCCACCTTTACTGCTGCTGGGTGCAGCGCTGCCTATAGAGCTGGGTGCATGGCCACGTAGCTCTGAAGGGCTCGGACTGTCAGCCCTGCACATGACTCACAACCGAAAACTTGGCACGCATGGGGGCTGACACCTCGTGAGCCCCTGAAGGGTCACAACCCCCAGTTTGAGAACCCCTAGGCTAGGAGAATTACTTTTCCAGCCCATTCATCTCAAGATGTTAAATAGTTAACACTGGCACTTAAGAGTTAACCCCAACAGATCTTCAACCACTGATCATTTTTAGCAGAGGAGATTATTTGGGCTTCATTGCCACCCCATTCCTAAAGTGGTAGCGTGGTAAACTGGAAGTTGCTACAGAGAAGAAAGCAGCAGACATTTACAAAACGTTAATAAATTAAACATCATGACCCTCATGTGACAGATCTCCCTGTAGAGCTACACAAGCCGCCCCCTCCAGTGGAGGCAGTTTATGCCGGCAAAATAACTCGTTTTGCTTAAGTCAGTTAACGCTATCAGAATAAGCCATAGGGGTAAAATAAGCCATAGGGACTTTTTGCTGATATAGCTGCATCTACACTAGGGTTTTTGCTCACCTAGCTACGTTGGTTGTGGGTGTGATTTTTCTGGCAAAACTTTCACTGAGGTTTCTGCTACACTTACTTACCCCAAGGCCACAGGAAGACCAACAGAACCAGGTAGAGAACTAAGCTTATGACTCGGTCCTCTGCTCTAATCCCCAACCATGCCCCTTCTCCTGTGGTCTGAACTTAGTTCAACACTGCTGTTTATTCAGCTCATAACATTTTGTTGGAGCTAAACCACCAATACTACTACAGCTATAGGTAAAAGAGCCCATAGTTCATGGTAATTTTAAGTTTGATGACTACAGCCATTTTTAACAGGTATGGCTGGCAAACAATGACAACTATACAGCCTGTAGCAGTTACTTCAGAGTTTCCCACAGAAGCCATAAGGGGCTGGAAGTATGAAGAACGTGCGTCTTTCACTAAGATGTTTTCTGCACCAGATGTTTATCCTGAAGATTATATCCACAAAATTTAAGATGCAACAGACACTATCCCCTGCCATACACAGTCCTCAAACTAGAGCTTTATCATTAAGTCAAGATGAAACATGGCCCTAACTTCTCCTTCCTCTTAGGAACAAATTCTTTAGTTGCAGTGACACCAGTTACTCTAGAGATTACAACTGCTACCTCACCTTTACAAGGTGAGCACTAGTTACAACTCTCCAGCATGCTCTCTGTAGGCTGTTAAGGCACAGAAGTAGCGACTGATTAGACGACAAGGAAAGTGACTGCTCCCCCTCTCTGGGAAACCTAATCCTAGAGATCAGTGCATCACTTCATTAGACTTCATGCCAACTGATTTTATTTCAAAGCGTTAAAGGATAAAGATTTAACTGCAGTAGTCACAAGCCTGAGGGTTAGGGCAGAGAGACCAAGCTGACCATGCAGCTTAGCATGACTTCTCCAAGAAGTGGGAATGAAAGAAAACACCAGCTTTTTTTCTTTTCTCTTGATGGGAACTCTGTCCCAGACACAGACACCATTAATAAAATCTCAGATTCTCTAAGGGAAGGTCTAAACTTAAAATGCTGCAGCTGCGCTACTGCGGCACTACAGAGAAGATGCTACCTATGCCAATGGAAGGGATTTGCCTCTCATTGTACGTACTCCACCTGTACAGGAGGTGAGAGCTATGCTGATGGGAGAATTCTCCCATCAATTTAGCGCTCTCTACACTGGGAGTTAGGTCAATTTATCCGTGTCGCTCAGGGGTGTTGGGTTTTCACACATCTGAGCAATGTAGTTATAGCGACCTACTTTCCTAGTGTAGATCTGGCCTCTGGAGTGCGAATACTAAAATAAGACAATCACACACAAACAGTTCCAACTAACTTCAGTGTAAAGCCTATTTCCTTCAGGCTGGTCTACACTGAAAAAGTACATTGGCATAGCTATGTCTCTCAGGGCTGTAGCTATGCCAACCTAAGCCTAGTGTAGACAGTGCTAAGTTGACAGAAGAATTCTTCTGTCAACTCAAGGAGGTGGATGACTAAGTGACAGGAGAAGCACCTCCTGTTGTTGTACAGCCTCTACAATGAAGCTCTATAGTGGTGCAGCTGTGCTGCTGTAGTGTTTTAAATGTCGACAGTTGCAGGTTCAAAGTATACTCAAGTCAGATCTGGGCCAATGTAATGCCAACAGAAAACCACCCCAGTTTAACGTACACAGCATCCCAACTCCTCCTCTCCCCATCTGCCCCAGATACTAAGAGATGCCTGTTTTGTCACAAGTAACAACTATACCAGTTTCTTATGTCTGAAAGCATATTCTTTGACCTGTGACTTTTCCATTTTTGAAGCTTAAACAGCCATGTATTGGGCTGGTAACAACCATGGTTATAATGTTCCCCCATAATAAGACACACGTATGATGTGAACTGGAGGCATCAAATGATCTGATGGACTGCCCACCTAAGTGGTTATATGTTTCATTGTATAAACTGGAGATGCTAGTCTCATTGCTACATGGGATGGTAACAAGCCTGCTCCGACTATAAAGCCAGGGAGTTTTTTGGGGGTTGAAAGGCAAATAAAGAGACTAATTGTGAGAATTTGATGGGTAAAAGCGAATACTGACCAATCTTTGGCTGTAACGGATCCTCTCTTCCTCAGGCTCCATCTCTGACTCTTCTGAAGAGAGTGAGAAGGATACTCCGGGGCTACTGTCTTCCTCCTCTTCCTCCTTAGTAGCCAGAATGAAATAGTGAAAGATTGCACACAGATATTAGAAACACTCCTTTAAGCCTTCATTTATTCATTCGTAAGTGAATGATTCTGTAACATTGTGAAATACTATGTACAGAGGCCACAGAACAGCAACGGGCTAGCTCCTGCAAATAGTTACAAAGGGATCTCACTGAACTGGGCGACTGGGTAACAAAATGGGAAGTGAAATTCAATGCTGATAAGTGCAAAGTAATGAACGTTGGAAAATAATCCCAACTATACAAATGATGGGGTATAAATTAGCTATTACTACTTTAGAAAGATCTTAGAGTCATCATAGATATTTCTCTGAAAACACCCACTCAATATGCAGCAGCAATCAAAAAAGCTAACATGTTAGGAACTATTATTATATATCCCTTTCGTAAAACAGAAGATATAATGTCACTACATAAATCCATAGTATGCCCACAACTTAAATACTGCATGCAGTTCTGGTCACCGCATCTCAAAAAACTGTATTAGAACTGGAAAAAAACATACAGAGAAGGGCAACGACAATTATTAGGTGTATGGAACAGCTTCCATATGAGGAAACATTAAAAAGACTAGCACAGCTCATCTTAGAAAAGAGATGACAAAGTGAGGATATACTCATGGTCTATAAAATCATGGTGGGAGAAAGCTAATATTTACTCCTTCACAAAGCAAAAACTAGGGGTCATCTGATGAAATTAATAGGCAGCAGGTTCAAAACAAAAGGAAGTATTTCTTCACACAACGCACAGTCAACCTGTGGAACTCACTGCAAGGGGATGTTGTGAAAGAAAAAAAGTATAACTGGGTTCAGAAAATAATTAGAAAAGTTCATGGAGGCTAGGTCCAATCAATGGCTATTAGTCAAGATGGTCAGGGACGCAACTCCATGCTCTGAGTATCCATAAACCTTCAACTTCCAGAAGCTGGAACTGGATGACAGAGTATGGATCACTTGAAATTGCCCAGCATGGCCATTCTTATGTTCTCCTTTCTCCATTAACTCTAGCTTGGCCCCAGGTGACTAGTAATCTGGAGTCACTATCATTTTCTGGTCTATGTGAAGTGAGTTCATATTCTCAGTTCAGGGAGATGCCTCCTCATTAGAGTCATCATTGAGCCATTCCACTTTGGGATCAGAACCATACTGGCTTCAAATGTATACTTAAACATATTTTGTGGCGGCAGCAGGACTGTAGCATGGTTTTCCCCGAGAAGCATGTCTCCTAAATCATGCTGTAGACTCCTCCTCTTGATAGTTTGTAATGTGGTTCTCTGCAGCTGCCCCCTACCCTTCAACAACAAATCCACATGGACTCTTGTCAGGGAAAATGCACAGAAACTCTTCTAACAGTATTTCAACATACTTGTGAATAACATGACTGACTCCAGTGTGGACAGATTCCACAGCTCAGAATTTGCCTCACTGTAGCGCTATCACATGGAGGTGCTCTGATACAGTACTGTTTGATCTTTTCTATATGGACAAGATAATGCTGTATTATACCTACGTTAAAAAGCCCGATCTTTATGGCCTTGTCTTCCCTAGGCTGTTTGGGGAAATCTCCCATGGTTGGTAGCAATAGGAGTGATAGCATAAAAAGAGCTCAAGCAGCAACTGGTGTTTTCACCACCAAGTCATATCTACCCATTATGAGCAAGATCAGACAACATGGTAGTTAAAGTGCCACTGCTCTGTTTATACTAGCTCTTCTGCCACTGCTACCACCAGTTACTTAAAGTTTATTATAGACCAGGAGTTCTCAAACTTCATTGCACCACGATCCCCTTCTGACAACAAAAATTACTAAAAGACCAGGATTGGGGACCAAAGCCTAAGTCCGCCCAAACCCCACCACCCCGGGTAGGCCAAAGCCCAAGCCCCATCGACCCGGGCAGTGGGGCCAAAGCTGAAGCCCAGGGAGCCTGTAACCTGAGCCCTGCCGCCCAGGGTGGAAGCCCTCAGACTTTCGCTTCAGCCCTGGGCAATAGGGCTCAAACGTTGGCTTTGGCCCTGGGCCCCAACAAGTCTAAGGCAGCACTGGCGACCTCATTAAAATGGGGTTGTGGCCCACTTTGGGGTCCCAACCCACAGTTTGAGAACCACTGTTATAGACAGTTTACTTGGATTGAGCGTGGTCTAATAACATAGTCAAACAGTTTTTTTCTCATGTACACAGACAAGCTATGGTATAATAACCAGGGCACTAGTACATCATAACAGTGCCACAACACATGGTAAATTACATAGTGTAGTTGAGACTGCTAGGGTTGGGGGCCTGTTAGACCACATCAGAGAAGGCCAGTTCAGATATTAGCCCACAGACTTAACTCTCCACTCCTCTTAGAAGTGATCTTGGGCCTGGGCAGAGAGTCAGTTGGCTGGGTTAGTGAAAGGAGATAGCATGGCCGCTGCTGTGGTTTGGCTGTGCTGAGAAGACATTCAGGATGTCAGTCTCTAGGGAAGTGTCAATCCAGCATCCTTCAGTAACACAGAACTTACTTTAAATTGCACAAATTATTAAAACAGAAGTTTGACAGATGTCAGATGACTTTCCAATAACAAGAAGTCTTAACCTAATCTCCCTCTTCAGGAGTCAGGGAAAACCCCCTTACAAAGTTTTGTATTTATGAGTAGTAAAAGACAAGAAGGAAAGAAATCCCATCAACTCTTTCTTCCTACCTCAGGGATAAAACCAACCTCTTCCCTCACCCCACTCAGTGCCCTGCTCTCTCTCTTCAAAAATATTTTTAAAAAAATGAAATAAATGAGAACAGTGCAATATAGTAAAGAGATCAAACAATGCCCACATACAAATCCCAGCTCATCTCTGAGTAGAAAGGCAAAGGAGAGATAATGCCAGTGACTGGCTGCTCCTAAGAAGCCACAATAAAATGCGTGGTTCACTGAGTTACATAAAGTTAGAGGGGTCGAGGAGGAGGGAGACCCTGGACACTGGAGAGGTCACTAGACTCATCATTGTTAGCAAAAGCAGGGGGATATGAAGAAAATCAAGTCTCTCACCAGGTCTCTTCTTCTCCTTTGTCCTTTTCTAGGAATGAAAAAAGATTCAGAAAAATAAAGAGAGGAGAAATTAAATCCCACGCATGGCTGTCTTCATCTTGGGTGCTCACAAGATCCTAGTATCCAGAAGGGATGGCAAGTCCCAGGAAAACAGCTCTGCTTGTAGAAGGGGGTCAGGACAGTCTCAGGGTGTCTGCAACTCTCACCCTTTTCACTCCCCAATAAAATCCTCACACACCCAGTGAGCAGAATCACAGCCAGTTACAGGCAATGCCCTGGGGGAAAGTCACCCCACCCCCAAATCAACCCCCACCAAGCCCCAACTCACCCCAGCCCCCCCACCTCCTATATCAACCCACCTCCAATCTCCACCCACCCCCTAACTCACCCCAGCCCACGGCCCCAAATCCCCTGCCCCACCCCAGTCACCCTATCTCCAATCTCCACCCACCCCACCCTCAAACTCACCCCACACCTATCTCAAATTCCCTGCCCCACCCGCTCAATCCACCCCACCTCAAATCTCCCCCCCTAAACTCACCCCAAGGGAGGTTACACTGGGGGTGCCCCAGGGCTATGAGGGAGTCACTCTGGGGGTACCCCTCCCCTAACTCGCCCCGAATCCCTTCCCCCGCTCCCCAACTTGCCCCCGGCCGCCTCCCTGCCCAGACCCGGCACCCCAAGGCCGAGCGTCCCCAGCGCCCCGCTGCCCTGCCCGGCTCTGCCTCAGCGCCGGCGTGCTCGGCACCCCACTGCCATCCCCACCCGCCCGCTCCCCGCCCGGACTCGCTTCCCCTCCTCACACAGAACCAGCCGCCGCCATTTTGAACCCGTCAGACTCTCACATACACAGGCTCAGCCCAGCCGCTACACTGCGCCTGCGCGACCGCGACCTCCTCCCAAGCGGCTTCCTCCCTCCCGTTCCGCGCACGCCGTTCCCCTGGCCGCGCACGCGCAGCGACCTCCCTCCCCCAGCACCAAAAGCGCGACGGGCATTCCCACGCGGCGCACGCGCACGAACCTCACGTCCTCCGGCCGAGAACGCCGGCGCAGGCGCTTTGGCTCCATCTCGCAGCCATATTTTGGCGCAGGCGCAAAAGCTACGCCATGAGTCCGGGTCCTGTCTTGGGTCTCTCAACTTAATCCGCCTGGGAACCCATGCGCATGCGTAGTAGTAATAGCCATGCCTAACTCGAAAGGGCTCAGAAAACGCACAGTGGGTGACAGCGGAGGGAGAGTGGACTAGAGCTAGGGGCACTCCTACTGTGACCGCCCACACCTCCCCTCACAGCCACGGGGTACCCTCAGTGTGACCCCCCCAGCCACAAGGCTCCCCAGTGTGACCCCTCACCCTCCCTACACAGACCTGGGGCACCCCCAAGTGAAACCCAGCACCCCTCTCCACATAGTTATGGGATTCCCCCAGTGCTCCCCAAATAGCTATGTGACTCCCCCAGGCCTCCCCACACAGCTTGGGTGCTCCCCCAATGTGACCCACACACAGCTCTGGGGACACACTCTAATTCTTCAGACACCTATTTGTACAGATCCCTGAGGGTGAATGGGATATACCCAAAGACTCATTCCCACAGAACCCTAGGTGGCCCTGAGGGGCATACAGCATATCACCCCCAAGACTCCTCTCTACACAACCCTGGGGGTGCCTACAGTATAATCCCCCCTAAAGAACCTTCCCCACAGAGCCTTAGGAATGTCCACAGTATAATCCCCCAAAGACCATTCCCCACAAAGCCCCGGGGTGCCCACAGTATAATCCCTGCAGACCCTGCTCCCCGCACAGTTGTGGGGGCACACACAGTAGAATGCCTCTGAGACCCTTCTCTCTAGAGCTCTGGGGATAAACACAGTATCACTCCCCCTCCCTAGATGCTGGCATGGAGGTCACGCTGTATCATCCCCTCTGCCCTCTCAGATTCCAACCCCACACCCCAAAGGCACCCATGTAGGAATAGTTTCCCCATCCCACTCCTTGCCTAGAGCTAGTTGGAGCTGGGACAGGAAACCAGTAAGTCTCCCAATCTGCTTTCTTGTTCATCAGAATCTCAGCTCTCATG